>NC_044326.1:113945516-114254697 GCF_007399415.2 Gopherus evgoodei
AGGGATAATTGATATATGTGCTATACTAGTTTTATGTGGAAGAAATAAACCTAAAAACCAGAGAAAAGGGCCTGGACCAGACTTCCTGGGCTGAGAAGACAGACCCGCAGCCCCTCACTCTCTTTTTGGGAAAGATAATGCTGCTATGAGTGCTGGCCTTGCAGACACCTTGTGATCTCTGTGCTCAAGAAGTCTGATCATGTCTGGGCCCTGCACAAAGCCTGGTGATGGGGAGGCTTCTACAGAGGGCTGGAGGCAGTTGAGCTCTGAGTAAGATGTAGCCCTGTGATTACCATACCCAGAAAAAGAATACGTGATAGGTCTAACTTTTAGATCAGCCCCATCCTGGCATCCCTTTTTGTGTCTGCAGTTTTGTGGGTGCACACAACTGTGTGAGATGTCACTTTGATGTCTAATACCTGATGTGCGGGTGCTATTAGACATCCAAGTGACACTAATTGTATCTGCAAACTGTGGATGTAAAAAAAAGGGAGGGTAGACATTTTAAAATTATCTAGTCTGGTGGCCCAATTCTGCAACACTTACACTTTTGGGGCCTTATTCTCCACTATCTTGCACTTTATGTATCTTTTATGCTGGTATAAAGTGAGTGTTAAATGCCAGCACAGCTGCAAATGAGTAGAGAATCCTGGTTTGTATTCACTTTGCACAGGTGTGAATCACTACACAATGGGCAAGTCAGTGGAGAATCTGGCCCTGTGTCTTGGGAGTTTTGCTGGACTAAATACTGTGGGCCTGGGATGCACCTGATTGCTGGTTTCATACTCTGTGTTCCTTCATCTTTTGTAAACATAAATATGGGTCAGATTTGGCCCAAGTTTACCTGGCCTGCTCACAGCCCCAGAGGGAGAAAGTTCACTCCCAGTGGAGAGACTGTGTTGGTAAAAGGTAGTTAACCCTCGCTGGTGTTGAGGAAACTATCAGAATCCAACTCACCTCTCAAAGGGGCAATGGTAGCTGGGAAAGGGGCATGACCAGGGGGTGCACTTAGGGTGAGCAGACAGCAAGTGTGAAAAATCAGGACAGGGGGCGGGGGGCAATAGGAGCCTATATAAGAAAAAGACCCAAAAATCGGGACTGTCCCAATAAAATCGGGACATCTGGTCACCCTAGGTGCACTGTCTTAGCACATTCCCTCAGCAACTTCTCACAAGGGCTCCTATGGAACTTCCAGATGAAAATAAAACAGCCCTAATGTGGCAGACTGTCAAAGGAATACGGCAGCAACAACACCACCTGCTCTCATACTGGGAGACTCTCTAGCGCAAGGTAAATTACAACTCCCTACTCCAGCTTGAGAAAATCCAATCCAAACAAATGAAACTGGAGAGGAGATGTATAAAACTCTGCTTTTGTAAATAATGACCCAATATAGTTGTGTTGGAACCACTGTGATCTTACTAAAGCTGGAACAGATCTGTGTTTGTAACACATCACAGCTGTTGTGTCAGTGCACACAGTAGACATACATGTGCACACCCACTGAGCTAGATCCTCAGCTGGGGTAAAATGGGGTTGCTCAATTGACTTCAGTGGAGCGATGCTGATTTACATTAGCTGAAGCCCTGGTCTCCATATGTTAGGGATGGGTAAACTAGTTAACTAACTTATAGAAAAAAGGATCCCTTCCCCAGCCCAACCCTGCCTTGAAGTTGCCTGCTCTGTTATATTCAGCTAAAACTTTTATCACTTCTGGTTCCTGACCAGGAAACAAGTGCCAAAATAGTATCAGAAAGTCAGTGAGACTTCTAGGCCAAATTTGCAAACTTGAGCGGTTTGGATAAGCTTTAGGTAATCATCTGAACTTCTGCATATTTATCCAAACCAAACCCAAAGTATGAACCTTTTAAAGTTCTCCCATCCCGGACACACAGAAATGCAAAAAAAAGTCAAAGCAAACCAAAATCTTCCACACGCAAATAACACAAACAAAATATTGTTGCATCAAAGAAATCTGAATAAGACATTAAGAAAATCAGAAAAATCTTCCATGGCTACACTCTGTCCTGAGCTCTTTGCCAGTCTATTTTGGTGGGCTCAAGGCATCTAGTAACATGAATCGACTCTACATAATCAAAATGGCAGGAGTTGCAGAATAAGGGGCACTTTAACTCTAGACTTCCTCATTCTTGTTGGTTTGTTAGCTCCACTCCATTACATTTGCATAGTTGTGTGTATGTGTAGGAATCAGTGTAAGTTTGTGATATGGGCCTGCTTCAAGAGCAGTGACTTTGCATTGTCAGGGATTATCATCTGCCCTCACCACTCTCAACTAATTACATTGCTAGATGGAAAATGGTTATAAAAACACAGCGAAGTTTAATCAAGGAGTGGTGAAAGTTGCAATGGGTACAAGTTCCATGCAACTTACAGGCAAACCATATGGTCCTCTGGGTCCAGGGTCACCAACAGTTCCCTTTTCACCCTAGAAAAAAGATTAAAAACACACATCTGGTTTAATCACAAAATAGTCTCTTTATGTTAAAATAATCCCTCTTTCTCAAAAGTGGAAGCCTATTTATCTCTAATCCTTTGGCTGGATAATGTCTGCAAATATGATTTTCAGTAAACAGTTAAATGAAAACGACAGGGCTGTATATTCCTATGTTCAGACACACTGATTGTATCTCTTTCTGGGCAACTCAAGATAAGCCAGTACAGTATGATAAATGACAACTGTGATAAAGGTAAACATTATCATGTATTAATACTATTTTGTGTAGTTTGTTTAGTACCAAAAATGAATGTAGTTGCTAAACATCCCGTGTTATTAACTTCCAGCCAGTGCTATGAGCTCGTAACAGCTGGAGCACTGGGCCTTCAGGAGGAGCCCAATACTGTAACGAAAGCTGTGGGTGCTCAGCACTTTGTATCCCGCTCTGGCCGAACAGCTGAGATTTGCTATGATGAACCACAAAATTACTGTCAACCAGGGCTTGTGTGTAACAGGCAACAGTATTAACAGTAATATCGTGAAGACCATACCATATGTAGAGCCATATATTTAGCTGCTCAGATATATTAAATAAAAATTCTAACCCGCGGTGAGACAAATAGAAGTGATTTTCACTGAGAGTCTGAAACCACTCCACACTGAAGTCAGTGGAAGAATAAAGAGTTTCCAAAGACGGGTGCTATTGGAGCAACTATGCACATAACTTGTTACAAGCCAATAGAGAGGAAACATTTCCAGAATGAAATGAAATCTCTAGAATACAAACGTAAGGTTGGAATCAGTACTGAGTTTAGTGTTTTTCAAAGTGACTGACAGGAAAAAACAACAACACACGTTTCAAATTAGCTGACCCCTGGCTGCTGCAGGACCTCTGGTGGTGATCTTGTTAAATCGTGTATGCTAAACACAGATATGCCTGGTAAGCAACAAGATGGGAGACTCCAAGAAACATCAAGCCTGCTGCAGTAAATAATGAAAGGTTTGCTTTCCATGGTATTCTTCCCTCTCACTAAACACTGAACCAACACTCCACCATAGCCTTTTGGTGGGACTGCACTGCTGGAGGTGTTGTGTTTTACATGCGATAAAAAAGAGAGGTCCTGGTCACATATGGTTTTCAAGGCTGCTTGTTTGACTAGGTTCCCCCTGGAGTGTTGCATGGTATCTTCTTTTTCTTAATACAAAGTTTTTGTGTAATGTTCCTGGCATGGAAAAACACCATGTTCCATCCCAGACGTTGCCACAGTTCAGTGGTGGATGAACTGTCTGCCTCTTGGTGAAATGTACTCTAAAAATCTAGATTATTAATTATCCATTATTGATAGAAAGGGTACATTTTAAAAGCACAGACTGGATATTTAGATGTGTGTTTTCTTTGGGAGTCATGGATAAATCCCTGTGCACTTCTCTGAGAATGTACCACTTAAGTGTAAATTATATTGCTTGGACAATAACAGCAAGGAGGCTCCAGAAAAAGAAAAGCTGAAAGAATCTCTTGTTTAATAATCCTATCAACAAGGGATGAATTAGGGGGACTGACATATGAAAAGTTCAGATACTTCTCATTTTTGATGAAGATTATAGCTCCTTATATGAGCCTCAGTCTGGATGAGACTAAGTGTCTGATTAAGGTCTTTCCTGATTCTGTTGATCTCCCAACTGTTTCTGACCAGGCAGTGAGACTAGATACCCTTGTAAAACAGCAAGAGATACTAGAAGCAACAGCTGATTTACAAAATTAATCCCCTGGGGCCTCAGTACTTTCTGCCAGAAGAAGCTAAGAGGTTTGCTAACCTACTTATATAACTGCTACAAAGTTCTCTGATCCATATTTGCAATACATCAAGACTAGTTAATGTCCTTTTGATCCAGACCATATGTAGTCCTCTCAAAATAGGACTGTACCATTGTTAAACATATGGTAGACATAAAAATACTGGCAAAGGGTTTGGAAAATCAGTTCAGGGAAGTCATCCCATCTATTATACACAAGGATTGGACTGGATACGAAGCCTACAGACTTTCTATGTCCAATGGGAAGCACCTGCGGAAAGGTGTTTGGAACATGGCTCATGCCATCAGTGGCTATGGATTAGGATGAATTAAGGGGTAGGGGAGACTTTTGGGATTGCTGCCCCGAAGAGTGAAATAAACTACTTGTTTCAGAGAAACAGACATTCACAGTCTAGTTTTAAGAAAATCTTAATCTTTTATTTTCAGAATCTTGTCAGTGCAAAAATAACAATTTGTCATTCTTCAGTGTTGTTTCCTGCCATTTTAGATCCAGTGTCCTGAATTACAGTGTTCTGTGTTGTGCTGAAGTACTGTATTTACAGGAACAATGCCATATTTGGTTTCTCCCTGGAACCTGCACACAAACTAGATGGAGATCTCATGAGGCCACCCCACTGAGAAGAGTTTTAAATAAATAAATGTGCTGTCAGAAACACTAACATATTTTGAATGTATTTAGTGACAGAAGTTTTAGGCAAGCCACTTGTTTGAGGTCCTGAAAAGAGCCGAGTTCAGAGACAAAACTTTGCTACACCAGGTGAGAATCCCTTGGCATTCCTATTTCATTAAGTGTGAATCTTTCAAAACCTTTTAAACTAATAAGAGACTGGAGAAGCAGTCTTGTCTGACAACATTATCACTGACATTTACATTAGCTATTGAATGATTAGCCATAGGGAATATACAAAATACAAATACTCCAAGATGTTTGATTGTCCAGAGGGAAAATAGAGTTTCCTGGCAAACAGACAATGTAAATTAGATGTTGTTAGGTCTTTCAGCCAGCCTTTATACCTATTATTAAACAATCAACTCAATTTTTTTGGTTAGAAAAATCGTGAAAATATAAGCAGAGATGGCTGTAAGTAAAAACTCCTGCACTTCTTGGTGAAGTGGCAATGCTGATATTTACAGTGGACTAATACACATTTGAATGTATGTAGCACCTTTCATACCAGAATATTAAAGCGTTTACAAATTTTAATTTGTTGTCATCTCTCTTTTACAAAAAGAAGCATTACATACAAATATAGCATAGTGCACAAAGTGTCATCCTGAAATGCTGCCCATGGTCATCTGAGAGTATTACATTCCCATGTAACGGATAATAATAATTTGCAATGCTTATAAAACATCTTACATTTTTAAAGCACTATTCTCACAATAACCATGTTGGGTAGTTAGGCAATTATTATCATCCTAGTTTTACAGAAGGAGGAACTGAGACAAAGAGCATCAAATTCAGCTCTGGATTAAGTATGTGCAACTCTGACTGGAGTCAATAGGAGTTGTATTCTCTTATTCCAGAATTGAACTAGGCGAAGAGAAGTTAAATGACTTGACTAAGGTCATGCAGTGAATAATGTTTCCTGTCTCGGAGTCCCCTGAACCAGTTCTTTAGACCACACTGCTTCCCTCTAAATCAGAGTAATTAGTGTTTGAGATTCTAGTGAAATCGCTAAACTTGAAAAAATTCAAATCTGGACAATGTTCTTCTGCCACATGCCAAGGAATAGTAAATGTTATTAGATCAAGTGAATCCATCACTGCCCAAAATTCTGCATATACAAAAATTAATCCATATAGTTAAGGAACTAATATATTTTAATTTGATTTTTCCCTGCTCCCTGAAACCCTTCAAGAGTTCTAAAGCTGCATTCAACTACAATGTCTTTTAAAAAGCGAGATTAGCTTTCCAAATTATAAGTATAATATATGGATTTACAATTTATTTTGTATTTGCAACTGACCCTTCTTCAACATTTCAGCTTGAGACAGCTGCGTACCCTTCCAAATGAACACTAGCTTCTGTTCCTGATTTTGTTGTCATCATGGACAAAATTTGATCCTGACCATGATATCCAGCAGCCACACTATAGCCTGTTATTTTGAAATGTAAAGGTTGAGGTCCAAGGGCAAATGTTTGTGCTCCTGCTTTTGCATACAGAAGCTCAATAAATGCATGCGCAAATTGTAATGATGCATGAAAATAGCTGGCAATGCATTTATTATTTATTTCAATTTAAATAGTTAATAAAGACGTTTTTACAAAAGTCTAGGCAACCTGACACATAACAAATGGCACAGCAAAACCCCAGTACCATTAAATAATTATTTAGGCAGGATCTCTGCTAGCCTGCCACCTACAAAAAACTCCTTTTCACACCCCATCATTTAATTGATTTATTATTAGTTTTATTTGTTATTTATATTACTGTAGTGGATAGGAGCCCTAATCATGGACCAGGACCGCATTGTATTGGGAACTTTACAAACAGAGGACAAAAAACATGGTTTATAATTTAAATGTTAATCTTTTCTTTTCTTTTTCAAAAAAGGTTTGGAGTGGCTACAGAATTCCTGGTCCTCCACAGTTACCAGAGAAGACCAGGATGTGACGCAGCCAGGAGCTTAATAAACATAGGAACTTCTTGATTAGGGAGTTTTTTAGTTGCTGCTTAACGCATGGCTCTTCATGTTTATGTCCTTACAATATGCAGAGATGTGTATCTTTCAAAAAAGACTTGCGTAATGTAATCCTCTACAAAAAATAAACTATGGCCCTCAAGACCATTAAACCAAACTTAGTGGCAAAATTAGCTACTGTACCTGTATTGGACTACAGTACATGTCTACATCTTACATCTCACCACATATTTTTGCAAAAATGAATCCTCAAGTCATGCAGATCTGTCTCGGATGAGCCGCTGTTAAAGCTAATTGGATCCATGCCATATAGCAATGACTTCAGTATGGTAGGTCTGAAGTAGTGTTACCACAGCTGCTTGTTAGAAATCCAAACAGATAATTCTGGGTTTGTGACTCCTAGGAGCTTTTAGTCAGTATCAAGTATCATCTTTTGTTTTGTTGTGCAAGTTTAAAGTGGCGTTAAGGTTAGCAGACTCAGTTAAAATGCAAGGCCTCCATCTTATTTAGACTGAAATCGATTGAAAATCCATAGGAAATTTCCTATGGGAGCAGGCTCAGGCCATGTCTACATCTAAAATTTTGCAGCGCTGGTTGTTACAGCTGTATTAGTACAGCTGTATAGGGCCAGCGCTGCAGAGTGGCCACACTTACAGCAACCAGCGCTGCAAGTGGTGTTAGATGTGGCCACACTGCAGCGCTGTTGGGCGGCTTCAAGGGGGGTTCCGGGACCGAGAGAGCAAACCGGGAAAGGAAACCAGCTTCGCCGCGGTTTGCTCTCTCGGTCCCGGAGCCAGCCAGCAAACCGCAGGGAAGGAGACCTGCTTGCTCGGGGTTCCGGGACCGAGAGAGCAAACCGGGAACGCCGCGGTTTGCTCTCTCGGTCCCGGAGCCAGCCAGCAAACCGCGGGGAAGGAGACCTGCTTGCTCGGGGTTCCGGGACCGAGAGAGCAAACCGGGAACGCCGCGGTTTGCTCTCTCGGTCCCAGAGCCAGCCAGC
Source organism: Gopherus evgoodei (assembly GCF_007399415.2). NCBI lineage: Eukaryota > Metazoa > Chordata > Testudines > Testudinidae > Gopherus > Gopherus evgoodei. The sequence goes on from NC_044326.1 coordinate 113,953,433, forward strand.
AAACCGCGGGGAAGGAGACCTGCTTGCTCGGGGTTCCGGGACCGAGAGAGCAAACCGGGAACGCCGCGGTTTGCTCTCTCGGTCCCGGAGCCAGCCAGCAAACCGCGGGGAAGGAGACCTGCTTGCTCGGGGTTCCGGGACCGAGAGAGCAAACCGGGAACGCCGCGGTTTGCTCTCTCGGTCCCGGAGCCAGCCAGCAAACCGCGGGGAAGGAGACCTGCTTGCTCGGGGTTCCGGGACCGAGAGAGCAAACCGCGGCGAAGCTGGTTTCCTTTCCCGGTTTGCTCTCTCGGTCCCGGAACCCCGAGCAAGCAGGTCTCCTTCCCCGCGGTTTGCTGGCTGGCTCCGGGACCGAGAGAGCAAACCGCGGCGTTCCCGGTTTGCTCTCTCGGTCCCGGAACCCCGAGCAAGCAGGTCTCCTTCCCCGCGGTTTGCTGGCTGGCTCCGGGACCGAGAGAGCAAACCGCGGCGTTCCCGGTTTGCTCTCTCGGTCCCGGAACCCCGAGCAAGCAGGTCTCCTTCCCTGCGGTTTGCTGGCTGGCTCCGGGACCGAGAGAGCAAACCGGGAAAGGAAACCAGCTTGATTACCAGAGGCTTCCTCCTTTCACGGAGGTCAAGAAAAGCGCTGGTGAGTGTCTACATTGCATTACCAGCGCTGGATCACCAGCGCTGGATCCTCTACACCCGAGACAAAACGGGAGTACGGCCAGCGCTGCAAACAGGGAGTTTGCAGCGCTGGTGATGCCCTGCAGATGTGGACACTCTCAAAGTTGCAGCGCTGTAACTCCCTCACCAGCGCTGCAACTTTCTGATGTAGACAAGCCCTCAGTTCCTAGTTTCTACCCTAAAAAAATAGTGATAATTAAATGCTTCCCAGATTTTGAGGAGACCCCTCAGCTCCTCTAAGAACAAGAAATGTGAAAATCCCTGTTCCTCAACTGCATGACTCAGCAGTCATAAATATGGAGCACTGAGCTTTTTGATATTGTGCATGTACACAATCAATCACACTGTCTTCTGCTTTCTCAGTTTTCTCCATCATTCTAGGCACACAAGACAATGAAACTGACCAAAATCCTGTTCTATGGAATACTCAGAATGCAGGAGTCTTACTATTTCTTCCTAAGCTGTGTTTGCAAAATACCCATTGCCCTGGATTCCTCTTTGTTAGTGAACAACAGAAGCAGCTCCTACAACCTAAGGAGATGGATGTGTGGTCAGCATCATTTGAAAATTTTACTCCAACCCCCCATTTCATACAGCTCCTGTGGCTGCAGAGATTCACAGATAAAATGTTGTGATATATAAAATGTCTAAAAAACCTCGAGTGGGTAAAATGACAAGTAACTCCTGATATGAATACTGAATCTGTTTTGTTCCAATTCCAGACTTCTTACCGGTAGTTATTGTTTGTAATGCGGTCACTGATGTAGTACAGCAAGAAGAAATGGTCACTAATCCTGTGCAGTAACGGTCTCTCCACAGCGGTGCTCCACTTTAGGTGCTAGAGATTTCTCATAGCAGTGTCCATCTGGTCTGCACATGTATGCTTGTCAGTCTCATGCCCCATGCCATTGCTTTATAGCACTGTGTGGGCAAACCACCCTCAGTTCCTTCTCTACTGTGAAGCCTTATAACAGAGAACTCCAAAGCAGCAGGGAAGTAAGGCAGGTAGTGGAGCACCCATAGGGACACATATCTTGAAGAACTACAGTTACGGCACAGGGTGAGTAACCATTTAATCTTCAAGTAGTGTCCCTACAGGTGTTCCACACTAGGTGACTACTGAATAATTCCTGCTAAGGCAGAAGAGGTTTCAGCATTGAGTCCAGTATGGAAGAAAGTACAGCCAAGCCGAACACAGTATCAGAAGCTGAGTCGTGAGTTATTTCATAGCATTCAGCGAGTGTATGTATAGAAGCCGAAGTAGTGGCCTTACATATTCCTGTACTGGGTACCTTTTTGAGAAGTGCTGTAGAGGTGGAAATGGACCTCGTAGAGTGTGTATGTCCAAAGATGCTTGAATATTACAAGATTCGTAGCAAGAATTAATGCAGCCAGATATTCACTTAGAAAGTCTTTGATTAGAGACTGCAGATCCTTTCAATCTATCTGCAAGCAAGACAATCAATTTGGGGGTCTTTCTGAAGGGTTTAGTCCTATCCAGACAGAAGGCTATGGACAGTGATTGGTGAGCAAACGGCCAGGTGCATCAGATAAGGAAACTATGTTGGTTTGGGCCAAGTTGAAACTATTAGGATGACTCTGGATTTGTCCTTCTTTATTTTGAGCAGTCACTCTCACCCCCCGAATGTTCCTCTGTGCCCTCCAAGGGGGAATGTGCCCCACAGATTGGAGACCTCTGTTTTAGATCACCTCAGTGATGCACATTGCCAATATCTTTGACTTGTTGTAACTGACTGAAACACAGTAAAGAATTCTCCTGCTGCTGCACAAGAAGGACTAGCATACAGCTCCCTTCCCCTCATCTTTGTGAGTGCGGCAGGGCTAACAGGAATGAAAAGCAATAAAAACTTATCTGAATAACTAAATTAAGCACATATGACTGATTAGACTCAGAGAGCAGATCATATGAGTAAGAAGGTGCTATTTTTACAGTTTTCAGATTAAAAATGCACTTTAAACTACATTAGGAAGTCTGACCCATTTGTGTGTGTCATTAGTTTTAGAACTACATTTTGCCATGATGTTCTCTTCATATGGAGAAACATCTAAATAATGTGTACTTACTCTATCTCCTTTAGGACCTGCTGGGCCATGTGGACCGACTGGGCCATCCATACCCTAAAAGATTAAACAAACAAGTAGTGAAAAACAAATGCCCTGAAATCTGTTAGCAGTTCTTAACTGCAGGTTTATTCTAGTCAGGAACTGCCTTAGGATCAGTTCAGCTCCCACTGGCCGAAAATATAGGCTGAGATTGTCAAATCTTAATTATGCTGGTAAATGTCAGAAGGCTTAAGATCAACTAGTAGCAGTTTTGCACCACGCTCACAGACTCTATATTACCTGGTCTCGTGAAGTTAGTACAAAACTCATCAGGGCTTCAGATTATATAGGGAAGCCTAATCTTACCAAGTAGAAAAAGCACCAGTGAAACCACTGCTTTTTTAATTTTTGTTGTTGTTGTTGCTTTCTAAGCTCAGGATTGATGTTCCAAGCATTGAATGGTTTCCATTGTTGAAGTCAGAGGGAAAAGTACAAATAAAAGACAGGAAAAGGAAGATATATAGCATGCTTAATTCAAATGGCAGTTCTCCTTACATGGGACTTGAAAGCTAGTCTCAGTGACAAAGCTACAATTTCCAAGGCCAATGTAAATCCAAGATGGACATAAAGCTCAGAAAGAAGATGAATATACTTAGATACACTGAGCAATGTCCCATTTTAACAGATTTTCCTGTACAGCTATATAAACAAGGCCAGCTCCAACCAAAATTTCACCCCATAATGATTTTTTTAAGATTCAGAGCCCCATCTACAGAGCACTGTACTACCTGTCCCCAAGTGCTAACCTGTACCAAGACTTTCTTCAGATTCAGCATCATGTAAGTTGCCTGATAAATTCTGCCTCATTCCACATAAGACACATGTATAAACCAGGCAAACAGAACCACTGTGAAACACATAGACTCAGTAGCAAAGCATGACACAGGAATGCAAGGGACTCACCCGGGGTCCTGGCTTTCCGTCTAAGCCAGATGCTCCCTGTATGATTAGGTGGAAGCATGGACGATGGGTATAACATGAATGACAAGAATGTGAGATTAGTAAGTGGTGTTGATGAATAAACATAACTTAAACACAGAATATAAGATGTTACGGGGTTCTGGAATGAGGATCACATTATTACAATATGTTAGTTAAAAAATTACATACAACATTAAGAGCCGGATTCTGATCACAGTTACACTGGTTTTACACTGATGTAACACCACAGACCTGATGGAATTACTCCTGATTTACAATAGTGTACCTGAGATTAGAATGAGGGCCTAGATATATTAGTATTACAAACATCAGACATTACGGTGTTTCTTGTGCTTTAATATACAAATAATTTATAAATTAACTAGCAAGTTGTCTAATGTGAAAAAAAAACTGACAATACTGACTATTCTACTTTGCAATGAAATTAAAATATAAATTTTAACATCGATAAGAAGTGTTTAAGCTGAAGAAAATTGTGTTACATCACCAACAAAACCCTGGCTCCCATTACAATGGTTTAATTCATTTTCAAGAGCCCAGGAGACAATGATGTTTCCTGTTTTCACCAGCAAAATACAATTGTAGTGCATGTTCATGAACAATGAATCTAATTCCAGGCTGGAAGTGCATATAATGCATTGCAGGTTGGGCTATTCAGTTTAGCATCCTTGGGGACTGGCTGACCCCTGGTGGATTTTATGTGAATAACATAAGACTGTTGTACTGGGAACTATTTGCTGGATTATCAAAGGGACCTTGTCAACTTGAAAATGGTTAGTTTCACTGACAGAAACTAAAACCTTTTTGGTAAAGGTGACATTCCTCAGAGTCTCTCCGAAAATCTTTTAAAACTTTTGACCAGATTTTTTCTGATCATTGCAAGACCCACACAACAACAGGGGAAACAGATTGACTATAAAGTGGAAAGCAATTAAATTGACTTTTCACAAAGTGCTGTCAAATGCACAAAGGAAACATAGTAAAATATACTGTTTTTCTTCTAATCACTTTCAGCTCTGATGTCTCTTGGGACAAAATTTTCAAATGGAAATGTGATTTTTAAGTCAGTCGGGTCCCTTTAAGATCAATCTATGCCAAGTACCCATAATGAAAACTGTTCTGAACAGTACAAGGCAAAAGTTAAATAATAACAGTAATAAAAAAAAAATCCAGCATCTCTGGATGAATGGGGAACATTTTAAAATTCTAGAAGCCAATTCCCAAGGTCTTCACTCAAATTTTACTCAGTCCAGACTCAGGCAAACTTCTCAGTTTAGCAGCGGTTCTTCAATGAAATATCACTGAGGATACATCCAAATTAAAACACAACGTGTTTGATAAAACCACGTTTTTAAAACAAACACCACACAACACTGAAATCACAACATGATTAATGTAATGGGGCTGAGAGCATCCTCATGAGGCTATTAACACTGTCCACTGACACATGACAAAAAGAAACTGACAGCACTGTGTGTTACAGGATGTGACTTTGGACAATGGTGCAGACTCTGGGTACAACAAAACAAGACTGATGTTCTGCTCCAACATGATAGAGGTTTATAAATGCTGTTGAGTAAACCAGAGTTGTTGGTTGAAAGAAGAGAGAAAAGTCTGATTTGCACTGAAATGGAATAGTTTTTTTTACTTACTGGAAGACCAAGGGGCCCTCTGTCACCCTTTTGACCTGGTTCACCCTTCAATCCTTTAAGACCATTTAACCCTGGTTCACCCTAAATGTAAAAGTATAAATGCCAATTTTTTGGTGCTACAATGGGTATTTAAGCTGGGACAGAAGAGAGCCAGTCTTAGATGTAGCTGCAAATTCCAGTTCAAAACAGCAAGGTCTTTTCAGCGTAAGGTACTAATTCAGCATTCACAGATTACTGGCAATTTACATGGAGATATTGTATTGACCTGTGCTAAAATATACAATAGACAATGATTGGTCATTTTAAATACAATTGTGAGTTGAAATAATACAAGAAACTCTGCTGCGTAAGACCTTTTTGAATCACTTCCAAATAATTATTGAAGTATTTGTCCGATGTGGGGTCAACTGTAATTTTCCTACCTCTTTTGAGTATCCTCTATGCCCACACGTTTCTGTCGTAGGCTGATAATTCAAACTAAAGAAAAACCTTAGACAAGAATATTAGAGACTGCATTTTGTTCAGATTAGTGATAACTGCAGTGAGATCTACAGAAAGGTGCAATTTGTGTGGACGTACATTCTCTTCTAATGACAAACTGGAATTTGCAACACAGTCTTATGTAAAGATACTTTAAACCTTTAAGCACACATAGTTCAACGGAAATTAAGAGGAGCAGTGTGTTGTACTGGGACAATGCATTTTTGGGGCCCATCCTTCACTGATCTCACGAAAAAGGTACAGTATTTATAGTAGAACAAAAGGTATTGTGGAACGATTGTGATTATGATGTTACATAGACATCGCTGTATTAAAAATTGAGAAGTGAATAATGGTGGACCTAAGGTACGTGTGAAGACATCTTCACACCATGTAAAACTACTACAGTATGGTGGCTCTCTAGACAATTGAGGGCGCTAACAATACCTACTTCCAGTGAGAAATGGAAATGCATAGGATTCTCTCTATGCCAAAGACTGTTCCCTATGCCCAGTTCCCAAGGTTTCTCTTTGCTACACAAAACCCCAAACAAACCGTAAAAGAATTTAATCTATGCTTCTGCTTTCAGTGACATCTCCTTTATACCCTGCCTAAAAACAGGAGCCATTTCTCTATTCTTCCTCCATTTGAGTCAATGGATATGTCTGCACTGGAGCTGGAAACTGCAATTTCCAGCCTAAGTAGACATATCCGGGCTATGTCCCTTTCCTGACATTTTGGAAGCAGAAATCCCACAAAAAACCTGACTCTGAGGTCAAAAGTCTGAGGTAAGACAGGTCTGATGCTAAAATGGGATAGAACTAGGGCTGTCAATTAATCACAGTTAACTTAGATGATTAACTAACCAAATTAATTGCAATTAATCACAGTTTTAATCACACTGTTAAACAATAGAATACCAATTTCAATGTATTAAATATTTTGGATATTCTTCTACATTTTTATATATATTGTATTCTGTGTTGTCATTGAAATCAAAGTGTATTTTATGTTTGATTACAAATATATGCATGGTAAAAACGATAAAAGAAATTGTATTTCTCAATCCATCTCATACAAGTAATGTAGTGCAATCTCTTTGTCCTGAAAGTGAAATTTAAAAATGTAGATTTTTATTTTTATTTTTTTTACATAATTGCACTTGAAAACAAAACAATGTAAAACTTCAGAGTCTACAAGGCCACTCAATCCTAAAATGTTTTGGCCACCATTCCAGAGGACATGCTTCCATGCTGATGATGCTCGTTAAAAAAATAATGCGTTAATTAAATTTGTGACTGAACTCCTTGGGGGAGAATTGCATATCCCCTGCTCTGTTTTACTCACATTCTGCCATATATTTCATGTTACAGCAGTCTCGGATGATGACCCAGCATGTTGTTCGTTTTTAGGCCACTTTCACCGCGGATTTGAAAAAATGCAAAGAACGTACCAATGTGAGATTTCTAAAGATAGGTACAGCACTCGACCCAAAGTTTAAGAATCTGAAGTGCCTTCCAAAATCTGAGCGGGACAAGGTGTGGAGCATGCTTTCAGAAGTCTTAAAAGAGCAACACTCCCATGTGGAAACTACAGAACCCAAACCACCAAAAAAGAAAATCAACCTTCAGCTGGTGGCATCCGACTCAGGTAATGAAAACGACTATGCGTCGATTTGCACTGCTTTCGATTGTTATCGAGCAGAACCCATCATCAGGATGGACGCATGTTCCTTGGAATGGTGGTTGAAGGATGAAGGGACATATGAATCTTTAGCACATCTGGTACATAAATATCTTGTGATGTCGGCTATAACAGTGCCACAGGAACACCTGTTCTCACTTTCAGGTGACATTGTAAACAAGAAGTGAGCAGCATTATCTCCTGCAAATGTAAACAAACTTATTTGTTTAAGCGATTGGCTGAACAAGAAGTAGGACTGAATGGACTTTACGGCAATAAAATTTTACATTTTTTTATTTTTGAATGCAGTTTTTTGTCCATAATTCCACATTTGTACGTTCAACTTTCATGATAAGGAGATTGCACTACAGTACTTGAAAAATTCTATTTCTTTTGTTTTTTCAAGTGCAAATACTTATAATCAAAAATAAATATGAAGTGAGTTCTGTACACTTTGTATTCTGTGTTATAATTGAAATGAAAATATTTGAAAATGTAGAAAACATCCAAAATATTTAAATAAATTGTATGCTATTATTGTTTAACAGGACGATTAATCACATGATTTATCACAATACTTTTTTTAATCAGGTGATTGATCACAATTAATTTTTTAATCGCTTGACAGCCCTAAATAGAACTGATTTCAGAAGATCATTCCTGACCCAAGCCTCCAATGCCAGGCAATGTTTGACATAGTCTAACTGTGGCTCAAACCTTCAAAAAGAGATATTTCTGTCTCATCCCCCATACCTCAAAACCAAAATAATCAATTTTTTAGAAAGCTGAAAAGAGAAATGTAATGATTAAAATGATTGTTACAGGATTCATTATGCTAGAGTGTGATACTAATTTTTTTAATTAATGTGTTAATTTAATTAATATACAAATTAAATCCTGGTTTCTTTTAACCTTTCCAAAATCATCCATGTTTTCAGGAAACTGTCTGTTGTCTAAGACTTTCACAGGGCTTCTGGAGTGTGTGTCATGCGCACATGCTATGCTAGGGATGAGGAAATGTTTCCAGCAGCACTAAGATATATACTGAAGCTGGGATGGGACTCCTGGTGGGGATTTTGCGAAGTGAGGTGAACTTCTGTTGGAAGGCGCAGGGGATGGGAGAGAGAGAGCAGAGCAAAAGGAAAGGAGGCATATCTGGAAACGAGTTTATTTGACTTCTCCTCCTCCCAGGGGTGGTGCTTCCATTTAGGCAACCTAGGTGGTCACCTAGGGCGCCAGGATTTAGAAGGGCGGCAGACTGCTCCGGTGGACCTCCCGCAGGCATGCCTGCAGAGGGTCCGCTAGTCCCGCGGCTCCGGTGGAGCATCCGCAGGCACGTCTGCGGCAGGTCTACCGGAGCCGCGGGACCAGCAAGCTGGCGCTGCGCCTAGGGCGCCAAAAACCCTGGCGCCGCTCCTGCCTCCTCCATGTACAACACACTCATCCTCTGTGTTCTAAAGTGTAATTTAAGGCAATTGCAAAGCACTAATTAGAATAGCATGAAACTCTCACCAGCAAACAGGAGGCTGGGTAATTTTAATACCAGTTCACAATCATCATTACAAAACTCTAGTCCAATTTATGCTCATGTGAAACACACACAAGCAATGATCATAAATCATATAATTAAAAAAAAATCCTTTAATTTTTACTTTAAGTATCTGCCTAAAGGCTTAAGAGTATCAGAAATATTTAACAAATAAATGAGACAAAGGACACAACATAGATGCATGCTTCACTATGGTTAACAAAGAACAGAGCATGGCACATTACAGATTTAAAGAATCCAGGCAATTATTCATTTACCTTTGGGCCAGGCAGTCCATGGGGTCCCTAAAAATAAAGATTCCATCTTTAATGAAGAAAATAAAGGTTTGTTGCCTTTTCTAGGTACAAGTTGCACCGGCAATTTTGTTTTCAGAAAATAAATTGCAAGTGCCAATATAAGTAGTTGCACCTCTAAGTACCTCACAGGGGGAACAAAAAGGGGAAACACATTTATACCCAAAATTAATTTCCCCACTTCCCAAGAACTTTGGGTTAAGATCCAAATACAGATCCAAAATCCATGGCTTGGGCCCATCTCTAGTAGTCATGTTCTCTCATAGCACTTTTATTAAGCATTACAATGGGGACAGGGAAAGAAAAACTTACCATAGGGCCTGGTGACCCATGCAGCCCTGGTGGTCCTGGGGGTCCTATGATCTACATATAGAAAATGATGTTATTAGCTCAGGTAGTGAAAGGAATCTCCCTTGTAAATACAGGAAGTCAGACTCTTTCTCCTCAATTTTCTGCTAACATCATTTGTCACCATTCAGATGAAGAACACTGCAGAGTGCTGAAGTTGCTGGAGAGCACTTTAAAAAGTAACAACATAACTTGCACATATATATGGCGTCTTTATCTTGGCACTTGGAGTGCTTCTCAGACTTAGCTATTATTCTCACTTAATGGACGGGGTATCTGAGACACAGAGAGAAAAAAATTACATGCCCAAGGTGATACCAAAGTCAAATGCAGAGCTACAAACAGAATACAGGGTCTCCTGACTCCCAGTTCTCCACTTAAACCACTAGATAACTTTAAAACATTAGCTAGTAGTAAATGTCCTCAAATCCTGTCTGAGTAGGGATGCTGTTGGCTCTTATTTTCTGGTACGTATTCCCTGCTGTACTTGCAATCTATATTCTACAGGAATAGCGAGGGATACTGTGATGCCATTCCCTGGTTCCTTTCCAATCCTGATTAATGGAAATAAAACAAAACAATTTACCTTAAGTCTTGGGACATGTCTAGATTGCCCTCTTCCTCCCTTTTTATTTGATTTAGCCCAACAAGCACTACGTGCACAAATATTCAAGCTTAATCCCAATGATGAAGTCATTACAACAGGTAATCAGGTTATCGGCATGTGCTCATTATATGTTGGTTTACTTTACTGTCCCACCAAACCCAGAAAGAAGAATTTCTTTCTGGTATTTATAATGCTTAACACCACTTCTCACATTGGGCTCAATGCAAAATAGCTATGAATTGTGAGTTATGACAGCAGTACTGAGCTACCAGCAGGGCTGCTGAGCAGCATAGCCAGTTCTAGAGATTAACATACAGCACTACTGACTTTTCTAGCCAATTCTCTGAGATTAAGTGCAGTGTCAACAAAGCAGGTTTTAAAATATAAAATAGGACGAAGAGAGAAGGGTTGATAATGGATGTTGGGAATCTCCTGGGATGGAGAGGAGTGGTGATGCCTCCAATGGGAGAAGAAAATGAGGTCAATTGCCACGGCTGTTTTCTCTAGGGGATAAGTCTTTTACAAAAACACTGCTAAGAAATTCAGCAAGTATGTGCTGAGATCTTTGAGTTCTACACACATACACACACACATATAATGTTGGAAAGTAACAAATTGATTTTCCCTTCAGAGCTAGATTGAGACATTTGTGCTCTGTAGTGAGAAATGGGATCTAGAAATGCCAGGACAGGGAGCCAGCAACTCTTGAATTCTTATCCTAGCTCTAACATTGACCGCCTGTTGTCTTCAGCAAGATGCTTGACCTCTTTGCTTCAGTTTCATGATCTATAATATTGAGCCAATGGTACTTACCTATATCACAAGAGCCTTGCATGAGGTTTTTAATAACGTTTGTAAAATGTTTTGAAGACATTTACATGAAGCCACATACATGTCTGATAATGCAAACACTTACTCATGTGAGTAATTCTGAATATTTCCATGGGACTATTCATGCAGTAAAGATGCACCCATACATAAATATTTTCAAGAACAGGCCTGAAGTCATTAAGGACCAACCAAATCAAATGCTCAATCAAACCAAAAGAAGTCCTTCATTTTACTTTAGTAGGCTTTGGATTGGGGCCTACCATCATTATAGCCCTTTTGAGATCTGCTTCTCATCCGTCCTTCTGAGATACTTAGTGTACAAGGCTGACAGACAGATAAACAGATTGCTGAGACAGGAAATTCCCATCAATCTTATCTCTTTGTCTTATCTCTCTATGATTCAACACAAGAAGGGATGCTTCCTATTTCAGATAAGCCAATGGGAGTTTTGTCAATGACTTATGTAGGGGTCTGGATTCTTACATAGCTTTTAAAACATAGTATAGGGCTAAATTAGTAAACTAGTGACCTGCTTTCCAGACTAATGATTGTATAGACTATATAGACTAATGATTCTCAAATTATTGTCCTTCAGTGGTTTCCCTTGCCCACCCTGGTTGATCACAGAGTGAAACATTTAAAAAAATCCAAATTAGGAAACTGTGGGGGTTGGTAGGAAGGGTCATCCATGAAGGTCCCTCTTTCTCTCATATGAAGTGTCCCTCAGAATGAAAAGGTGGAGAACCACTGCTACAATAATGAGCACATCACAACAGCATGGCAAGACTTACAGAAGGACCTTGAGGACCAGGCAAACCAACATCTCCTTTTTCTCCTTTCATACCATTGGCTCCCTATAAAATCATTATAAAGAGTTATTAAACAATTTCTGTTTTATTAACAGTTGAATTCACTATAGAGAAAAGAACATTTTTGTAATTAAATATTTATTTGGGGGGGAGGGATAGCTCAGTGGTTTAAGCATGGGCCTGTTAAACCCAGGGTTGTAAGTTCAATGCATGAGGGGGCCACTTAGGGATCTAGGGCATAAATCAGCACTTGGTCCTGCTAGTGAAGGCAGGGGGCTGGACTCAATGATCTTTCAAGGTCCCTTCCAGTTCTAGGAGATTGGTTCATCTTCAATTATTATTATTATTATTATGCTTTTCATAATAAAAGTTTTGCTTATAATGGAATTGTATCTCTGTCATGACTTTCATACTTGATACCATGAATTATAAATGTATGCTTATTGCAAAAACCCATGATAACAGCCACTAAGCACTAGACTATCAAACAATTACAAATATTAATTTTAACATGCATGGTTAAAAATATAGATAGAGCAGACAGCAAGGAGTTTATTAAAAGCTCTTTCTATTGTAATCATACTGATTTCATTATACATTGTGCATGTGAGTGTGTGTGTGTGTGTGTATATATATACACACACACTCACACTATGTATACATGTATCTATTAGGGCTGTTGATTAATTGCAGTTAACTAACGCAATTAACTCAAAAAAATTAATTGCGATTAATCGCAGTTTTAATTGCACTGTTAAACAACAAAATACCAATAAAAATTATTAAATACTTCAAATGTTTTTCTACATTTTCTATAGTATTTTGTGTTGTAACTGAAATCAAAGTGTATATTATTTTTATTACAAATATTTGCACTGTAAAAATCTTAAAAGAAATAGTATTTTTCAGTTCACCTCATACAAGTACTATAGTGTTGTGAAAGCAACTCTTTGTTGTGAAAGCAAAACTTACAAATGTAATTTTTTTTTGTTACATAACTGCACTCAAAAACAAAACAATGTAAAACTTCAAAGCCTACAAGTCCACTCAGTCCTACTTCTTGTTTGGCCAATCGCTAAGACAAACAAGTTTGTTTACATTTACAGTAGATATTACTGCCCTCTTCTTATTTAAAATGTCACCAGAAAGTGAGAACAGGCATTTGCATGGCACTTTTGTAGCTGGTATTGCAAGGTATTTACATGCCAGATATTCTAAACAATCATATGGCCCTTCATGCTTCGGCCACCATTCCAGAGGACTTGTTTCCATGCTGACGACACTCATTAAAAAAATAATGCACTAATTAAATTTGTCATTGAACTGTATGTCCCTAGCTCTGTTTTACCCACATTCTGCCGTATATTTCATGTTAGAGCAGTCTCGGATGATGACCCAGCACATGTTCATTTTAAGAACACTTTCACTGTAGATTTCACAAAATGCAAAGAAGGTACCAGTGTGAGATTTCTAACTGACCCAAGCTTTAAGAATCTGAAATGCCTTGCACAATCTGATCAGGACAGGGTATGGAGCATGCTTTCAGAAGTCTTAAACGAGCAATACTCCAATGTGGAAACTACAGAACTCTAGCCACCAAAAAAGAAAATCAATTTTTTGCTGGTAGCATCTGACTCAGATAATGAAAATAAACATGCGTCGGTTCATACTGCTTTGGAACGTTATCGAGCAGAACCCGTCATCAGCATGGATGCCTGTCCCTTGGCATTGTGGTTGAAGGATGAAGGGACACATGAATCTTTGGATCATCTGACACATAAATATCTTGAGATGCCAGCTACAACAGTGGGAACACCTATTCTGACTTTCAGATGACACTGTAAACAAGAAGAGGGCAGCATTATTCTATTATTGTTTAACAGTATGATTAACTGTGCGATTAATTTTTTTATTCACTTGACAGCCCTAGTATCAATATGTATATATATACATTCAAACACCACACCACAAATATACATAGTATATATTAAATAGATATTATACAGATATAAAATCCTTCTATAGATACAAAAAATAGACTTTTCATAAGTGTTTATGAAATTTCTCTCCTTCAAAAATATGAGTCAGCCACTGAGATTCCAGGTATCAAGATCTCTCTCTTTCTTGTGTAATCAACCAGCTAATTTCTTCTGAATGTTACCACATTTATTTTTGTCAAAGCACTGCTGTGATTGCTGACTCTTATAAATAAATTTGTTCACCATACCAATTAATCTACATCTTTCCAAAATGAGATTTTATTTGTCCATAAATAGAATGAAAAGTTCTGGCAAACAACCTTTTGGTCTATCATTCATGCCTCCTCCTAGACTAGATATGGAACAACTAACACTTTCATTTTATGTTTCCTGCTACTTCTGAAACTTACAAACACTTAAGAATGACCACATGTAAAAGATATAAGTTAAAAACCTAAATTAGCTTTCAGCTAAATTAAATTTATTTTGCATACTTACTGGTAAACCTGGAAGTCCAATTCCTCCCTTTTCTCCTGGCATGCCAGACTCACCCACGTCCCCCTTTGAGCCTTTAGGACCCTGAAAAATCATATCTTTGTCATGAAAATGACTTGTACAATACCCACACATCAATAAAATCCTAGATTTGTTCAAGGATAAACTGGTAAAACAGTTACTTTTTACCTCTGATAGATATGACTTTATTATCACATCACTGCATAGTATGTGATCACATAATGTGGCATGTATGGCCATGTCCAGGGCCGGTGCAACCATTTAGGCAACTTAGGTGGTCACCTAGGGCGCTGGGATTTGGGGGGTGCCATTTCCTTTGCCAGCGACCATGGCGGCCGAATCTTTGGCCGCCCCGGTCGCTGCCGGCATTTATTTAAGCAGCCATGGCATGCTCGGGGAGGAGGCAGGGCAGGGGTGAGCTGCTTCACTTCTCCCGCCTCCCAGGCTTGCGGCGCCAATCAGCTTAGGTGCCACAAGCCTGGGAGGTAGGAGAAATGAAGCAGCGACGGCGTGCTCGGGGTGCTCGTGCACGGAGCAGGGGTGAGCTGGGGCGGGGGGCATGCCTCAGGGCGGAGGTGGGGAGCTGCTGCGGGGGGGGCGCCTCAGTGCGGGGGAGCGGGCGCAAGGTGGAAGTTTCGCTTACGTCGTGAAACATCCTTGCACTGGCCATGACCATGCCACGTGATTATGAATTCTAAGCCCACCCCTTCCATAATGTACAGTGACATTATTTCTAAAAAAAAGCCATAATTCATAGGGTCTGGCGCTTGGTGATGCACTCATGGTGTACCTGCTCCCCTTCAGCTCCTGGAGTTCCTTGGGA
This sequence comes from Gopherus evgoodei, assembly GCF_007399415.2. Lineage (NCBI taxonomy): Eukaryota > Metazoa > Chordata > Testudines > Testudinidae > Gopherus > Gopherus evgoodei. The sequence goes on from NC_044326.1 coordinate 113,968,735, forward strand.
TCCTGGTTCACCCTGTAAAACATAAGGTGGAATTGTGTTATCGTCCCTTATTACTCCAATTATTGGTGAGATTATGTTATGCTAAGTAAATTATGTTGGTCAGTAACACCCCCAACCCCACACCTTAGCTGTGCACAACAGCACAATGAATGATGCAGATGCATATTATACTGCAGAGAATAGGAGAGACATCATCTTGTGAAACATGTTGTGGAAGTTTATCTGCTACAGTATCTATGTACACAGAATACTTACAATGGGTCCGGCTAGTAGGGCAGATACACTGCCATCTAGATTGCGTAAGGCCCAGAAAGGGGTATACATTGACTGCACATTGGCTGACTTACACAGGAGAAAAATACCACCATCCTCCCAAAAAACATCCACTCTGCACCATTAAAGTCAAATGGGAGTTTGTCATTGACGGCAATGAACATAAGATTAAGCATATGGTCAGTGGTTTAGGATGCTCAACAATGTTGCTGACAGCCTGGATGAATAAAGATGGACCACTCAGATCCTTTACATTTTCTTGCCTGGCTAATTTGATTATGTCAGTCAACCAGGGAAGAGCCTCCTTGCCCCACTAGAATGTGGGAGGATGCCCTGAATGTCATTCCCAAGGGAGGAGATGACATATAGGGGAGTAAGGGTGGGACCTTTGGTTCCAACCTCTGTAAGGCTGAATTCTGCTTTACCTTGGCTATTTCTGAGCAGGAAAGTATCCTCTTCGACAAGGGGTAAACTTCCGCATCTGCAGCCCCAGAGTTTCAGAAACCTACCCCTGAATTGGAGCTGCAGAGACTCTGTAGGCTACACAGATCCTACTGAAATGTCTTTCTATGCCTTCACATATATTATCCCTCACCAGCTTGTGAAAAACAGAAAGACAGTATCAGAGGGGTAGCCGTGTTAGTCTGGATCTGTAAAAGCAGCAAAGAGTCCTGTGGCACCTTACAGACTAACAGACGTTTTGGAGCATGAGCTTTCGAGGGTGAATACCCACTTCATCTGACGAAGTGGGTATTCACCCACGAAAGCTCATTCTCCAAAACGTCTGTTAGTCTATAAGGTGCCACAGGACTCTTTGCTGCTTTTAGAAAGACAGTATTTTCTCACAAATGCTTGCACTGACTCACTTACATCTATACTGGCATTTGGTGAAAAACCTTTAAATGCAAGAACAATTTTTGATAAACCAAAAGTGATGCATTTTCCCATGATATCATGGGATGTGATGCATCATAAATTTAAACTAAATTGCATTGTTTCCAGTGTGAGCAGCACAAGAGAGTGTTTGCTCTTCATGAGAACTCATAATCACTAAAAGAAAGTTAGCTGCTACCGAAACAGGATTTCCTGGAGGATACATTTTATGATAAGTTCTTAAGAACTATGATAATTATCTCTTAATTAATCAGTTAGCTGTCCTACACCAGCTTAGGGAGGATCCACTGTTCACTCAACATATCCTGCTTTAAAAAAACCTCTTTGTAAATGTAAGCAATTCATGATTTAGATTGTATAAATAGAGCCCCATTTGGAAAATGCATAGCATACATCTCCTACATGCTGCACTTAAATGTGTGCATCATTATACAGAAAATATAGAGATTTATATATATATAAAAGAACTTAACCAGATTTTTAATTGCAATTAATAAATGTTATCTAATAAGACAGCTTTTATATGACAGAGAAACAGACAGCTAGACTCTATTCCATTTTGTGTGGGTTTACTGGAGTGGAAGAGGGAACTTCCTCCACTCTTGCATATTCCTGCAAATACAAGGCAGAATATGGTCTTAGTTGTCTTGAATGCCATATATGGTGTTGGCTTGATGGTGCTCCACAGCACCAAAGAAATGGGACCAGCTGGCTTGGGGTTGTAGCTAGTCTCCTTGCGCTCTGTGCACATATTGATCTTGGTGGCAAGTCAGGGGAGTAGAATATGCTGTTCCTTTTTGGAGCAGCAGTATAGTGTGCTATAGGATGCACTGTTTTTCACTTTCTGGTGTGTGTGTGTATATATATATATATATATATATATATGATATAAAAGCTGCATTAATCTGTCCCCAAATTTTGGCAAGCACTTCCATGTACAGCCCCCAGTGCAGATTATTCCTGCCAGCCAAGAGTGTGAACAATCTGGACGTTGCTATGTGCATGGGAGCCATTGTCTGGTGAAGTAGCTACTTCAAATAAATACATGAATCACCCTCCTTGACCACACCTTGGGACCCTCCTCCACAGCAGAAGGCCTACAGAGCAACCTCAATGAAGATTTGGGAGGGAACACCAGCTCTACACCACATTGGCTGAGCATGGGTGATTTTCTATTGGGCATTCATGCACAACACCCAACTAAAACAGTATATATATTGAAATAAACATTTTATGCTAATTAAGATGCATATCATAAATCCCATCATGTAATATTTCAAGTGTACATGCTCTTCTATACAGTATATTGTACATGTAAATGAACCACATATGTAAGCAAATAAAATACAGAAAATATGACTGTACATAAAACATTTTTTGGTTCACTGGCAATTTTGAAAAATTGGAAAATATAATTTTGGCTTAAATAAAACATTTTGTATCATTTTTGAGCATTTTTTTCATTTAAAAAATTAAATGAAATGTTGAGAGGAAAAGTAATTTGAATCAAAAAAATTGAAACATTTCATTTAGAAAATCTCATAATGAAACATTTCATTTTTTATAGAATTTTGTTTAGTTTCTTTTCTGATCAAAACAATTTGGTAAAATCAACATGAATTTTCAAAACATTTCAGTGTCATCCAATCTACATTTTTCACCAGAAAAAAATTTCAGGCAAAAAATTTTCACCCAGCTCTGGTAGTGAATTCCTAGACTTTTAAAAGAGGATGTGTCAACTAAGAAAGATCACCTTTGGGCCTTGTACTCCTTGAGGTCCGGGTGGCCCTGGTGGACCCTAGACACAGAAACAGATAAATCTGTTAGCTTTAAACCATCTAAGTTCTTGCAGAACATACCGAATATACGGAAGTGTGAACTTCACCATTGTTAACAACACAACCAGTCTTTCTAAGAAAACTTTATATTAACACAGAGAAGAACCAATACCAGCTACAAACAGGTTGTTAATTTATGACAACTCTCAACAGACAATATGGAGTCACAAAATTCTGTGTTAAAATAACATTGCATGGTTATGGTTTTGAACGGATGAAGGGGCTGCTGCTCCCATTGATGGCAATGGCAAAGCTTCCATTGATTTCAGTGGGAACAAGACTGAATCAAGCTGGCATCAGAACCTACTGAAGTTAATGGACAAACTCCAATTGACTGCAATGGACCTGGGATCAGTCCCTCAGTGCCTATTGCTACAAGGTACTGATCATCTCCCGAAAGTTGCTGAGAGTCTTTGAGCATATGCAGTGTTTTGTGGGATAAGGTCATGAATCACTAACTCATCCCCTTTTGTCTAGCAACTGTAGCAGAAACAGCCTATAAGATTTCTTACTGTTCTGAAGATTGTACAATGGGGGGGATGCATTAAAAACAAACAAATTCCATCACTGTTATGGCAAAAGCAGACCTAATGAAAACATTAGAGATAAACAATTAAACAAAAAAGGGAATAAATTAATTTGATCAAATCTACAGCTCCTTTGGAGCCTAATTCTGCAAAATTCTAAGTGTGTCCTAGGACACACTGAGTCCTCTAAGTTTCCAGTGAAATCAAGCTCTGGCCCACTGTGTATAAACCTCCAGTGGTAGTCAGTGATTGCAGGACACAGAAAATACTCAGCACTCTGCAGGATGTGAGCTGTAGATACTGGCAAAATTTCAGTATTTCGTATAACAAATTATTTTAACAGAGTTTGATAAGAAAGAGATGGAGAAAACCCCACACTAAATCCCTCTCTTTTATTCCTGCTTATAAACTGAAATAGGCTACTTCTTAGGGGGGGAAATGTGAAGTCCTATGTAAAGTTTTCACCCAATATGATTTAAAATAACTGAACGGTCTACCCTGAAAAATAAGGCTGACAACAGAAAGTGTCCTGGTGCCCAATCCTGCACTTCTTGCACACTCAGAACGCCCATTTAAATGAATGAGAGATTTGAGAACAGAGCAAATGAAGGATCTGGTCTTCTGGCAGGTGGTGCACAGCGACAGCTATACTAAGAACCTTATGTATCTAATCTGTGTCGTACTTCTATCAATGGAGTTTTGTCATTATTCAACAGGAAAAGAATTGGGCCCTAATTTTCAACAATATGTTCATCGTAAGGAAAAATTTAGTGAACAGACATACATGATGATGAACAGGGTCAACATTAGATGAACGAAGATACATCCTAAAACGGCAGAATTATGAACATGCAACTATATAGAATAAAATAGCTACAAATCACAATAAGTCATGCAGTAGGAATTACCGTGACAGTTAGGGTGGTAATCCTCTGTTGGCAAAATATATTAACAAAAGACAATGTTATCAGATGTGAATACTGAAATAAAATATTTCACTTGTTTAATAATGAACTTCACAGAATCTGTGCTGCGTCTGGGAGATCTGTATCTAAGAGAGCTGAAGTTAAAAGTACACAGTCATCAAGGCCCAATCTTGCACTTGGTATCAGTGGTTTACCCCCATTAACTTACATGGGAGTTTTATATAAGTGAAAACTACAAGCTCTGGCTATAAAATTTTCAGGACCAAATAAGATGTACCTTAACAACAGTAGAATTTGATGGGGGAAAATTTTTGGCTCCTATATGTATCTATATACTAATCTTCCGCACCTCTCCTGTTCTAAGAGTTGATATTTTGCCCAATATTTTGAGGTCTCTGCTGGTTCTGTGTCATTAACAAATACAATTCTCAGAGCTGTGATGCCAGTAGTAATAACAGTACACAAACCAAGTTGCTGATCCACAATATCAGCCATGTTAACTTCAGGTCCATTTAAAACATTTGGAGGAGGGCCAGATCAGTTTTTTTGTAATGGAAAAAGGCAAAATAGTTAGATAGGTAATTTTTTGTGTTTCAAAGAAGATAGAGCAAACAAAAAGGAGTGAAAATTCTCAAAAGGTTATACAAAATTACTTGGCTATATTGATTAAACACAGGGCTGAATTGTGCTTAACTTACTCACACAGGTTTTTTCATTGACAGCGATGTAACCACTTGCACAAATAAGGCAGGCAGTATTTAGTCATGAAAATAGTTTTACTATGTGCCAACAAAGATGCTTATACATCTAATGCATCTATCTAAATATAAGATTTAGTCTTATTCAGTTTAATAGGCATATAATCATACACTATTTTAAGAGAATTGCACAATAAAGAATATATTTTTTTATAAAACTAGAATCATATCAATACAAGCTAACTTTGGAACCAAAATCTCTAGCAGATGGCATTTTATACAGTGGTGCATTTGCATTCACCCTATATATGGAAGTATTTAAAGAGTTTTAAAATAGAAGAAAAATTCAATTCTGCTAATTTACAGGACAAATAACTAAATTAATTATGCCAAATGCAGTAATTTAGTTTTCACATTCATTTCAAGCTATATATTTAATTTAATATTCAGTGTTCATTTCTAACTATATATTTAAAATTTTAATATATAAAGCACCTGATCCTGCAGTTCCTCCAAAGGTAAAATTTCCACTTCAGCTATTCACTTTTGCCTGTGTGAGGACTAGGAACAGACCCAAAGAGAGATTCACTTATGTATTTTGTGTCTGGTTCTCTAAGTCAAAGACACATAAACTGCAGGGTTCTTGCTTGAACTATGGTGATAATTTCTATATCCCAGTTTTCTGTGTTGATGGACTAAGATCTTTGATTCTCCAGTGACACATGAAATGGAATAGAAGGCACAAACTCGAGCAACTGTAAATTGGTCTTAGTCCTCTAGGCTGCTTTATGATGTCTTCCCAAATTGTATAAAAATTCAGACAGAGGCATTGGATCCTGTGAACTCTGTCAACTTCTACTTACATTCTGAGAGGTACTGAGCACTCCTTGAATACTGAAAATTCCTATTAACTTCAATAGGAGTTGCAAGTCCCAGAACCTCCAAGAATTTGGCACAATAAAAATTGCGGGTGAGTGCTTGTCATCTCATAGGACTAAATTGGTAGTAAGCAAGACCACCAAATACTGTTCTCATAGCTTGCAAGTCACCCTGGTACACTTGGCTTTCATGTGAACATTCACTCACCCTTTTTGTAAAACATTATTTTTCTAGGGCTGAGTAAATAAGGCCACCAATGCGAGTGTATTTAATACACCTCTACCCTGATATAATGCTGTACTTGGGAGCCAAAACATCTTACTGCATTATAGGTGAAGCCACATTATATCGAACTTGCTTTGATCCGCCAGAGCATGCAGCCCCTCTCCCCTGGAGTGCAGCTTTACTGCGTTATATCTAAATTTGTGTTATATCGGGTCGCGTTATATCGAGGTAGAGGTGTATATTTACTGCTAAGGATCCTAATTCAAGATGCTGATTGAATCCACAGCTTGCTAATGGAGTCAAGTGAGTTAGTTTCCAAACCTCAAAGTTTCTGCTCTTTACATTTTGTGGAAAGAGCAAGAGGAGGAGGAGAAGAAAAAGAAAAAGACAAAGAAAGATGGTCAATATTATTCTTCTTGAACTGAAAAGCAGACACTTCTGTGGGATCTGTGTAAGTGGTTTATAAGATGAATTTAGCACTAACAGCTGTCGACCCAGCAATGAATCAGTTCTGGCCTCATCAGATGATGTCAATACAGTCCAGGGGATATATACACCTAATTCCCTCACCACTGTATCAAGGAAACTCTTTGTGTAACACACCAAAAAGAAAATCTAGCTTCCAAGTGCAGAAGATTCCTAATTAATATTTCTAGCAAATCTATAAGATACTATGGTGCAGTAATTTCATGTCCTATGCAAAAGAAAAATATAATTACATCAAAGAGCTGTTTTTCCTGTACTGGTTCATTTGAGCTTCTTTATGTTCACATACCTGCAGAGCTTCATGGATATTGCCATTGTAGTCAATAATCTCTGTTGCACCTTGGTCTCCCTTTTGTCCAGGTGGACCCTGTAACACATCCCCCAAACACTACATTATTTGAATCAAGCACACAAACTCTTAGTGACTGATTGTTCTATCCTAGTCTCGTTTAGTCTGTCTGAGACTGTTTTATTCTATAGTCAGCATTTGTTTGCAAGATCTCCCTGAGCTGAAAAGTTAAGGGTTGTTAAGATCCAGGTTTTGGCTGGCCCATGATAAAGATGAGAACCAGAAGCAAAGTTTAGATCTGAATCTTGTGTCTCCATTTGGGCCCCAAAACTCATTAGTTTCTTTCTCATATTTTTATATTTTAATTAAAGAGGTTTGAAGAAAAGAAATATTGACCCAAGCCTCTTTCACACTGCAGTTGAGCCTGTGTGAGCAACAATACTGTTTAAACATAACTATCATAAGCATGTTTTTTGTATAGTTTCCATGACCTAGTGTAGAGATGGAGTTGTTTTCTGACACTTGCACTATTTATTCATTCACATTTGTTTCCTGAACTTTTTTCTAGAGCTCAGTACGGTATATTTTATCACTTTATAGCATTTTCAATAAATCACAGTCTGCAAAAGTTAGCCTAAAACCAAAGGTTGTTTTAAGAGGAACAAACATTTTTAAAAAGCTAAATATGAATGAGTAAATCATAACACAGTGCATTGTGCTCCAACAGGTAACACCAATACATAAAACCATTTAGATAAACCACTGAAAGAAGGTGCTGTGTCAGGCCTACACTCTTGGATCATTCAAGTGAAAAACCAGACCCTGCCTATGAAATTTTGCAAACCTCAAACATCATCTTCCAATCCAGAATCCCCCTATCCTCTCAGTCAGCTTCCCAATCTACTCTCGTCCTTCCTTAGAGAAAGCCTGGGGGGAGGGGATCTTCCAGATGAATGGGATCCAGACGATTTAGGATTTTATAGGATAGATCCATACCAACACTTTAAACTTCACCTGAAAATCAAGAGACTGCTACAGCAGGGCAAATATTAGTCAAACAGCACTGAAAGACGACATCTTCTATGCAGTGTTGTTGTAGCTGTGTCGATTCCAGGATACTAGAGAGACAAGGTGGGTGAGCTTACACAGAGCTCAAAAGCGTGTCTCTCTCACCACCAGAAGGTGGTCCAGTAAAAGATATTACTAATCTTCTAGGCATCTAGAGTATGATTTATAACATAGCTTTCTCTGTTGACACTGAACTCCAGTTAGAAACCCTCTTCATGACACAACCATGTTAGTAACAATCACGTTTAACCCTGGCTCGTGCTAACTCACTTTCAACTGTAGTTGTTGTCTTGGCCTACAAGTAACAACTGAGATTTCCATTGGACAGGTTAAAACAAGGCTTTGGAGCAGAGCCCACAGCTGAAGGGCGGAGCAGTTCCGGAGCAGTGGAGCTGCAGGTTTTTGCCTGGAGCTTGCTCCGGAGCCAGAGCACAGCTCCAAAGCCCTGCGTTAAAATGAAGTACACTTACCCTAGGACCTATTGCTCCTGAATCACCTTCGTCTCCAGGATCACCCTATGGAAAAGTAATATTTGTAAGCAAACAAAGATAATCAATCTGTTCAATAGTTTAAATATTTTTATTACCCTCCAAGTCAAGCATATACTTTATTTATAAAAACAAAATAAAAAAACTTGACATGGGTTTAAAAACAAATAGAATATAGGTTTTAGTTACATAGGGATAAATCCACTGAAGTTAATGGAGTGTGAGGATTGAGACTGTTGCAACTGAGAACAGAGTTTGGCTCTTTGTGTGTAGCATTTACTACATAATACATTACCGGGGTAGCTTAAGAAATAACAAAGGATCAAATAAACAGCAGACTGAAAATTAGATCATTTAAACAACTTCCCCATTCTTGATGGCCTGGATACCCCACTATCAGAAGCTTCACAAGGAAGCTCAAGGGGTAAGTCACTCAGGGTATGTCTACACTTGTGGCTGGTCTGTGTCACTGACTCAGACTCAAGGGGCTTGGGCTGCAGGACTGTAAAATTATAGTGTAAATCTTTGGGCTCAGGCTGGAGCCTGAGCTTTGGGACCCTCTCCCCTCCCGTGGTCCCAGGGTCCAAATTTTTACACTGCAATTTTAGAGCCCCACAGCCCTAGCTCTGTGAGCCTGAGCCAGCTGACATGGACCAGCCACGGGTGTAGACATACCCAGGTGTTTAACAGCTGTGTAGACACACCCTCCGCAATTGCCACACAACTTCTTCAAAAGGGACTTTTCAAACAGCACATGCATTTCCTTCTGTGCTCATTACTCCCATTGGGGTTGCAGAACTTCTTTCCTCAGTCATTGCCTCTCTTACCACTACATCACTGTTGCCAGCATTTAATGATTTCTTTGCCCTAGTATCTCAGATGGAATAAAGATCTTTATCATCTCACTCATCTTTTTCCTCCTGGCTGTCACTAATAAGCTCAGAGGGGTGGAGAAAACTTCATCTGTAAGGGCAAACTTTGTGAGTGGTCCTTGTCATCATAACCTGAAATCTAATGCCTGGGACTTAATTTACATTCACGGCTGCTTTCACAGCAAGCTTTAGTGTTTGGCAGTAGTGTCAGTAAATTCAATTAAATACTGGTACTCTTACTCTTGTTTAGATCTATACTTGCATTTGTGATACTGGTATGAATGAGGATTATTAATTTAATAATGATAAGAGAAGGGTGCATATGAGAAAAAAGAGAGGTGCACAGTGGGAGGAGATACTAACATTGCTTCCATCTGTCTTCTCTGCAGTGAGAGAGGTCTGGTGGACCTGTGGCTAAGGCACCAGCGTATTGCTTAAAAATCTGAGTTCATTTCCCAGTTCTGCCACACAGTTCCTGCGTAATTCTGGGCAGTCACTTAGCCTCTCTGGGCCAGATTTCCAAAGGTATTTAGATGCATTAAAAAGCAGACAGGTCCCTACACAGATTTGCAAAAGTGCTCAGGTGCCTAAATCCCATTAGGTGACTAATCTGCTCAGGGATTTTTGAAAATCCCATCGTGCACCTATCTGCATCTTTAGGTGCCTCAATACCTTTGAAAATCTGGTTGTCTGTGGTTTTTCTGTGAAATAAAAATAATAGTTCTCTACCATTGCAATGTTGTGTGGATACACACCAGAATATCTGGGAGATGATCAGATACTACAATGATGGAGGTCTCAGAAATAGACAGTGCTTTTTATCTCTCTTTCTCTCGACAGGCCAAACCCTTTATCAACCTCTCACTCTCCCAAGGGCTCCCTTTTGTGAAAGTAAATGCTAACAACCTATGGGTGAAAACTGCTACTAAGACTGAATCCTGCACACACTGAATTTAGTGGTGAAAATTCCATTGACTTGGTGTAGGATCAGGCACTAAGGCCAGGTCTACACTACAAAGTTAAGTTGACCTAGCTTACGTCGGCATACAGCTGCCACAGTAATTACATTCCCTGTGTGTGTCTACACTTTGTTTCTTGTGTTGATGGTGCACGTTCTCAACAGGAGTGCTTGTATTGATTGTGGGATTGCTTCTGAAAGCCAGTAACAGTCAAGAGAAGCAATGTGTTCTACACTCACACTGTGTTGACCTAACTACATTGACCTTGACCACATGGCTTATGGAGATGGTGTTATTAAGTTGGTGTAGCCGGTGGGTTACATCAGTGGGAGCAAAATTTAAGTGTAGACACTTCCAGAGTTACATCAATCTAACTCTGTTGTGTAGACAAGACCTAAAAAACCACATTATTATGTGAATAACATTCCAGTGGAGACCAAGTTCCTCAGCACAAAGAAGAAAAGAAAATCAGGAGTCTTTAATTGTTATTTACACCACCTTGGTTCTGTGAACCACTTTTTACATTGTATTATTCACTATGAGCATATGCTTAACTTTATGAAGTCAATGGGACTGAAGCACTTACTTAACTTTAACTGTGTGCTTATGTGTTTTGCCAAATGGAGATATACTGCCAAATCAGGGTCAACGTTGCAAGCAATATAGAAATGATTGTTCTCTCAAAGTGATTTAAACAAATGAATAAATATTACTTTATTTTGTGTGGACCCCATAGTATAAACTGGTAGACACTAGTAAGCATAAGATTTTGCAAAAAATATTGCAAATCCATTGAAAATTTTTACTGTCACTGCTTTTGTGTACACTTTGGTATTGAAGCTTTAACTTTTTGTCAAGGTCCACTGTAATTTTTCAACTATCTAGAAGACAAATCTGAGAGACCTAAGCCTGGTACATCTCATTGCCCAAGATTCAAAATAAACAGCCACAAACCTCCACAAAAGATCAGCAGAATAACAATAAGAAATTATATTTAAATCAAATACTTTTCAATGGTTATTGGATAGGCAAAATGTGGAAAGTACCAAGTTTAACAGCTCTTTCCTCCCATCTCAAAGAAAATGGATTAGAACACAACCATCAAACAGAGAGAGAGAAAGTAGGTACATGGAAAAAGAGAACAGACAAAAAAGAAACTAATCATTTTAAGATGTTACAACAGAGAAAGAAAGAGCACAATCATGGCATACAAAATATATAGCGCTTGATTCTGCAGACCTTACAGTTAAGAAGTCCAATGAAACCCATGGGAGTTTTGCTTGTATGAAGACTGCAGGATCAGTTATCATTTCTTTCTAAATCAAAGTCAATGGGATATTACTAATAATTTGCCCTGAAAATCTTCATATTACACCAAAAAGGGCAATTCAGCTGACACTGACCTTTGACCCCTTTGGGCCTCTAGTTCCAGATTCGCCTGATTTCCCCTGTGTGAGGAAGACATAAAAGATGGACAGAAGAAAAATGAGAGAGAAAGGAAAGGGGAGAGGAAAAGAGATTAGCTCTGGCTAGTAATAGTAGAGAGCAGTGGAAACACTTTATTTTCTATGAACAACCTCATGAATCCATCTAGTACTGAGTTTAATAGCATTCAGAATAATGAATTATTTAGTATCGATGTGCAGACGCTATTGGTTCCCTTCTTCCACAGGAATTTCACCAAGTATTCTCTTATTGATTCTTGCAGAGGCTCGCACAAATAATTCTGGCTTGCAGGGGATGCCCAGTGTACCGTTAGGTCCTCCAAGAACTGAGAAATGATTAGTGTTTACAGAATAGTACTGCTAAAATAAAGTGTTACCACAATAGTTTTCCCAGGAAGTACAGATGAATAAAGATCTACCTGACAGAGAAGCCAGACTACCATTTCAAGATATGCCAAGAGTAGAAAACTCAAACACCAATGCAGTAGAAAATGCTTGGAAGATATTAAAATGTATTTAGGGTTATTTCTTTATTTTTTCTTAGAAAACAAGAAGCAGAATGGATTTTCTCTGAACTTGAAAGGTCACAGTGTTCGAACTGCTCAAACTAGGGCGCTTATAGACACATCAGGGCAGAGCTTCACCTTTGTCAGTTGCCATAGCTCCATCACAATTTATACCATCTGAGGATCTGTCTCCTTCAGTCCAAATAATGGATTCCACTTAGGGCCTAATTCTGCAGTTGTGAACACTATGCTACCTCTGGCTTCTGGACTAAACTGTGGGTATCTCTATACTGCTGCTGGAGGTATAATTTCAAGCTCGGGCAGATGTCCACACACTAGCTGTGATGATCTAACACACTAAAAATAGCAGTGTAGCCATGGTCGCAGAGGCTAACTGCCCGAGTAGTAGCAGGGTACAGAGATGAATTTACCATGTTCTCCTTTAAAGCTCACTTTCAAAGTTTTGTTCTGGTTACTTGAAGCAGTTATTGAATATTTATATCTATAAAACTAACAAAATATTGCCAGTGTTAAACCAGACTCACCTTTGGCCCAGGAACTCCAGGTTCACCTCGCTCACCCTTTCCAGGAGGCCCTGCTTCTCCTCTTTCACCCTGTCAAAGATTACAACACACATGTATGTACGCATCACAAACCACTGGCAACCTTTAGTATAGTACAAAGTCAGTTCAGACTATTTTTCCTAGGTAAATTTACAGCATTCCTGAAAGCAGAAGTGGATGTTTTCTGTAAATTAATCTGAGTCATTTTCTGTTGAACAAGACTATATTTTCTGAGAAATAGTATGTAACAAAAGACCAGAATAAGGCATAGATAGAAGGGAGCAAAGTTAAGGTAGTGCTGCCTCTTACTTCCGTTCTCATAACCCTTGAGTGAGTTAGTTCCAGTGTTCTAAATGAGTGTATTGGCAGCCACTGCAGCAAACAAACCACTTTTGCTGGCTCACCCTAGCATTCTGCACAAGTGAGAGCTGTGGAGTGCTTTTCACACTTTGCCCAAGGTAAAGTTCATTGCAGTAGTCACATCTAGAAGTAATACAAGTGTAGAATACTGAGTTGGGGCTGCATGTAAGGGGTGGGGATGGCTAATGAAGCAATTAGGGACTCTAGCAGCCTAGGAATAAATCGTGTCCTCTCATAGAAATGGACAGAAACAGCACCACTTCATAGTTAAGGTTGAAACTTTCCATTCAACGCTTGTTTTGCATTCTCCAGTATTACCTTAAAATACATACAACATTTTAAAAATGGAAAGTTGGCTTCAGAATTGGTCTGGAGTTCCATTTTTTCCTTCCAAATCTGAAGTGAATGGGACAATAGGTTCACAAAATTTGACTCTCAATAGGTGAGTCCACAAGACTTCAAAAATTCTTTTAACTTTATTTCCCACTCAGTTGCAAAAGAACAGACAGAAGGAGAGAGAAAGAACAATGTTTAATGGATTTATATATTCAAGATCTAGTGCACAGGATCAAAGTTTCATTGCTTGGAGTCCATTTCTTAAAAGTTATTAAAATAGATTGTCCATACTGGCATGTTAGGTCTCATGGCCTAATTTAAGCTTTTGGTAGCTTTAAAGAAGCTACGTTAACTAAAGCAGCTAAGGAGCTTGAGATGGCTATGAATGGTTAAGTAGTCTGACTTTCTCAGGGTACACTGCAGGGTAAATTTAAAGCAACCTGGGTATCAAAAGCATGAATTTTAATATTTCCAAATTTTGGGTGCAGTTTAAAGTTTTAACCTGATCTCTAAACTTCTTGGCAGTTTTTTATAAGTACCACATTCTTATAAGGATTTTCATCCTTAAATTCCTGATTATAGAACCTCAACTTCACTTTAACTTTTTTTTGGTCATTAACACGAAGAAATCCATTATAATATATGTGAGTATATGGGAGAAGCTAAACTTACCTTTGTTCCTGGTAACCCTGGTAATCCAGGTTCTCCTTGTGGACCAATGAAACCTGGTTCACCCTTTAACAGATGAGAGCATATTAAATTATTCTTCATTTAATAGAAATGCATTACAATAAAATCAGTTTACTTTTAATAGTATTTTCCCCAATCACTCAGGGTTTTCCAGCTGTGATCCAACAACTATAGAGAGATTAATTAGAGATGAATAATTAATCAGGGATTATTTCCATCAGCATACTTCCTGGAGCAAAGCTTCATGTAGTTTGAGAAAAACAAATAAACTGGAAAGCTACAAATCTTGTTTTTATGAAGCTGAGAACTGTTAACATGGCCCTATATTATGCTGCAATTTATCAAACAAAAATCCACCATAGCAAGACTAACATCATGGTGGATTCAGGGAGTAGGTGGGGTTGAGAACCAGGGTTCCTTTAATTCCCTGTACCCTTCCTGCACATTTGTTTGCAGAGCAGAACAACAGGTAAGTAGCCTCCGCTCTCTCCCACCATGGTCAGTTGCAATCTGAGCACAGGTGTGTAGGGAGTAAGGAGAGTCTTATCCCCTCTCACTCCCCTGCATGTCTAAGTAACAGCTGTGACAACCACATCCTATATTAGCGACTACACTGCAGCACAAAGCTTTAAATAACTCTGTATGGTCTGTAAGGGACAAACCATATGTTTTTCTTTACGGGCTCTTCCTGAATGAGGCCTCATGGTTCCTAGCATTATATTTTCCCCATGAATCTGAATCAAGCCATCACGAGTGCAGGTGGCCAAAGTACTACTGAGCTAACAATCACTTTTAACAAAAAATGTTCACATATCAGTTTTAGTGGTATCTCCTGAATCTAAGCATGAAAATTCTACTTGCTTCTATGCAGACAGATTCTGCTGAGCGCTGAGAACCCTCAGTCCTCCCTGAAGTCAGTGGGAGTTGAGGAAGAACAGCACCTCTCAGCAGCAGATCATTACTGGCTTCATTTAAAAGAAATCACAAACACTTGCTATTTTAAATACCTAGAATAACAAACATCCAAATTCCTCATTTATAAATTTACATTGATATGAAAAGGGAGACATATGGTTGAATAACATTTAATTCCAATTAGAAAATGAAGGGTAGTATCAACTTTCTCATCGGCATGGAAATACAGGTATGTTGCATTGGTGAGAAAAAGAGTGCAGGTTATGAACTCAGGGAGGTTTCTTGCATATTTCCATATGAAAATTACTGCTATCACTGATCAATGTACCACCAGTGGTACAAAACCAAGGCCAGCATATCTGCTAAAGCACAAAAAGAGAGAGAGGGGAAGAGAGGAAATTAGTAGGAAATAAATAATACAGGAGCATGTATTTCTTACTGAGGTTAGAGGGTATGTTATAACAATAAAAATAATCCTATAGCTCACATGCTGTCTTTGCAATGTAACTGTGTTAGTGCACACCAGTGAGAGTAACCTTCGGGTTTTCATTGAGGAAGGAAGCATTCCCTTTTAATGACAGCAAATAAAAAAAGCACTTCCCGTCTACAGCCATGGAATTTCAGTAATTTATTTTAACATTAGGAAGGAGCTTGACAGCTCAAAATTATTTTACAGCACCCCAACACAAACCTGGCTAGCTGGGCAGATTTATTACTTGACCTGTTCATTATGATTTCTAGGGGAAGAAACAAGTACTGATTCCATGACCCAACTTCTTTCTATCAGTAGCCAGGCTTAGAAATGTTATCCAAAGATCTTAATATAAAGCTTTTGGGTTGAATTCTGGCAGAGCATTGTGCATAGGCTCATACTAGAAACTTCCTACACTGTAAACCGAGTGCTGGCAAAATCTTTCCACTGCAATCCCAGCTTCCCCCCCCACCCAAACCTGGAGAGAGATTGCTCTACAGGTGCTTTGTACCAGAAAACATGGAGGGTATTGTAAGAGGTCTGTGGTTTTACTTCCATGATCTGAGAGTGTAGGGCTTATATGGAGACCTGCTTTGATATTTTATCAAAAAAGTTTTCTATAAATTGTGTTATATCCTTAGGCCTGAGACAGGTGTAGTCAAAAAACTGAAGTAAATAAAAGGACTCCACTTTCTCTCTTTATCTGAAAAGCTCAGCTCATCATATTCCTACCTTCCTTCTGGAGCAAGGCATGGGGTGAGGTATAGATACAGAACTATAACCCTGACCTGGGAATGACTCCTAAATACAACCCATCTGAGTGGTTTATTTGTGTCATAAGGGGGTTCAGGGAAGCTCTGGATGGGCCTTCTGCCAGCCAGAATTCTGGCACCTACTATGACTGCTTTTGGAGCACACATAGGAGTGTGTTTGGCAAATCATATGCTCATAGAATTATTCTTTTTGTCTTTTACTTTTTCTTATGTTCAGAAAAAAGCCCACATCTGTTAATGTTGCTGGATAATAAGTCATCTCAGGTTGTTTCAGTGATACTGTACTACATTTCTCAATGTAATAATGTCACTGATGCAAACTGCTGAGGTGAGGGGGCTACAGTTTACAGACAAAAATATGGTTCATAAATACCTGTTGTGCCATTTTAAAGAGAAAAAAAAACTTGTTGCCCTCAAAAATATATAGGTTGATGTGCTCATTGCAACATCTATGCATGTTCACATACTTTACGGTGGTGCCACCTGCCAGGGCCGTACCCCTTGTGGCTGCCCTCCTCCCCTTCATATCTCAAAGCCTCCTGTGGAGATTGCGTTATATTCGCAAATACCCTAAAAACTCCTGCAGCTAGAAAAAAGGAGGAATTAGGACATCAGCAGATGTTCTCACAGATTTCTGCTTCTCCAGAAGAGCAATCTGGCTTCTGGTGGCGCTTCTGAATGTTTCAGCAGATTCAGCTTTAGTGTGGGGTCCAACCTTCACAAAGTTATGAGCAACTTCACATGAAGGAAAAAGTGGGATCCAAGTACCCTACCTTAAGCTTTTTGTCTAGTGTAAACATGTCTGAAATATATAAAGACGACGGCCAAATTCCAAACTGACGTTATGCCCTGGAGGGAAGTGGCAGATATGAAATACTGGTAGTGAGGGAAAATAAATCACATCCAAGCTACTGTGCTTGAGCCAAGAGGGAAGTGATAGATAGATAAAATGGAAGATTGATCTAATCATTGCAGTTCCAGGAGCCACAAAGCAGGGGAAGAAAAAAAATGAACACAGCTGTGCTTATAGTCTTCCTAGATCATTGCCGGAGCATGGTTATCTCTCTGTACTCAAGCACCAAAACCAGGAAAGGCACTGTGACCCAGGGAGCTCTTGGAGTCAAATGGCAGATGGCACAGGGATGCATAAAGGTTACAGGGATCCCATGGGTCTGGTATCTACATACTATTTTGCCAGTGAGTGTAACATAGGTCTCTACTGAAAGCCCGTGTCACACTGGGCCTCATAATAATTGTAAATCTTATGTGTGGACAATATGAAAACCATTATGTATATATACATTGATAATTATGTTCTTAAGGTCTCTGACTTGGGGCTGGTCATCAAAAGGTGAGAAACAGGTTTTTTTCAGGCAGAAGATGTTTATCTATCCATCTGTCTACATGTACACTGATTATTGCATATGTCACACCTATTTTATGGTCTGAGCAAAATGCTTATCAAGTGATTGCAAAGTCTCTGGGGGAGATCCTAGACAGGAAAACAGAAGCAGCAAGGATTATCCTGTTTGCAAGTGAAGACAATGGATTTTTGGACTATAACTTGTGATACAGCATGGCCAGAGGGCAGCAAAAGAGGGTTAGAAGGGAGCCTTATTCCCTGTAGAGGGAAGAAAGTTTGCTATAGATCAATTAGAGCACCTGAAGCCAATTAGAGCACCTGCAGTCACCTGATAAAAACCCCTGCTTCAGTCAGACAGTGTGAGAGTTGGAACAGAAAGGATTGGTGTTGGAGCAGAGAACAGTTTGAAGGGAAGCAGAGGAAAGTTTGGAGAAGTGCTGCGGTGGGCTAAGAAGTCCAAGGCCCTAGGTAAGGGGCACCTGGCTTGTGCAAAGGGAGGGCAGGAAGCTCCCCCCCACCCCAGCTGAAGGGCAAGAGAGGGAAGTAGCCCAGGGGAAGGAATCGTCAGTTCAAATGGTTCACCATTATCCTCAGGGCGTCTGGGCTGGGACCTGGAGTAGAGAGTGGGCCCAGGTCCCTTCCTCTCCACTACCCTCCTCTAGGACACTAGTGGGACAATTTAATATTCCAATTCAGGGGCAAGAAATGGTGCCCTGAACCCCCCCCTCCCCCCAAAGAAGAGAAAGTGTGAGACCCATCATAATAGTGCCAGCAATTTGCCACAAACTGAAGAGACACAGAAACTCTGGATCTTTCCATTGAGGAGTCAAAAAGACAGTGTGCTTGCCTGATGAATGGAAGATCACAACCACACCTGGCTCTAATGTGCTGGAAGGACTCTGGGTGAGCTTTTGCTCTGTATGAAATGACACTGTCTTGGAAGTTAAGTTTAGGCTCTAATATGTGTGCTATGATTTCATTTTACATGTAACCTTTCATTGCTACCATTGAATCCCTGTTCTTTGTTCCAGAAACTTATACTGTACTTGCTTTCTCAATAAACAAATCTAAGCGCTGTGTGTTAAGCGAAGCTGTATTCTATGGTGTAACTGGTAAGCTGTGGTGTGTTGTTCCTTTGGGAACAGAGGATCTGGGAATTCTGAGAGCGTCCAGTGGATCGGGGCAGGGCGCTCCAGGGAGATGCTTGGATGACTCGGGTGTTGGAGTGTGCCTATTGTTGACCTGTACAGACAGCATGGCCTGTGGAGGCCTGGATGGCAGCGCGTGTGTTGCCAGAAGCTGGCAGTGTCAGGGGAGCTGACCTAGGCAAGCATAGACAGGGTAGGTGGTAGAGAGGTGCACACCCCCAGGGACCTCCTGGGAAGCATCAGGCACAAATGGAATATAGTATATTTTCAAGGAAATGAGCATGACCAAATCAATAGCTTTAGTGTTCAAAGATAAGAGTGATTTGCAAACAGAACTAAGTTTGAAAGTTTTTTTTTAAAAATCATCATTTAACAATATGATTTATACATTGGCTGTGTATCTCTGACATCTGACAGCTTTTCAGTGTAACTACAGCATGTTCACTGATAGAAAATATCCATAAAGAGTACTTTTGTGCCATTCACAATTTGTGCAGGTAACTCTAGGAAGCCCATTCCCTGATTTTTCTGTCAGTTACTCATAAAGGAAATGTTTGTTCTGCAAACAATATTCGTTCATCCTATCTACTGTATAGCGCTAATACTACCAGATTTCTGTCTTATCACCACCTACGCTGCTCGGATAACAAAGCAAATGGCTTATTGATGTCTGAAACGTAATGAAAACAAACAGTTTTATCTCAATAACGTACGCTGATGCCCCTGCAATGCAGAGGAAAAGGGAAAATCATTTTGATTAGACCATAGTGCAGACATGACACAGAAGCCATTCTTCTGATCATACTTGCACAGATCTTTTATACTGGTGTAACTATTGACTTCATTGCAGTTATTTCTGATCTGCACTGCTTAAGTGAGATGAGAATCAGGCTCTAACTACTGTGGGATGCAGCATCCTTTAATGGAAGGACATAAAGCCACTAGGATTTACCGTACCCGCTGTCACACACATTAATCTATTTTAGTTTAGCAAAGGATTTTTCTAGTAGATATGATAGGTGAAAAATTCACCTCAGTGCAGAGCACTCATGCCAATCACTCTACCCATAACTAAGGCCCATATGAAGGGCTCAAATAGACTCTCCAAACTGGAGTTAATGACATCCTAGATGATTAATCGTATTTGCTCTTGTTGTTCTGTTTAAAATATATCCTCAAAAACTAAATTCAGCTTGCATCGCTGATTAAGTAAGAAGTAGGTATCTCTCATATCTGCATTTAGTCATCTTTACTTCAGCATCAGTAGGCATAAGGTTCTGGGGACAAAAGCTGTAGTCCTGGAAACCAATTCTAGATATAAGCTAATGCAGCTTGCAGTCAGCTAGCAGATAAGTGTCATGCCAACATCCAGACAACCCATAGATTCTCAGACCCTGAGATGCTGAAGTGAACACTGCAGTCTATAAAATCAAGATCACCTTTAACCTTGACTTATCTAAACACCTGTTGCAGTCTCTTATAGCAAATAGAAGTTTTATCCTCTAAGGATCTACTATAGCAGCTCGGGCTGCAGGAAACTGATCTGGGGGTCCAAGAACGTGAAATATTGAAGGTGACATATTAGGCAGGCAGGAGAATTGTGGTAGGAGATTGGTCATTGGTATTTTCTAGAAGATCAGCAATTCCTCTACAATTAGTACTGCCAGGGAGCTTAAAAAAAACAACAAAGAATTGCTTGTTTGTATTTTAGCTTAAGATTTTTGTGTTCATTAATTACTTCCATTATGCAAAAGAACCCATATCATTTGTTGTTATTTCTGATGCTGGTAGACCAGGTGCCAGCTCATGCCAGCGTCCCAAAGCCTCAAGCAAACACCATCAAATGCGTAGCTGGAAACTAGTCTGACTCACCTGCATGTTAGTATTGCTAAAATAGGTATTAGACTTGTACAAATGTGTTTAGACTTTAATGGATTTACAAGTATTTCATAATCTCACTTATAATATCTATAACCCATGCAGTAAGGTAATATTGAAGTGTCTGTTCTGTAATGTACAAATGCTCACTCTGAAACTATAAATTCAGTCAAGAAAGAAACATCACCAAGTGAAATACTGGTTTCCACCCATGAGAAGGGGTTATCTCTGGTCCATTAGGAAGACCAATTGAATCCAAATGAGCTATTGTACTTTTGTTTGCTCCCAGCACATCCATGAAGAGGGGAACATGCAGAAGCGCTCATCTCATCAGTCTGGCCTCTAGACAGATGGGGATAAATATTCCTGGCCAGAAGGAATTAGGGTCTTTTTTACGCCGTTCAGACTCTAAGAGGCAAAGATTCCTAAACATAAGCAAGAGATCCCCAGGATTAACCTAAGTTAGCCCTAAAGGACTTATAGAGATGGCAAATTTCAGAAGCTCTACCACCATCTGAAACCTAAGACTGCAACTCGTGTGTGTGTGTGTGTGTATATATGTTTACCTGTTTCAACCAAATAACTCTCATTTCTTTTTCTTAGGCTATGTCTACACTAGAGATCTTACAGTGGCACAGCTGCACTGAGGCAGCTGAGCCTCTGTAAGATCTCTCGTGTAGC
This sequence comes from Gopherus evgoodei, assembly GCF_007399415.2. Lineage (NCBI taxonomy): Eukaryota > Metazoa > Chordata > Testudines > Testudinidae > Gopherus > Gopherus evgoodei. Next base: position 113,990,287 of record NC_044326.1, read on the forward strand.
TGCTCTATGCTGACGGATGAAAGCTCTCACGTCGACACAATTAAACCAGGCACATGGAGCCGAGGTAGCTATATCAGCAGGAGAAGCTCTCCTGCTGACACAGTGCTGTGCACAACTTATGCCAGCAAAATTTATGTTGCTCAGGGCAGTGTTATATTTTGCTGACATAAGTGGTGGTATTGACATGGCCTCAGTTAATAAACCGTTAATTAATTTACTAGAGGTTTGGCTACAAGTGTTGTCCGTGTTGTGAGATCTAAGGTGCAAATTGACCTGGGGTAAGTGACTGGTCCTTTGGGACTGTGAGTAACCTGAATATTTTGTGATCTTTGGTGTAAAATGACCATCTATCACAGCATCAAGCTTGCCTGGGTGGCAAGATAGTTCAGAGTGCCCTAGGGGACTGTCTGTGAGTCCATGTGAAGGCTGCATAGTGCCTGACAAGTGTAAACTTGTTACTTGGTTAAATGCAATCACATCAAACCACCAGAAACAATAATCCATGCCTCTTTGTTTTAACTATGAGTGTTCATGCAATTGCTGTCTTGGCAAATGACAAATTACCAAGATACTTTTCGCAAACCTTGTTAGTATTATTTTAGCTGCTAATCAGGTAAACACAGAACATCAAAATGAAAAAAAATGTTAGTCCATTAAAACAAATGGTGTGTCAGACATCTAACAGAATGTAAGGTAGATAGATATTTAGCTATTATTTTACACTTATAGGGCTTTCAGATTCAGCAATAGGGAAGCTTGTAATTATGTTAAACTTTTTTTGAAGACAGTCCACTTTTTTATGAAGATTATTATCTAGACTAATTCTTCAGTGGCTGTTTCACTTTTATGAGAGGAAGTGAAGACAAACTTTGATTTGAGAGGCTAAGGGTAAGAGCAACACCATTTACTATGGGTATCTTTCTTGCTATAGCTGTGTGCAAATTTGTACTTTGTTTTTAGCCCCCAATGGTGAAAACACCACCTGTTGTGCTAATGGCATTTTAATCACCATTAATTTGTTGAAGGATTTACACTGCAACTTATTAGCAGTAGGTTTCTAACCACTTACTGACTTAGGCTGAGTCTTCATCTCACAGTTCATATGCAGATCAACAGAATTATTTAACACTTTAAATAGGTCTACTCTGCTTCAGGTGCCTGGAATATATTTCTATTGCATGTGGATTTTTAAAATAATATAAATATGCTGCTTAGAATAACACACAAACTAAATATATATGCCACAACTGGGGGTAAGTAGCATACATTTGGTTGTAAAGGTGTAACTAGGCCTTTGCTTTTATCATTAATGTTTTAACGATAATTTCTTTCTCAGTCAGAAATATGTATACACAAATAAACTGAACTTTTAAAACAAAAAGTGTACCAAAAAGTCTGACAACTTTTAAAAATTTGCTGACACCTTTGACTTCCTTTTGTTGGTGAGTGAAATGCTTACGCTTGAAAGCTCATCTCTCTCGCCAACAAAAGTTGGTCCAACAATAGATATTACCTCACCCACTTTGTCTCTCTAATACCCTGGGACCAATGCAGCCACAACAATACTACATATTTTTGACTTCCAGCAGTCAGTGATGCAGAAATTATATTATTGGGGACTTTAAAGGTATTTTAATGCTCTTATTGAAAAACCTGTGTAAGGCAATAAAAAAATATAGGCTCAATTCTCCCTGCCATAGAAAAAAATCTTGCCAGGGCAAAGACTCTCCCAGAACACCAGGTGAAGCTGTGTTATAGTTATCAGAGGTTCCTCACGCTGAAGCATTTATGGTAGTTACATGGAAGTGGGAGGGCAAATGACATTTAGACCAGGAATCTCCAAGGAATAGAGGCTTAAGCTTTACAGACCGCCAGCCAAACCTGCCAAGCACTTGTCCTTCCCATTTGTCAAACCACTCACTCAACGACCACAGCTCTTTACTGCAAACCCCTCTTTAAAGTTAATATCATTCCCAGCATGAACCTCTGTAGCTATATGATTTGAGTTCTCTCTTGGTGGCAGCATACCAGCCTCTTGCTCAGCAACATACCCCCCAGCCCCATGCACATTGCAGAGCCCCAGTCCATGACAGCCCACTGCAAAGAGGGGGCCTAACCCATTTTTACTATGCTCTCTTCCATTTGTGCTCCTATTAGCAGGGAGAGCTATGGACTGTGCAAACTGAAATGTCCTCATTTTATCTAGTCTAACAGATACAGATGTTAGCCCATCATACATAGGGATGTGCCAGCCCTAAAAGACCCTCATGACTCATGGCTAGGCGTATTTGAAATAGAAACAATATGAGCTGTATTCCTTCCTTTATGCTATTAAGAGATTTAGAGGCAGACTGAGATTAAAAAGAACAAAATAAAGCAACTTCAATGAAAGCAATGAAGTACATCAGACCTGAATCTGAGCCACTGCCTCCCCTGTTGATTCTCAGACACTGGCATCTGCTGTCTTTCTGTTTCTATTTTGTTCTCAGAAGGAGTACAATAGTTGTCTTACAGTCAGGAAATGAAGGGGGTAAAGGGAAACCCCATAAACAATGTTCCATGTTTTCTTAGACCTTTGTTTCGATTTTTGATACTAATTCAGAATTGGCTCCATAGGTGCCCCATTGCACAGGCTCCCTGGCTCCCTCATCAGCCATGAAACCATGTTTTGACTTTCTGATCAACCCAGTTGCCTAATCAACTTCTTAACTTGGAAAAATATCTCTGGTTTTGTATTTATGACTATTTGTTCAGTTTTTATGATTCATTAGAGGCAAAATGTATAATTCTTTAACCTGCCTAAAAACCCAAAGCTTCAGCTTATAACCAGACTCTGTTTTCTACACATTTATTGCCTTTTAGTGAGCCCAATTTTCAGTTTAAGAAAAGTGCAGCGGTGCTTGAAAAATATGTGCTGATTTGCAAGGGTGCTAAAAGTATCGGCAATAATTCTGATTAATGTTTCATGATTCTGCATGCATTAGTCATACAGAATACTTCTTACTTAAAGGCTAATTAGAATTCAAGTCAGCATGATACCTGATTTTGAGGATTACAGTAAAAACATTTGTTGTAATAAGAGCCTTGTTTTTTCCTAAAGGCAGCCAACTTTTGCAATGATTAATCTGCTAAACTACTAGAAGAAAAGAATGAGACTCTACAGTCTGTCCAAAAAATTGTTTTCCTCTAGAACCAAGTTAGAGGATAAATTTAAGGGGCTTTTGTTGCTAATATTAAAAATGAACTGCAACTGTTTTTACTCATTTATGACTATCTGAAATCAAGAAAACATTTTCTATGGTGGCATTACATCATAAGAGTGTTTCCAGTTTACTGATTTGAGGTCTCCATTATGGCTGATAAAATCCCTGATTTCTGAATATCTGGATCTGCTAATTGGACTCAGATTACTCAACTGGATTCTAAATTTGGACTGACTTTATCCAGCACAAAGAAGCAAATTAAAAAAGACACTGTAAAACAGTTTCCCTCTACCAAATCAATCTTTTAACCTGTAACAGCTTTTGGGGAAACAGAATTCACATCCTGTGTTTCAGTTACTCATGTTTTACCCTTTTCTCACTTCTCTAGTATTTTAGTGTCTTTTCCAGGAAAGAAATCCTGGCTTTTGTGGATTCAGAGGATATTGTTTCTGATGGATTACAAAGAATAGCATATATCCTGAGGAATGCCATAGTAAATGCTCTTGCCACCTGCAACAGTTAGTCATTTATTCACAGTCCATTGTCAATGATGAGTTCATATTTTGGGCTTGATTTTCAAAATTAGGTATGAGCAATTACATGCTTAATTTGTGCAGTTGCCATAATGACATAAGGAAATTAGATAAGTGGGCATGCAAATGTACAGTTAGTTGTGTAATTACTTTCTGTGCATCCAACTACGTGATATATGCATCTGTTGCAATCCTCGTAACTGCATATTCAAATTAGGTGTACAACTATTTTTGTACACGTAATTTTTTGTATATGTAATTCCATGTATCTACTTTTGAAAGCAGCTCTATAAATCAATGTAACAAACAGTATAAACCCTCCTAATATTACTTCCTGCCATTGTCCATTTTTATCACGACACACAGTTCATTGAACTCTACTCTCCAGCATCTGACCTGCATGCACTATCTATTTTTTCTGCTCCCAGAGATAACCTACCCACAAGACATCATTATTTGGATGAGGAAAGGGTGGGAGTTAACCAACCTGCATATTTCACCAGGGATTTCAAACATGGGCACATGCATATTAGGAAGCTGTGCAAGTGTTCACAAAAGATAGTTTGGAGTTGAATTTCTTCAGCTTTCAGTGACTTCAGTGAGATGTTCAGCACTTCTGAAAATCAAAGGATTTTTATTTAGATGCCAGTCACAAGGTGAACTGCTCTGTTTAGAGGGGTTCAAGATCCAGCTCTGATGTTTTTTCTGATTTCTGCCCTGAAAGAAGGAATTTTTTGGAATGATGGTCTCTAAGACTAATAAGAGTTGTACACTTGGCAGCAGCTCATGGGGGCAACAGGAGCAGAGATATAAGGGAGACACTGTGGAAAATGTAAGACCTGTTGTGAATTTTTTTTAAAGAGAGAAAGGGAAACCTGAAGAACACAGGAATGGCTCTTGGATTCCTCTCCAAAGAGAACCAGGCAAAAGATTTACCATACCTTGGAAACCCATCAGTCCCTCTAATGACAGAAAACAGAGCAAGGACTAAACAGAACAGGCCAAAGGAAAAGAGACTGGAGAGTAAGCGTCTCCATGGCAAGACAGTTTAACAGCATCTAAATAAGGGAGTTAGGATCCTAACTCTAGGCACCCAGGTTTGAAAATTTTGGCTTTTGTTTCCAAAGTTTTGTCTGCATAGAAGTCACTTTTCTACTGGATGCAAAGTTTATTTGACTCTCTCAGAACTTAAAACTTTGGTTCTGAAAAGTTTTAAGTATTTCAAACATGATTCTTAGGCCACTAATTGTGCAAGCAGGGAACAAGATCCTGGGATATGGGAAGAAATAAAAAAAATAAATTCAAATACAAAATATAAATGAAGATTGGAATTATCTTTGTTTTAGATAAAGCAAACACGGACAGATCCAGAGGCCAGTTTTTACTGAGTCCTTAACTCAGGCAAAATTTCTAATGATGTCATGCAGCTGAGAACAGAGTATGTTGGCTTGGATCTAATTCACATGGCCTATATAAGCCACTCTGTAGAAAGATGTAGGTGACTGAGTTTTGGCAACTCAATAGTCTCTCTCAGAGTTGAGAATAGAGCAAACTCTTATATGTAGGTCTTTCCCTGTCACAAAACAAGTAGGGCAGAGAAGCCAAATCCTTCAATCAGAGTTTGCTTGAATAAGGGCTGATTAAAAACTCAGCTGGGACCTCAAGATTTGCCCTAGTATTTGTCTCAAAGTGAGAGGAACAAGACGACAGACCAGGTCTAATGTTGATGGAAAGCCTGTTCTTGCATAATATACTGTAGTGGGCCAACTATTGCAAACAGCTCATCTTCTGGTAAAGGTTAAGCTGGGATGATGTCAAATGTAATGACTGTATTGATTAAATGCCATAAAATTGAACCAGGCCAATAGAATACCTTGAGAGAAGGTCTAGAGATCACAAATGAATGAAATTACAAATGCATTCAATTTCAATAGGTGAGCCATTTTGTATGTACTTTTTATGACTTCTTGAAGAGTAGGATAAAACAAAGTTACTACATTTTTGTCTTACTGAAAGTATTCTGCACCCTTTCGGCAACAGTAACAGGGTCTTACTAAAGGCTAACATGAGATGTCACAGATGAGTCAATATTCTGTGTTTAGGTGCTTTACTCATTTTCCTGAATGACATGGTGGAAAACATTCAGATGCTCCTTAAGTTTCCAGCCATTCCTAAACAGCAACAGGTGGTCAAGAAAAGTTTCTACAATATGTCACAGCTGGCTTCATCACAGTCTTGGAAATAACTGACTGAAGTTCTGCACTCTCTGTGGCACCAGTTGATAATGAAAGGGATGCAAGAGATCAGGAAGCACTCTCAAAACATCCATATACATATAGTGAATGAGCCAAAGAATATAATTAATGCCTTCATCACATATACTGAATTCACACAAGATACTAATGTGCCTTTCAAATGCTGCCACTCATTCAGATTGAAATCATGTTCAACCAACCTCTAAATGGCTATCTGGAAGCTATACTAAATTACAGCATTACATAACTAATTGAATAATTGCACATTATGAAGTTGAAACTTTTCCACGGACTGATACTTATTAACGTTATAAGTGACTTTGGCTACTCCTTCCAAAATATCTTAATGGATCCCTTTACAAATGTACCACATCCAGCACAAGAAAGATAAGAGGCAGCTTGAAAGGCATGGTTCATTGATTGAAGTGACCTTTGAGTTTACAAAGTTTACACAAAGATTGCTTTCAAACTTGTACCATAAATAGTGTACTTGATATTTACAGTTGCATACTGTGTTTCATTATACAGCCACCACAGTGGGCAGGTTCAGAGGAGAATAGCTGAGAAGACTTTGTAGATGAAATGATACATTTAAGGAACAGAAGAGGTTATACCTCATATTTATCACATGACATCCATAAAACAGGAGAATGCCTACGTGTTGTGCACTTCTCTTCTCCATCAGAGTTACAAGAATGGAAGACATTAAGTGAAGTTTTCTTAGAATTTGGTGGCACAAGAGAGAGTCTCCCCTGCCCTGCTTCTCATATGCCCTGGAGAAGCCTATGTGTATCAGTTTGTAGACTACAAGCCAATTCCAGGGGGATTTGGAACATAGCAGAACTGCCAACATGTTCCTCAGTCATCTACATCCTTCTCCATAATGTACACTGATATAGGCCATGTTACTGTAAATTTGATCTAAGGCAATATTATTATTTCTTCATTCACTTGACTAGCTCATCCAAGGTAGCTTCCTATCACTTAATGTTCTCTTGATTCTCTCTTCTGGATTCAGTTTTCCACTGATAGGTTACATAGTGCCATGCTCCCTTGAGGGTTTGGTAAGGGAATGCAACTTTAAATGGCATCCAGTGCTCCATAAGAATCTGTGCATTTTAGATACAATGCCAGTACCTGTCCTACCACTGCTGCCTACCTTTGAGGTAGCAATGGCTGTCTGCAAGCTCGCCAGTGAAATAGCATTCGAAGGCATCTCAAACAATGCCGCACACATCCAGGCAGGCTTTTCACCACTAGGGCCCTGTTCTCTTCTATGTAGAGCCTTATACCATAGTATCTGAACACCGAGAGTTCAGTACCGAACTGGCTGGGAATTGAACCTGGGCCGCTCATGTGGCAGGTATGAATTCTACCACTGAACCCTGCGTTATTCCAGCAGAAGTCAGCATCACTCCAGAGGCTTAATGCTGGAAAACATCTATTCCACAATATCCAGAACTTCATGCTCCATCCATTTCTCACATCATTAATCTTTTGTCTCTCAAGTGGACCTATCTACCCCACTCTATTTGCTCCCCTTATCTCCAAAACGATAGTATACGAAGAGACAAAAGCACAAATAAAGGCTGAAGGTGACTGCTTTCTCAGAGGTTTGAAACAGCAGTATTCAAAGTGCACTAGGGAATTTTTAGTGCACTGCAGCAGGGTCCACACAGACAGTTAGTGCACGGCAGACTGCAGCACTGTAGATTCACACCCCAGCTTGTCGGAAACTAAATGTTCAACTAGACATGCCCTAACAGACGTGTTTAAATTAGTTTTAGATTTTTTCGGATCCAGCTGTCAGCAACAGTCACTGGAGTTTTTGCAGATAACCTGTCACAGTATACAGAGTGATAGCCGTGTTAGTCTGTATCCAGGACCGGCGCTAGGGGTTTGAGTGCCCTAGGTGGACGGCAATTTTGCCGCCCCACGTGCTGGTCCCGCAGCTGCCGCAGTGGTGCCTGCGGAGGGTCCGGTGCTCCGTGGCTCCGGTGGAGCTGCCGCAGTGATGCACGACTGCGGCAGCTCCACTGGAGCCACGGAGCACCGGACCCTCCACAGGCACCACTGCGGCAGCTCCACCGGAGCCGCCTGCCGCCCCCTCTGGCAAAACGGTGCCCACCATTTATTCTGGCACCCTAGGCGATTGCCTAGGCTGCCTAAATGGTAGCGCCGGCCCTGTCTGTATCAGCAAAAAGAACAAGGAATACTTGTGATTTTTTTCTCCTGCTGATAATAGCCCACCTTAATTGATTTGTCTCGTTATAGTTGGTATGGCAACACTCTTTTTTCATGTTCTCTGTATATATATATATCTTCCTACTGTATTTTCCACTGCATGCATCCAATGAAGTGGGTTTTAGCCCTTGAAAGCTTATGCCCAAATAAATTTGTTAGTCTCTAAGGTGCCACAAGTTCTCCTCATTCCTTTTGTCATAGTATAGTATCAAAAACTACAAGTCAAAGGGTGCTCAAAAGAGAATTCATTATTGCGGATGGTCCCCTTAAGAAATCTTAAAAAAAAAGAAAATTCCTTTGTAGGAACTGAATCTGTACTAGGAAATGAGATACTGATTTTTTCCAAGGAGCTTCATCTTTCTCCTCATTAAAATGCATATGTTCCAATGGCAACTATCTCAAAAGTATTTGTTCTGCTAGCCTCTAGAAGATGTTACTATAACAAGATCTTCTAGCCTGGTTGCCTCATAATCTCAGATTTTCCAGTGCCAAAGCCAGATTTGATAATTGATCTTAATCTGCTGGCAGTGGCCTCCAACTTAACTATACTATGGACATACTACAAAACAAATGTTATTTCTATACTGACTTTCCAAAGTAGAGAGAGATAATGACTAAAAGAGTTTGCATATATTACGGTCCCATCTACACTATAAATTTAACCATTCTGAAGGATCCATTTGCAACATGATTTTTCACAACACTGTTAAACCATGATTCTTTCTTACAGAACAGACAGGACCTAACATAATTTCTATCTCCAGGTCCTGCACCTTTCAGTATTAAGACACTTAAGTCCACATTTTAAAATGAGCACACATGCTCTTGCATGTGTAAGATGTCCAATCAACTCCTCTTATAATTTTCCACAAATGAAAAATGGACACTAAATTAAAACATTGTGGCACTTGACAGCTGTCACTGAGACTGTAATACACTTTGAAAGAAAGCCTGGTCCCACTGAAGTCAAAGGGAGTTTTTACTTTGATAGAGGCAGGATTTCATCCCCTATATTCAGTGGGGAGATTATAAAAGTTCTACATCAGCTGTTCACAGGCCCATGCTGAAAATGGAATATAAGGAAATTCTAAGAGGTTTCACTGTCTGAAAGAATAACCTCTGCCATGAAAGAGAAGCAATCAACCTAGCCAGCTCTCATTCATAACATTTAATTCTGCTCACTTTTTACAGTATAGTACAGTATGAATCGAACTGAGTTCCAGTATAACTGGCAGCAACTTCCAATGCAACATTTACGCCAGGGCTGAACTGACTGCATGTCTTTTATAATAATTTGCCAAAAGATAACAGGCAGACTGGAAGGCAGCAGATAAACCAGTTATCGGTCCACAGATTGTCTGACTGCTTAAATGGTAATATTGGATAAAGTCTTCTTATTCAAATATTTTGACTTGTCAGTGAAAATTACTAATAAGCAATGAGAGCAGAGACTATTTTTGCTCATAGCTGGTTCTCCACAATTTGTGAATAATGAAAACCGTTCTCTGGCTCTTAGCTTTGCAGGTTCTGTAGACTATTGTTACTGGCAAATACTCAAACTACAAACCAAACATTGATGACAAGCTTCCTGAATTAAATAAAAATGTAAAAAAGACATTTCTAAAGTAGTTCAGGTTTTTTTTCAAATTAAGGTGACATTTTACTGCACATTAAAATATAAGGCATATTGTTCATTCATTCATATAGAGATGATCACTTTTCTGTGTGAAGCCTTCATGTAACAAAATCCATTTTAAAATAAAAAAATGTTTAGGAAGATGTAAGTACCGCTACATAAATATTATGATTGTATTTACCTTTATCCCAGGAAGTCCAGGAAGCCCAGGAAGACCTGGTTCACCCTACACAGGAAAATTACATAACATTACAGAACAATATTAATTTATAAGTGGTATCCAGAAAACAACCAGGTATACACTGTAGTAAGTATAGTATGAGATCACATACTCTATATGTGATTGCTATTCATTTTAGGGATCACAGATACTCAGGCCAACATAATGTACATTAAAGGGCTTGCTAACCTAGAAGTACAAGTAAAATGTTTAAACTGAATGCCTAAATTTAATCTCCTAAATCTACATTTAAGGACCTAAACATTTCCTATGGATTTAGGAGCTTAACTAGATACACAGGTTGAAAACTCTGGCCAGTATTTTTATCAAAAGGATAGAGAATAAATAATATTAATTAAATAATATGAATACTGACGTTTACTGCATTTGCAATAATTCTGCAAATCTGCAACTGCAGATATTTAATTCTATCCCCATGTCAGTTATTGGTTGTATAGGGCGCTGCGTAACTGTCCAGGTTAGCTACAAATGTGACTAAACAAAAATAATTTAATTTGTACATTTTCAGGGGGATTACTCAATTACAATTAACTATCCTTTTTATCGAACCATCAACATTGTCCACATTTCAGTATAAATGCACACACACACCAAAGTACCATACGCAAATAAACTAGAACTACGGGACTTCTTCTAAAAAATATCCTGATTATTTAGCACTGCAATAAAAAAGAACAAAATACTCTACTTTCAAGAAGAAAATATGTAACAGGAATTGAAGACTGAACACATTCATTCTGGAATAAGGTGATATTTTTCTGTGAGAGAGAAGGACAAGCACAACATGTACACACATACAATCATCTTAAGATGTTAGTTGAAATGGTGCTGAAACTATGTCCTCGTAGGAGAAGGAAAATTATGAACACTGAAAATCAAAGGGCTTTAGGAATATAATGGATGTAATAATTTTTGATTTCAAGGGCAAAACAATTAGACAGACAGTAGATTTCCAGTTATCATAGAGAGGGACCTGAACCAAAGCTCACGAGCTGAACATCCCTGAACTATAGCGAAGATCCAGTACAAACTTTGTAGCTGGTCCCTCCATCTATAACTGGTTGAACTAAACTCTAGATTCATCCATTCCTGAACGTTACAGAAATCCAGATCTCAATGTTGTGGTTTGGGCCAGCGCATGGAGATTACAAGCACACACAAATTCCTCATCTTACATAACCAATTGCACTATATTTTTAGGTGATAATATTAAAACTTACTTGAAGAACTTCTAGCAAATTTACAATCTGCCAGAACAAAATCAAAAACAGAATAGTTGATCTGAAAATTGATTTGCCAAGCGAAAGAATTCTTAAACATTTTAGGAGGATCCAAAACCAGCTTCCTTGTAGATTTCAGTCATTCCAGAATTTTAATGAATCTTTCTGACTGAAGCTACTGAAAAGGACAATCCACTTCGGAAATTTTAAATGTGAAATACAATAAAGGAATGGTGGGCAGGGTATCATTTTCAGCAGATTCTATTAGCAGTTGATACACTGCCTACCATTGTCTAACAGAAACTGGACCATTACTCCTGTCTAAAGAGTAATTCTCTGAACAGGATGTATTATATTCACTATTGATATAGTATTAGCCCAAAAGTTCTACTCCATCTTTTTTTTTTCTTGCATGGAGAGTCAGATTTACTAGTGAAACAAAGACATTAATACTGTAATCTGTCAAATACTGTCATTGAAGTGGATGTGACTTTTTCTCCTTCCATTTTAAAATAAGTAAAATTCACTTCTAAATATAAACGTTTAATCATTATAATGAATAGCTCTTTTATTATTATTTTGATTTGTATTGCCATGGTTTGCACCATCCACAATCAGGGCTCAGGACCTCATTGTACTAGGCACTTCACACACATATAGCAAAAAGATTGTCCCTGCCTTGGAGAACTCAAATTCTAACTAATCTAATCCTAGAATATCAGGGTTAGAAGGGACCTCAGGAAGTCATCTAGTCCAACCACCCATTCAAAGCAGGACCAATCTCCAAACAGTTTTTTACCTCAGTTCCCTAAATGGCCCCCTCAAGGATTGAACTAACAACTGGGGTTAGCAGGCCAATGCGCAAACCACTGAGCTATCCCTCCCCCGCAACTAAAGTGATTAAAATATACTCTTCAAGGCAAGATTAAAAACACATTCCAATTGCTAGTGTTCCATTATGAAGCTAATTGTAGTTGAATGGACAGTATTTCCATTCCTTAACTTTTTTAAAAATATAAGGTTGATATGATTTATGAGATTAAATGACTCCAAGGACAAACAAAAGCTGAATACAAACGTCAGTCTATCAAATTAAAGCAGTCAAATATTCTACGTTGTTATAGAACATGTATAATGTACGTGGGCTACACCTATAATGTATATGGCACACCTAACCTTTCTTCATACATGCACACACAGGCATATTTCATTCAGACATATAAAAATATCCTCACATATGAATCAATACATGAATAACTGCACAACATGGACCAAAACTTGATGTCTTCGCTCTGTTCTTTTTATTATTTTATGGTGCACAATGAGAGTTTTTCCATGAGTAAAGACTAATGCTCCAATTCTACATTGAGATCTAGAACTTCAGTGGGTCTCCACACATATCTACTCTAGTGAATACTAGTGGAGGATCAAATTCTTGGCATTTAATCAGAGAAAACTCCCATTGAGTACTGTAAAAATAGATGTACATTCTGAAGGTGTCCTCATAATAGGAAAGAACAAAAGTTTGAGAAATTGACATTTGCACAGTTTATGCCTATATAATCGTTTCTCATTGCTAACTTTTTGTGTTTTCACTATATTTACATTCAAATAGTGAATCTCATTTAAAGTATGATATGTAAATACAGATGAATATGTATTTATCCATTAATCTGTACATGTATATATAAGAATGGTCAAACCCTCATTCCATACTTATTACTTATTCAAGAAAAGCTCACATTGTCTGCAATGGAAGTTTTGCCTGATTAAGAACTATAGGATTTAGCCCATATTCTCTATTCACTGGGAAGTAAAAATATAAGGCAAAATTACTCTCTGATTCACAATACAGGTCTTTTATTCACTGCAGTTCAGACCTCTGTCGCACATTCTGCACTTGTTCTATACACCGAACTCAGACTGGTGTGAGCTGGAGTTCCATGAAGGATGGATTACAGACTACACAACAGAGATCTGCACTGCAGTGCATAAAATACCTTTACTGTGGATCAGAGAGAAGAATTTTTCTCACAGGGTCAAATTTTTAAAGATCAGAAGCAGAAGTCCCCATATGTGCATTTGTGCAAGAAACTGGTTAATTGTTGATGCAAACAGATATTTTATGAGCAATAACCTGTTTGTTTTGCACATTCAGTTGACAAATATGTTCATGTAAATACACGCAATTACGAACCTCAGCATCTACTCATTAAAACTCTGACCCATCTTATTTCAGTGAGATACTGTTTTTATTTACAGTATTATCTTCACATCAATTTATTGGTATTAGATTTAGAGTGATCTTGCAGAGAACATATTTTTGCCTCCAGATTTTAAGGTTTAAAAATGTGTGTGTGTGTGTGTGTGTGTACACACTCATATATAATGCAGGGAAAACACATGGGCTAGGTGGTACAATGCATAAATCCACAACCCTTTGCCTCTAAAGTATTGAGTTCAAATATGATTTATAGCAGATCACAAGTAAAATACGTTCTATGGTTTCAAAGTAGCCACTAGACCACACCACAAAACAGTCACTGACTTTAGTCTGACTGGCAATATATGCTCAAGTGTGGCCTGATGCTGAAACTGGAGAGTGTACTGTAGGTCAAGGCTGAGGTGCATTGGAAGGGCAGTGTAAGGAAATGTGCACAGTCCCTTCTGGTACAGTAAGGTACTAAAGACCTTAGCACTTTCAAGGATCATGCCCCAATTCATTCATAAGTTTAAAAAAAGAGAACTATAAAATGCAGAGAGAGAAAGAGTATTCAAAATATCCTGGACAATGTAAATGTTTGAGACAAAAGCCTGGCACTTTCTTTCTATAACATCATATGCAACCACACAAAGACAAACTCATCATCTTATAAAACTCTGAATTAATGTGGAGTTCATGGCTACTGGTTATTTATCTATATTACCTCTATTATATCAAACCTGATTGTATTGGGCAGTGAGATCAATAGTTTGCTAATAAATCACTGCTAGTTGTTCCTTGCCTAGCAGACAGCAAATGAGAGTATGAATCTAAACATTTAAAGTGCATTTGTAGTTTATTATCCAAGTAGAACATACAGTACATGATGCACAATGATTCCAGAGGTTAGCTAATTAAAACTGCTTTCACTAGCTTTCCTACTTGAAACTGAGTTTTACTAACAAATTTAATTTTCATATCATAATAGTCGGATACAGTCTGTTACAAATCATTACGATTAAAATCTGCCAAGTAGATAACTCAGCTGCAATTTTCTGTTTTACTGATTTTTAAAAAATGGTTTCTCAGAGTTCCATATGTCCATAAAAAGGAACTGAGATTTAGAATATAGCTGGCCTGATATTCCTTATACGCTACAATACATGATTTTACTTCTCCCTGACCTGAGTACTGGAAAATCTCTAAAAGTGTACCTTATGGAATAAATTTCCAGCTCTCCTGTTGGGGCAGGGGAAAGGTTTCTTACTTTACAAGAGGTAGGGGATGGTGAAGGATTGTTTCCAGGAAACCCTGTAGACTCCAGAGGGAAGCAAAACTGCTACCCCACACATCCCAGGGTTGTAGTGTTAAAATCCAACCTCTCCTTGGTGTTCCGGCAGCACCTTCAGGCTCCTTGAGGTGACACAGAATCACTAGCTTTCCCATCTGTGCCTGCATCCTATCTTATCCTCTAAAAAAGAGTCAAAGGCACGGAAGGGGCAGGCAATGCTACTTGGTACACCATTGACTTCCTGCTGGTAAGTTCCTAGGCCAAGGGGGCAGCATGACATACTGAGCAGCTGCTCCTCCACTCCATCTCCTCCCAACCAAGGAAGCTCTGGCTGCACAGTGTCCAGTGGAAAGGCTTCTCTGAAGGGGTGCGGGGGTAGCACACAGTGGAGCTACTTGCTCCTAACTTTTCAATGCTTGGGTCCACTTCCACCAGTTTAGTTCCTCACTAGCAGCGCAAGTAAAAGAGAACATCCAGCCCTAGAGTCAATATTTATTTCATCTTAATGAGGTGTAATAACATATTATAATCTGCAGGTCAATATTTAGTCAAACATGCAAGAGTGAGTTGTCAACATTCAGACAGTAGAGCCATTCTTTGTTAGTTTCAGGCAGCTAAATAGTGCAAACTTTCAATAGGGAAAACTGTGCCCTGTAGTTACAAGACTGAGTGAGTTATTCTAATTTTCATTCCAGCCAGTGTCATTCTTATTATAGTTTTTTTAAAAACTCAAAATGATCATAAAATGTGTACAGACCTTGAGTAATCAGTTAAATTGCACCATCTTGCAATCATTGCTATTACCAAACAAGCAATTTATGTGCAAGAGGGAAGCTCCAGTACTAATATTTTGTATGCATAAGATTTGATGGCAAGTCTAATCGTGAGGAAAAAAGGGATTGAATGCTTTCATGTATTACCTTTTGTCCTGGCCGACCAGATTCTCCAGGTTCTCCCTAATTGAAACATTAAATAAACAAACAAGATCAGAGAAACTGAAAAAAAATCAGGGTTGGAAAAGAGGAGACAAGTGTAATAAAATGATTTGTGACATAAAGTGACGGATTCTGCAAAAAATGACCACTATAAACATGACATTACCTTAATTCCTGCAGCAGAAGATCCAGGCTCACCCTGATATAAAATTCACAAGGAAACAATGATCACATTTATTATGTACATGTATTTTCAGGAAACTGATATAACAAACACAGGGATGATTATCCTGGAACCTTCTCAAAGTACCTCTCAATTACTGTAGCAAGATTAAATATGTCTTGTGACACTGCATACTAATTTAGCCATTGACAATAAGTCAGTATTATTCAAAGAGAAACAATTCTGCATTCAAAGACACATTCAAAATTATTTGTCATATCAAAGAGCATCACCGATCCCTTTGGTCCATATCTACAGATGGCAAGTGTTAGGCCTTAATTGACAAAGCTTTTGTGTTAATGACATTCAAATTCAAAGAACCCAGTGACCCATTAGTTTATCTTAATCAAGACATGTCAGAGTATCAATCTCTTTTCCCTAGATTGTCACTGTTTTTATCTCAGTGCTTTAATGCAGGTCAGTGTTGCAAGAAACAGAATATCTGATGAGCTGTAATTTATTTGCTCAAGAAAGGTCAGTTCTTATGAAGTGACTAACTTTCAAAGAGGTTCTCCTGTGTTTTGCTCAGCTTTTAGCTGAGTTGACTGGGTTTGATAGGAGGTGACCTGCCCAAGGTCACAGAATCAGTCAGTGGCTAAGGCAGAGTGCTTCTGGGTCTCAGGTCTTCGTTCTATGTTTATAGCCTTTGTAGACTTCTGAAAATTCTTGTGCTTTCATTTCACTTCATCTTGTCTTGAATGGAATGCCAAAGGAAAGTGGAGGAAACTAAATTATTAAATGCTATTTCTCAATTGAAAAGTTTTGGTAGTCAACTTAATCCTGTAAGTAGGTCAAACCTGTACAAATTGTAGAAGTTGTCTATAGCACCTGTATTTGGACAGTTTCATTATTGTTATTATTATGAATTATGATTATGAAAATTAACAGATCATTGTGCAATAAGTTTATTTTGTGTCTCAAAGCAGCATGCTACTGATGCACATACTGAGTAAAATAGCAAATACCTGTAACATACTTTGAAGATGTTAAGCACAGTACAAATGATAAGTATTATTATAGTCTTGCACTATATAAAACAATACAATTTAAACTACTAGTATAAAAAACACTAGTTTTTGATTAGCTGTCCTGTAGTTCAGTAAAGCTAAATGAAGAGCTGTGGTGATTTAAATTTTAAAAGCCTGGTTTCTTTTTCACAGTTATTGTAGCTCTCTCTTCAGAGGGCAAAGAGAAAACAAAAGGCCATTTTCTGAAAGGCTGATTCATGTCTGGAAACTTGAGCTGTCTCATTTTGATAGACATGTATGAGTGATATTGCTGTTGTCCCTCACAGCACGTACAACTGTGAAAACTCAAGAACTTTTTAATAGCTATAAAGTGGCAAAGCAACTGCTGAGAGACAGTCACAAGTTAAACATTTTAAGGGATAACATTGGAAATAGCACAGATAAGACTCAAAGTGTTTCTAATCCACTTTCATTCAAGAATGAAAACTAATACAGGATAAAAGTAAAAACTACATAGCTAGAGCATGTTCTCAGTCCCTCACTGAGTCAACTGGATTGGAAATGGAAGAACTTCAGCAGGAGAAAACACAAATGGAAAAGTACTTCAGGGGGATTTTGGCTGCTTGACAGGCCAATGGCTAGAGCAGGAGAATGGAAGCAAGGACTAATGAGTGGGTTCCATTCCCAAGTCTGCCAATGACTCTGTATGTGACCTAAGACAATTCACTGATGCCAACATTGTCAAACTTGGATGTCTAAATATATGCACCTAAGCCCATGTTTATGTATTAAGATCAGTGGAAGCTGCAGATGTGTGTCATCTGTGAAACTGACACTACTTTCATTTAGGTGCATAAACATGGGCATGTGTTCCTAACTGTAGGCACCATTATTTGAAATTGTTATCTCTTCACCTCTCTGTCTCGGTATCCCTGTATATAAAATGGGGATCAATAATACTTACTCATGTCACAGGAATATTGTGAGTCTTAATGTTTGAGATCTTTGGATGAAGATTCTATATAACTGCTCATTATTACTACTATTATTTACTGCAATGGTTTATGCATTGTTCATTCAGATAAAATTTATGGAGGTTTACTGTATGGAGGCGTGGACAAAGGGAGAGGACTGGGTAAACTGGCTTTAACCTTATTTCATCTCTGAACCTTATTTTTGGTTCAGATTAGTCTTGATAAATCATTCCAGCACATCCCAAACTTCCATGGTTCCCTCTTCTCTCAGGCTCAAAGATCCCTCCCCATGCTACCCTGAAAAATGAGGCTCAGCAAGTCTGTACGCCTCGCTGCAGCCCTTCAGCTCAAGTACTGCTTCGATGCTTTGCCCTAGTGATGTCCTAGTGTGCATCACATATTTCAGAAACCCAAGAGTCATCCAAATATCCCATGTTCCGAGACTTCTGAGGCACATGATGCATCCGGGATTAGAAAGAGCATGGATAACTTTGACCAACACCAAATGTTAATGGTGCAGCAGCAAGGACAGTAGAGAGATTTACTGGAACACAGTGCCAACTGCTTCTATCAGGGCAGGGGGAAAAGGAGAGGATTTCCCATACCCCCATAAATGCCTAGAGAAGTGTGTGAAAGGCTCCTCATGGCACTACCTCAAGATCCTGCAACTACGTTGGAAGAGAAAGCCACAGAGCTCCCGCCTGTCTTCTGAAGATGATACTGCCATTGATGAGGAGAAGTGGCCGATGGATCAGGAAAGGGAAGGAAAACAAGAGCTATTTGGTGAGTATGCTACTGTTGGCTGTTCTTATTAGGGGGCAGCACTCATTGTGATTTTTTTCCTCTGCAACCAACACGATTAACAACCACTGGGCCAAATTCATCTCTGACATAAGTATGATGACTGTCAAGGATACTGCAAGGTCACTGGAGCACAGGACACAGGAACACTGCTCCTAACTACATTGGTGTAAATGTGGAGTAATTACTCTGACCTCAATGCTTACTCACTCCTAAACCTCCACACCAAAAATATATTCTCCTAAGCTTCTTACCAAACAGTCCTCTATTGCAGAGTTGCTCTGCAGGACATAATCAGAGAAGTCCTGTGGCCTTCTCCTATACATTCACAGATCCACGGGAAGCCCAACTCCCTTTTAATTCTGATTGGCAGATCTTTTTGTTGGAAAAGTGGGAAGGAAATTGATTAAAGGTAACTATGCCAAACCAGTAGTAACTAGCCTGATGCTGAGAAAGTTATGAGACCGGTACAAACACTATTCATCCCTGTTTCACCCCAGTACTCCAGACAATTACATGGAACTTGGAAGTGATGGGAGCATTATATGTTTCAGAGGTTCAATGAATTCAGTTAAAGTTTTTCAGATGAACATCCAAAAGGCCATCTGCTGACCTATCTTTTCTAAAAGTTATTCTCAACTAGAATACCAAACCACTTGAGGTCCACAAAGAAACACACACAATGTCTGGCTTTGGAAGGATAAATTCCCTACAGAAAGAGGAAGAGATTTTTTTAGAACAAGTGTTTTCATTAGGATGCCAAGTACTTCAGTAGCAGACACAATTGAAGAAAAATTACTGAAGCTTCATAGGGCTCCCAGGAGAGATTCTGAACTTCTATTTTATCTGCTGCTGGATCTTAATATTGTTTCATGAACATATACATGACCTATTTATCTGATCTACCGTTCTAATGATTTGTCTAAGCATGATATTCTCAGGACATAAAAAGTATCTCTAGACACGCAACTAGGTCTCTCAGGAAAATAGTTATGAAATCAAACTGCATATATTTTTGAGTAATAGAATAATAATCTAAATATCCAAAGACAGATAGCAATGATTTCTGGCCACTAGAGACCAGACATGCCAAACTTATGAAAAAAAATGCAAAAATTGGGCTTGTTTTTGGCTTAATTGGCTTGTGAGATGCTTGTTGGCAAGTTTTTGGTTTGTAGCTTGTTGCTTCTTTTTTTTTTGATCTGCTCCCATAAAGCAGGGGCAAGGGGCAAGCAGAGGCAAGGGGAGGAGAGAGTCAAGAGTGCACAGCAGGCCCACCACAGTCCCAGACTGCATGCTCGGGGATATAGTCAAATAAAAAGTGTTGGGGTTCTCAGGGACTGGCTTATTTTGGCCTTGTTTTGAAATGAGGTTAGCTTGAATTCTGGCTTATTGTGGAGGTCGGGGTGCTTATTTACCATGTGAAAGTTGGCAACTCTGCTAGAGAAGTGGACTGGATTTGAATTCATTTCTTGCAGGCATGATTCTCTATTTTTCCCATTCCTCTTAAACCATAAAATCTGTCAATGGTAACAGTCTCAACTTCCCCCTTCTTAGTCATAGGGCACATGATATATAAAATCTATTCTTTGGAGACTTCTAAAATATGGTACCTGAGGAGACAGCGCTGACATAAAGGCATGGAAGCCGGATCTTTAGCTGGTGTGAAATAACAAAGATCTGAAACATAATTTTTAACTTCCACTCTGAATTTCCAAACTTTTGGGGGTTTTGGTCAGCCACTTGGATTATGTTTTCAATACTGCATGCCGCATTGCCTTGGCCCTTCCTTTGGAAAAGAATGTGAAAGGGGATCTGTTTCCCCTTCCAGAATTTTTTTTTCCTATCCAGTCATGGGGCAGCATTCCTCGCCCTCAAAAAGCAAGGGGTTGGTCCTCTCAAACCCCCCAGATCTCTTGAGATCCTTACTAATCTCAGGGATCTATTGGGGATATTGGGTCTCTGTATGGGGATGCTGTGCTTTGGCACATCTTTCTTAGCTTCATTTCTCTAGCAGTGCGATTAAGTGGATCTACCTGGCATGTAAAAAGGCATGTTGTGGGAGGGAGGTGAGGACTGAAGTACCATCTGTAGGAAGACCTAGCTGCTGCTCCATGCCCTGGTTGTAGAATTCTTCCCCCTCAGACTCAGAGGAACTCCCCAGTGCACATCCTGAGTACTCAGGCGGCACACTGCAGCTAGAATTTTGGACCCAGATTTTTAAAGGTATTTAGATGTTGCAGCCTAATTATTATTAACTGTTGATATGATTTTGGTTCCTAAGTATCTTAATGCCTTTTGAAAATAAGATTTATGTTACATCAATTAGGCATTGCAATGCTGAATGCAGCAACACCTTTGGCCTTAATACTCAAAACTTGCATCATTTACCAAACAGACATAACAAGAATATCTGATAGCTTGGGACTCAAGTTTCTGTGTGATGCATATTTAGAAGTTTATAAAAGATGTTTTAACTACTGTAGCATAAGCAGGCCCTCTGTAATTAATTAGAACTGATGAATTTCTGCTGTCTGTGAGAATGAGTCAGACTATTCAACCTCTTAAAAAGTCTCTTTGTATATTTTCCTTTTGGTACCATCTCCCTTTCATTTTCTGATTAGATTTTATGGCCTTTAATCTCCTTTCATCTCTACTCATTAACAGATGTACCTTTTCACCCATGTCACCTTTGGATCCATTTTCTCCAACATCACCCTAAAATTAAAAAAATATATATTTGCAGTACTGAGTTTTGCAATTTTAAAAATAATTCTCACGCATTCACAAAGTATCCAGAAATAATTTGCAATTTGCAAACACTATTACCAGGCTAACAGTTTTAATTCACTAGCCAGAGTCTATAAGAAGTGACCAAATTAATAAATAATTTGTATCTTACCACCTTGACTCTCAAATAATTGTAATAAAACATTTACAGCATGAACTCAGAGCCTTGATTCAACTTAAATCCACAGGAGGAGAAAAACATGATTTGATATATTTCATTTGTATTTGCAGTCTGAAATATAACTTACACAACTGTTATATTTGATCACTGATAGGAAAGATATTTCAAAATTATAAACCTCTTCCCAGTTCCTTGAGAAAACACAAACTGTTGTGTCATTTTATCTTCTTGTCAATTTAGTCTACAGACATCCCCAGTTCATTCTGGTTCAGTGACAAAGGAATGATTTAATGATGATTCAGCATTAGGAATAGCCAGTAAATATTTTTCACCACAAAGACATATCTGATCAAACAGAGTTGGCAATTACTGGCTTCCAATTGTGATTCTGAAGCAATTCAGGATATGCTCTTTGAATTTCAAGTATTTCTCCTTCAGTGTGAAACTAGCAAAACTTAACTAAAATATACAATAAGCTACCAAAACCATTCATGTCTCCATGTAAATGCTAAACATTATTCAAAGAGGCAATGTTGAAGTAACACGCTTGTCACTGCCTAGGAGAAAACATTCCTATTTAAAAATTCTTGATAGCTTTTTAAAAGAAAAGCTTCACCTGTACAGAAAGGGCTGAATCCTAATTTACACTAACTCACCCACTTCCAGAGAAGCGTAAAAGGGTCTTAATGTAAATGAGAATCAGGCCCAAAGACTTTTGCAGGCTTCTGAGTTCTTGAAAGGAACAAGGGAGGAGATTTTTTTAAAATATTTTTTCATCAACTAAAATTTGTTGATAAATGTGATCTACAAATGGACCAGCGTACCAGTTAACTCATGTCAAACACAAGGAATTCTTATATAAGTAATGGGTGGTTGTCATTTATAAAATATTTGTTAAGGAATTATTATTGCTTTGGAAATCATTTTGGAAATTTTCCAGATTAAGATCATTAAAAAAGTTGGGAAAAAAAACAAACAAACAAAACCTTTTTAAAAAGGTATGGCCCA
Source organism: Gopherus evgoodei (assembly GCF_007399415.2). Classification (NCBI taxonomy): domain Eukaryota; kingdom Metazoa; phylum Chordata; order Testudines; family Testudinidae; genus Gopherus; species Gopherus evgoodei. The sequence goes on from NC_044326.1 coordinate 114,012,933, forward strand.
ATCCTGGCCTCCCACTGCACCTGCTTATGTAGCTAGTTGGGGATGATTCTCTATGCCATTTCCCTCCTGGCCCCAGTATAAGGTGCATTCAGGGCCGGTGCTACCATTAATGCGAACTAGACGATTGCCTAGGGCGCCAAGATTTGGGAGCGCCCAAAAGCGGTGCCCCCAATTTTTTTTTTACAGCAGTGCCTCCTCGAGCCTACGGTCGCTGTTCCACTTCTCCTGCCTCCCAGGCTTTCAGCGTCAATCAGCTGTTTGGCGCTGCAAGCCTGGGAGGAGAATTAGAGCAGGGGCGGTGTGCTTGGGGAGGACGTGGAACAGAGGTGCGCTGGGGTAGGGAGGTGCTGCACGGCTCCCTGGGGGGCGGGATGCTGTGGGGAGGGATGCCTCAGGGTGGGGGGAGGGGGCAGGGAGCTGCCACAGGGCTAGAGGTGTGTGGTGCAAGGTGGAAGTTTCGCCTAGGGCATGAAACTTCCTTGCACCAGCCCTGGGTACATTTCAGGATTGTTCTGAGTGCTGGATGGCATGTACTCCTTGACTAGTCCCATTGTTTTCAATCCATTGCACTGCTTCAGGAGCAGTAAAGGGAGGCTTGGTTCTATAAGCCTTACTGACGGTGAGTAGCACTTTCTCATATGATTAGTCCTGTTTGAATTCTGCTCTGATAGGACAGAATCGGACCCATAGTTATAGTATGGTGGGGATGATTCTGATCTGTGATATCGTACTGGTGTAACTCCATTGATTTCTATGGAGTTGTTCCTCATTGATACCAATGCAAGTGAGAACAAATAGAGCATTTGTGTTCCTGCCCTTTTTCATGCAGTCTAAAGTCTGGGATGGATGGGCCAGATTCTATCACCCTTATTCAAGTACAGCTGGGCTGCAACAGAAAACCCAACATGAGTAAAATGAGATATCACAGTGCTATCGGACTGCCTTTCTAAGAAACTACTGCCCACAGACCCACAACACCAACACCGAGTAATGAAAACCAGTTTGCTTTTCTGTTTATTCATAGCAGGAACATTTTTTTTAAATTCTATAGCATCAGGGCCCACCTGTGCAGCCCTAACACATATTAGTGAGCACATACAGTACTCACATGAGTAGTTTCACTAAGTCAATGAATTGCTTGCATGAGTAAGTGCTACTTAGCCCGAATAACGGGTGCCCCAACAGGGTTCACAGTTTTGTCAGTTCAGTGACTGAATTCTAGTTAATAATTTTTGACACAGCAGATTGTTTTTTAACAGATCAGTCCTCACTGCTGCCTGTGCATTCCCAATACTTCAAAACAAGATAAACATAGGGAAAGTGAAATATGCCTCACCTTTTCTCCTTGTTCTCCAGGGTCACCCTAATCAAAAGAGTAGGAACAAAGAAATCTTGATGTTATTAAGATGGTGTCATTCGATAACTCAGCAGAAGAGCCATAAGATATTAGATAATATATGTAATGCAAGATACTGTAGAGCAGCTGTATTTTATTTAGTATTACAGATTATTCAATAGAAGAAGTCATGTCAGAAAGGATTCACTACTAAAATCTGATGGGCTGCATCAATACTTTACACACAGTGCAAAAGGCTGGTCAGTTGTGTGGAAGGCTCATTGTGTTTTTTCTCTCTGGGATTAGGGAGGTGAGGAACAGCTTCATGGTTCTGTGAAGCTACCCATCAGGACCAAAAGGAACCAGAGGGAGATGTGCCAAGCCCACCTTATTCTGGATGGATTGAAGGAGAGAAGAAAATGAAAAAGAGGGCGGTCCTGAGGTTTGGAGAGGAGTTTGGAGGACACCTAATGAGAAATTTAAATACCCTTAAATATCTTGTCTAGTTTCATAATCTGGTAGAAAGCAAAAAATGCTCCCAGAACTCTCTATAAAAAAACCCCAGTTTATAGTCATTACTTTTTAATTACAATTTGTTTCAGAAGCCAGGACAATGGCAAATCCCCTTTCATACACTGAATCTGACCCTGGCAACTCATCTCTATATTTTTGACCATTCTAGCTTATCCACATCCCTTTTGATGGTGGTGGTTGCTTGGCAACTCAAAGAATACAGCTGTGAATATGAATTAAGCAATAACTGCAATCACTTTGCATTCACTGCGTATAAAACAAGAAAAGGGTATGCCCCTAAATGGCTTGTTTTCTTTCCTGATGGACAAGCGGCAAGTCAGTACATTTTAGAGACTATCCTGGCTAGCTGTCAATAGCAATGTGATCTGTAAAATCAGCTGAGAGGCATATGTGCCCTCATAGACACACAGGCACAGCTGATGTCTTTTCTGAGAGGCCCAACAATCAAAGCATTTTGGATGTGTCTGACTTTTATTTAAACAAAGTTATTAAGCTTTGTGTGTTCAATTTCATCTGTTCGGAATCAAGTAAGGAATAATAGTTATAAAATAAACCTCAAACTAGGGTGACCAGATATTCCGATTTTATAGGGACAGTCCCGATATTTGGGACTTTAACTTATATAGGTGCCTATTACCCCCTGCCCCGTCCCGACTTTTCACACTTGCTGTCTGGTCACTCTAACTCAAACCTTCTCCCACTGAAGTTTGCTGTTAACTTCCAAAGAAGCAGGATCAGACATCAAGATTTAACCCTGACATTCATCAAATAATTGACTGCAGTAGTTCTTGAAAAGGGGTCTGAAATGCATTATGAGGAGCATAAACAACACCATGTAAACAGGTTTCCAAATTCCCAAATGCTTGCATCATATTTGCCTTGCAGTGAAAGTAAACTCGTCACTAATGTTAACTGGAATTATGCATGTGCAGCAAAAGAACATGCCTCTCTATGGTGAAATGTTTAAAGTCTCTTACACCACTTAGCACTGTAGAGAGGCACAGACTATTACAAATTAATCATGATACACAAATCAAAAAGCATGACACTATCATCCATAGACATGCCTGTACAGTGCTTTATTTTTCAACTGGTTTTCTGCACTAACCTTAAGCCCTGGTGCGCCGCGTTCTCCTACTGCACCAGGCAAACCTGGTTCACCCTAGAATGACAACAAAATAAAAAAGTGGTGTTAAGAAAAAGAAGATGAAGCATATCAGCAATATTCCACCTAATGTCTCCTTCTAAGTTTGTAGCAGTGATGGAGAAACCACAAAAAGGGTTTATTTTGGATAAAACCCCAAAAGTTGGGATGCTTATATACAGCTTATTGAACCTCTTGGGGCTGATGATATCATCTACTCCTGAATAAATCAGGAATAACTCCACCAAAGTCAGTGGAGTTACAATGGTGTCAAATTATCCTGAAAGGAGAATCAGGGCCCTTGAGTCAGCAAAATTGGACATTATCCTCATACATCTTTCTAAGAAGATTGTCAACATGTCCTCCATCTCTTTGGCCTGGAAATAGCACAATAATGGCCTTTTTTTAAAAAAAAGTAAGCTATTTTGGTACTTCTGGAAGACAGATGGGTAGAGGCACGTGAAAACCCATGACAACAAACGTTAGCTTTCAAAAAGGTCCAATTCTAGAAATCTGAGAGGTTTTGGGAAATAGGATGTTCTTTTTATTTTTGAATATGGACTTCTTTGCCCAACTCTCCTGGAACTGAGGATGGAGAAGCAGGAGATGCCCATTCAAAGATGCCCAGGTTGGGATAACTGTGATTAGCTAATGCCTAATAGTGTTCGCTTATTGTGTAGCAGTGTAAGGTTATGAAACCCAACCACCTAAAAGCATGGAAATGTCTGAAGTGATAGGTAAGAACGTTATCATCTACAAACTTTAATTTTTTTTAAAACAATTTTTTTCCCACTTTATGAACTTCCCATGTTTCCTCCCCACCCTCTGGTAAGTAAATAAAGACACCATTTAATTTTTTTAAAATAAACGTGATGGGGAAGCCAACCAATTATTAAAGAAGTTAGTGGTGCTGGCCAAGCTAATAACATCTCTTACAGAACCCTGCCTCATTCAATCACCTAATACGGTATACATGTTCCTCAGATAACCTTTAACCACATGCAGGCATAGTACAGCTTACCTTCACTTGACTGTTGATAAAATATGTTCAAAAGGCATACAGGACAAGATTTTAAAAACATATGCATAAAGTTAGCTCCTAAATCTATATTTAGGTACCTAAATAAAGTGGTCTATTTTAAGAAGCGCTGTACACAGTGAACTGAGCTGAGCATGAAACAACAACATTTAAAAAAAAACTGGGAAAATTTCTTCAGACTTTGCAGAAGTCTGCCTTCAGAGAAAATCTCTTCTACCTTCAGAGAAAATCTGGCAAAAACAAACCACTTTTTCAAGCCAAAGTTAGAGGACAATTAAAATAGAAGCTGATTGCAACCACAACTACTATGGAGAGATTCTGCTTTTCCAGAACACGATCTTCCTTTTCCAGAGGCTTTTTCCATCCCTAAACGCTATGGTCAGTTATAAACCACAGCTCTGGAGTACCCATTCCTCACAGTCATGTAGCATTCTATTTCTGAACTAGGTCACAAGAAAAATGGGATATGTTATGATTATCAAGAGTTGGGTAATTTGAATAATACAAAACAAGAATATTGAGATTCTCCCAAAAGCATCTGCGACATTAAGGAGGGAGGTTTTCTAAGCAGTGGGTGAGGAGTTAGCCATCAGAGCACAATGATAGTCACAGGGAGTTATATGGCCAACTTAGGAAATTCATTTTCAGTGTTCCCTGGTATTTTTAAATGGGTCCAGCTTAGTTTGCCAGTTTTGGCTGGATGAATTCCTGGAGGTTTCATCACAAGACATAATCTTTAATTAAAGATTTAGCTTTAAATCCTGGAGACTCCAGGACAATCCTGGAGGGCTAGCAACCACGCAGCTAGCTACTGTAGCAATTAAATCTGATCTATCAGGAAGCCAGGATTTAAATTTACTGGCTATCAAACATCTGTGTCCTACAAAGAGCCAACTTTAGAGTATCTTAAAGAGAACTGTCATTTGAGATACCGAGATAGAATGAGTACTTGCATATTTACTCTCTTCTCCACCGCCCCTCCAAAACACAAGTCATTGTTCATTTCTGTCCCCTTCACTTTAAAACAGCTGTTGTCTGCTGACACTCGCCAAGGGCTTAAGTCTTTAATCAAAGTGTCCCAAGCCACCACCTTCTTCCTAGGCCCGCACATCAATGGTATTAACGCCCATAGTTACCAGTGTGGTAAAAGCCTGCATAAGTAGAATAGAAAATGCATCTGAATTTCCTTGAAGTGAAGTGAAATGCTGATGGTTTTATCAAGTTATATTAAATCCCTCCTAAAACTCTCCCCACCCCCCTTGTGCGTGTCTATATTTTACTCTGCCTAAGCCCTGTGCTGGGTTTCCAGGGTGGTCAGTATCAAGTGAGAGAACTATGGGGAAAGGAGAAACTGAAAATATGGCTGGAGGGACAGCACATGAATAACATTGTACATTTGAATGGATTATCCTCTGAATTGAATGGCCAGCATTGCAGGGATTCTCTCATGTTCTGATTTTTGTAATGCACACAGAACCCCTTCTTCAATTTTTCATCCTACACTTTTTCAGTAGCTCATTTATTTTTCTGAGAATCTTGACGGGTGAATCAGCCATGATATTGCTGATTATTCTTAGCCCCATGCACACGTGAGATCTCAAACTTGGCAGCAAACTCAGAGCTATCAGATCTAAGTAGCTTCATAGGGCCATGTTATTGCAGGAGCCCAGAAACAACCCTCCTCCCTTGCCCACATATCTGACCTACCAGCCTAAGTGACATCCCTAATTTCCCATCCACTGTTTAAAAACATACCTTTGCCCACAGAGCCCTCCAGAAGATGGGGCTTAGAGGTACATAGTACCCTCACTCAACTTGTTTGTATCATTGTCCTGTGCTAAACTTTCCTAAATGCTGGCCACGTACCCTAGTGTAAGCAACTAGCTACATCTCTCCTGCAAGTGAGAAACTAAAGACCTACCCAATCCCTGCACCTTTTTACAGATAATAATTCAGTCAAGTATTGGAATGCTCCAAAGGCTTATCTTGCTAACCTGTTTCAAAACTTTGAGATGAACAGTGGTGTGACCACGCAGGGGTGCCTTAAATCAGTGGGGATAGACGTACATATGAAAATTGTTTCACAGCCCATCAAGCTGAGGGCCAGCCCTGCAAAGAACCTACTAGAAGGAAGGAAAGATAACCACAACTGGTGGAAAACGGCAGAAACCTACAGTCTGGCTGTCTCTAAGGAATATTGGGTAATGAACTACAAACAGCAGGAAAACACAAGAGAACACTGCAAGTTGCAATGGTTTTTTTTTAGTAGCAAGTCAAATCTTAAAGTGGGACACTATCACACAATCCATTATGGCTTGTCTGATATCTATATACTATGGGTCAAATTCTATTCTTCAGTTGCATCATTGGAACCGAGGGCAAGATCTGGCCAATTACGCTGATATTTTTTAACTTTTCCATTTTTCAAATCCTTTCCAAAAAATAAATAAAATAAAATAAAAAATCCAACAACATTTTGAACACTCAGTTGATTAGGAAATTCCACAGGTAGTTATAAAAGCAAAACAGCAGCTGACATTTTAAATGCAAGTAGATTGATGGTGCTTCCTCTGCTATACCTTAAAACACAACATTATTTCGAGTGTATTGGTCCCAACTGACCATTTTAGTATTTAGGCTGAAAATAATGTTGAATGCCTTTGTTACAAAGTATGGCTTATTAGTTTATACTTTTTTAACCAAAACACATTTTAAAACCATAGTGTAAAACGCTGCCTGGGTCTTTTTCAACCATTCAGGTCACTGTTTCAAAGAGTAATATAAAAGATTTATATCATTTTTAAGGTGGAAAAGCGGTTGCACCATTTTTTAAGTAAACGAGGCACCAAAGGAAAAATTGTTCATCCAACAGTGCTATCGCATGCAATAATTTCAATCAGATTGTTTTTCAACTTGCCATTGGTAAAATGAAGAAAGCTGTGAATTTCAATCTTTAATCAAAGATAATTTCACATTCACTATGCTGCAGTGGATGCGTTTCCTGACTAGTGCTGAAGTCTATCCTTAAAGATGTTAGACTGTGGAAACAGTTTTCTTCTGTATAATATTTAGCTCTATAATTTATTCTGGATTTTGGGGAGGTTCCACCCTGCAAACAGTTACTCTGTTCACAGCACATTCCAAAGTTTAGGTAATGGGCCACTTTTTGTCAACTCCTGGGAAACAAAAGGCACCATCATTCTTAGGGTGGGGGGAGTCACCAAGCAAACATAACATGTCCTATAATCTTTTAGTGCATAAAATATAATCCAAGCTCTTAATTAAGCTAAGAGTGAGGACTGTATTTTGCCTTCATATGGGAGATGGACAGAGAACCCAGGAAACTCTGTAAAGTCACCCCTGGAGACAGGGCCGGTGCAACCATTTGGCGAACTAGGCGGTTGCCTAGCATGCCGAGATTTGGGGGCGCCAAAAAGCGCCCCCCAATTTTTTTTTAAATGGTTGAGCAGCCGCTGCTGCTGGGACAGAGAGGGAGTCTGAGCTGCTCGCGGCAAGCCGGCAGCCCAGGGTGTCCCCTGGGTCAGGGCGCCGCTGCGGCAGCCGGCAGCCCAGGGGGTTCCCTGGGTCAGGGCGCCGTCGTGGCAGCCGGCAGCCGAGGAGGTCCCCCTGGTGAGCGCGCCGTTGCCAGCAGCCCAGGGTGTTCCCTGGGTCAGGGCCCCGCCGTGGCAGCCCGCAGTCCAGGGTGTCCCCTGGGTCAGTGCGCCGCCGCGGCAGCCGGCAACCCAGGGGGTCCCCTGGGTCAGTGCGCCGCCGCGGCAGCCAGCAGCCCAGGGGGTCCCCCTGGTCAGCGCGCCGTTGCCGGCAGCCCAGGGCTTCCTCTGGGTCGGTGCGCCGCCGCGGCAGCTGGCAGCCCAGGGGGTCCCCCGGGTCAGTGCACCATTGCTGGTAGCCCAGGGCTTCCTCTGGGTCGGCGCGCCGCCGCGGCAGCCAGCAGCCCCCAGTGTCCCCCGGGTCAGCGCGCCACCCGGCAGCCCAGGGGGTCCCCCGGGTCAGGGCGCCACCGTGGCAGCCGGCAGCCCAGGGGGTCCCCCGGGTCAGGGTGCTGCCGCGGCAGCCCACAGCCCAGGGGGTCTCCTGGGTCAGGGCGCCGCCGTGGCAGCCAGCAGCCCAGGGGTCCCCCGGGTCAGGGTGCCGCCGTGGCAGCCAGCAGCCCAGGGCTTCCTCTGCGTCAGCGCGCCAGCAGGGCTGCCCAGAGAGGGGGACAAGAGGGGCAATTTGCCCCAGGCCCCGCAGGGGCCCCCACGAGAGTTTTTTTGAGGCCCCTGGAGCGGGGTTCTTCACTCGCTCCGGGAGCCCTGGAAAACACTCGTGGGGCCCGGGCCCTTGGAGCTTCTGCTCCCAGTCCTCGCTGGTGGGGGGTCCTTCCGCTCCGGGGAGGAAGGACCCCCCGCTGGGGAATTACCACCGAAGCGGGACCCGCTGCCGACATGCAGCCCGGTCTTCAGCAGTAATTCGGCGGCGGGGGGCCCTTCCGCTCTGGGACCAGTCGCCGAAGTGCTCCAGAGACCCGCAGCGGGGGCCCTCCACCACAGAATTACCGCTGAAGACCCGGCTGCACTTCGGCAGCTGGTCCCGCTTTGGCGGCAATTTGGCGGTGGGGGGGCCCCATGGCGTGTCTCCGGGGCACTTCGGCGGCGGGTCCCGGAGTGGAAGGGCCCCCCGCCGCCGAATTACTGCCAAAGCAGGGGCCCCCTGCCGCCGAAGACCCCAGGCCCCCGGAATCCTCTGGGCTGCCCTGGCGCCCCATTGGCAACCCAGGGAGGCCCCTGGGTCAGCACGCCGCTGCCGGCAGCCGCCAGCCCAGGGGTTCCACTGCGCAGTCCTGCTTGGAGAGGACATGGAGCAGAGGTGAGCTGGGGTGGGGAGGTACCGCAGGGGTCCTCAGGCCAGGGGGTGGGAAGCTGCCACGGGGACGGGCGGCACACTTCAGGGCGGGGGTGGGGCATGGGGAGCTGCTGCAGGGCTGGTGGGGGGCGCAAGGTGGAAGTTTCGCCTAGGGCGCGAAACTTCCTTGCACCGGCCCTGCCTGGAGAGTTCCCGGGGTTTGCAAAAGAAGCAGTGTTGCAGTCTCCTAACTCCCTGTGGATCCAAGGGAATCTCTAGCTCCAGTTCCTCTGCTCTGCTTCTCTGTTCCACACCCAGCTACATGGCTTCTTCAAAACTATGCTCCTACTGGCCACCAACACTATGCCTACCACAGAACCATCCTGTCATATGCAGGAACACTGTTTCTATTAGCATTAATGTGGCTTGGGATATCCCCTGCCTCTTGAAATGGGGTTGCAGCTCTGTGGAGCCCACTTGATACAGTAGTTGGTAGAGAAGCGTCCACAATGTCCAGCAGCAGATGTCATGGTGATGGTAGCTTCTCTGTTGCGCACACCTCCCAGCTGCTGTCAGTTTTGCTTGATCTGGTGTGCTTGCAGAAGCAAAGGGGCAATCAGGTCCACAGAAAACATGTCCCAAGACTGTAAACATACAAATACTCCTTCTAGACCAAAAGTGCAGTTTTAATATCCGTTAACTTTATTTGCTTTACCTACTGTACCACTTTGGAGCCTTTAAGAACACAACATTTACCTCTAAAGAAGGATCATATATTGAAAAAAAAGGTGTGACTGCTGTGACAAAGTTCTTCCTCTGCCTTGGTGGGTCCTGAACTTATTGACGGATTTGCTGGCCTCAGAGATTCATAGCAGCCCTCAGTTTGGCCACTTTTGCTAGTGGCTCAAACCACTCAGCAGTGAAAGAGGAAAGGGGAAAAAGAAAGAGAACAATCTCTGCAGTCTCTGCTGATCCATCTAGTGGGTTGCGGGCAGGCCAGGAACCTTCCCCTCTGGTGGGACCCACAGTCCAGGTCAACTCCTCTTACATCCAATGGGGGGAACCCGGGCCCACCCTCTACTATGGATTCCAGCCCAGGGTCCTGTGGATCACAGCTGTCTACAATGTTTGCTGTAACAGCTGTGTGACAGCTACAACTTCCTGGACTACTTCCCCATGGTCTCTTCACAACATGTTTGTCCTCACCACCGGACCTTCCTCCTGATGCCAGATAGCATTTGTACTTCTCAGTCCTCCAGCAGCACGCCTTCTCACTCTCAGCTCTTTGCATGCCCCTCACTGGCTGAAGTGAGATCTCTTTTAAACTGGGTGCCCTGATTAGCCTGCCTGTCAATTGATTCTAGCAGCTTCTTAATTGGCTCCAGGTGTCCTAATTAGCCTGCCTGCCTTAATTGGTTTCAACAAGTTCCTGCTTGTTCTGGAACTGCCACTGTTACTTTACCCAGGGAAAAGGGACTTGCTTAATCTGGGGCTAATATATCTGCCCTCTAGCACTGTCCTGTAGCCATCTGGCCCGACCCTGCCACACTGCCTTTACAGAAGACAATGAAATATCAGAAAAAGTGCATGGGTTGCAGTTATTGTTTTTCAAAAATTAATATCAATGTGGCCAAAGAGCTATACAACTTGTAACAGTGAGTTACATAATCCATGTTCATAACTCACCTGTAAACTGGTGGCTGAACTGCACAAACACTCTCTAATAAAACAGTGCTAATGTTTTCAAAATGTAAATTAATTAGGGAGCCCAGAGATACTCTTTATGCACCTGTTTAGTTCAGTCCTAAATAGATATTATCTTTACTTTCCAGAGATGTTAAATGTACACATTAGCGTCCTAGGTACAGAGAACAAAGCTCTGCTGCTTCCGTGATGGAAACAAAAAATCAATGCAGGGGACTGCCTGACACCAAGATATCTTGTTAAGCATCACCTTGCAGAAATGCCCATGCTGGAAACGCAAATGATGAAGGGAGCCTCACAGAGGGGGTATAGGAATCTGAACTTTCACTGGAACAAAATAGGCCAAATACTGAAGCATTAAATACTGCAGCCATAAGGATCACCACATGGCAGTCTCACATCAAGTCATTTCAGCTAAACCAGGGCAAAAGGACATGAAGCCTTCGGTAGTCTCTTCCTAACCCAGAGAGAGGTATGCTGTGGCCTAGGCAAAGGTGACTTTGGACCTTGGTGCACATTGGTAGAAGTTTTAAAGCTACCTTGTGAGCAATTTGAATGGGGATTTTTAGTCATATCACATAGCTCGGTATTACTGAAGTTGCAAAAACCAGGCCTCTAAGCATACGTGCAGAATGTGCGGGATGGTAGTGGTGAAAAATGCTACAACCAATAAAGGACTGAGTTCTGATTTAATTTACAGTGGTATTAATCAGGATGAATTCCATCAATGGATTCATATTGGTATAAAAAAGATCAGAATCAGCCACATAATTCTTTGGACTCCTAAAGTGTCTTTAAACCAAGCATCTCAAAGCATTATATAAACATCAATTAAATCACACAAATCCTCTGTAAGGTAGAGAAGCATCATCCTAATTTTACACATGGAGGAAACTGAGACACAAAGAGACAAAGTGACTTGAGTGGAGTTCAGAACTCCATGACAATGTAACATCAGCTCATGAGCTGACCTCAGCTTCCTGCGCTGACCTCTAAATAAATAGTTTATCTGCTGAGCACTGACACAGAAAAATAATACTGCCGACCCAGTAGGATTTTTTGTTGTTTATATAATATAGAGAGATGGTCCTCATTTGTGCAGTAATGATGGTATATTTTCTAACAAACACACAAATAGGCTGAAACATTCAGAGGCTTTAACATATTACAGGAGTCAGCTTCTGGGCATGTAGTTGCCATCAGCACTAACTGGAGTTCTTCACATTAACTCCAAGTGTACTGACAGTGCATTACAGTGCATATTGTCCCATCAGCAGCAATATGCTAACAAGTTAAGCTGTCTTCACTATTGCTATAGAGATCACAGGATTGCCACTGTTAAAGATAGCTGTTGTGTCAATAAGCTGTGATGCAAATGCGTAACACAAAAAAAGATTCTATTACATTATCACTAAGGCTGGGTGAACCATTCCAAATAACACCACCTACCACCCAAAACTTCTGAGAATTTCTAGAACTGTCACTAGTGTGAGGATTTAAACACAAAGAGCCAAGCTTTACGTAGCACCTAAAGAACTCCCTATCCAGAAAGTTCCTACATTCATTAAGCTCCCTGCCGCAACACATCCTGGTCCTCTCTGGTTACTGTGGAAGACCAGGAACTTTATAATCACTTCATATCTCCCTTTCTCCTTCATAAAAATATTACAACTTAAATTATAAACCAATGTACAACAGTTCACAATAAACTTCAATTTCCTTAAAACTATTTACACTACTATGTCCCCTCATCAACTGCATTAAAATAGTCTGGAGTAGTATTCTCAGCCTTTCAGGGACTCTGGTCAGACCATGTTGTCAGTTCTGTTGAGTTTGTGCATGGAGTTTCCTGTTAAGGGGGCTCACTTCCTGACAGAATATCCGTAGGACCCAGATCCTCTCTTTGTTGTGTTGCAAAATACTGAAGATGAACCCGGTTCTTCTAAAGAATCCTTTAGGAGTCTTCACTAGGTGTGATCGGGGAGTTTCTGCCAAATTGGGAACAGCTCCAAGTGTCTGGGAGCTTTTGAGACAAACTTTGTTCCCTGGTCTAAGTTCAGGTAATGCTTTTCTTCTGTGCCATAATGAAGTGTTTTTTTTTGTTGCAGAATTTTTGTTCCAGCATCCTGTTTTCAAAATTCCTTCAGGTCAATCCTTAGTTATCCTGCCATCAGAAGTCCTGCTAGAGATAGTCCAGATACGAGGGGTATTGATTGATATGCCAGGAGAGTTCTGTTATGAATCCACTGCTTTTTGAAGAAGTCTTTTTAAAGTCTACACTGCTTTCTCCTCTTCTCTGTAACTCGGGAATAAAGGGGACTACTAGAATGATGTTCAAAATCAAAATCTTGCGAAAATGGTAGCAGTGTTTCATAGGTAAATTAAAGCCCATTATCAAATATGAAGACTTCAGGAACTACAAGTCTTGCAAATGTCAACTTTCGTTTCAGGATGACCTGTGCTGATGAAGCATGTGTAAGTATGTCCAAGTAAATACATCTGGAGAACTACAATAACATGTTTGTGTCCTTTCCAGAAAACAAATCTGTGGCTACCTGCTGTCAAGGTCTGTCAGTTAACTTTGTAGAAAGTAATGGTTTTAGCAATTTTTTTTAACTTGTTATTTACCTCACAGCCCTCTACTAAGCTCTGAATTTTCCTGCTCAGACAGGGCCACCACATGGACTGTTGTGCTCGTGCCCTGCACTTGTTTATACTTTGGCGTACCTCATGGATTTTGGAGAGCGTCTCTTTGTGACGTGCCATGGGGATCAGAATGAACCGTACTTTCAGAAACATCAGCCATGTGAAGGTAATTTAGATCCTGCCAATATTGTAGTAGGTCTGGTGGAAGTTGGCTCCAGAACTTTGGCAAAGTTAAGTCAGTTTCTGGTAAGTCCTATCCTTTAGTTGTTCATTTCCAATTTGTTAACGTCAGCTGACAGATGCTGGAATTGCTGCCAGAAAAAGGACAGTGTAGACTTTGACATCTTTCTCTAAAGCTTTTTCTTCTGTTTGTGGCTGTGCAACTGGGGATATAGAAAGTGTCTCATGCTAGGAGCGCTTTCCCTGCTATATGTTCAATGTAGAAAGAAAATTGAACCAGCCGTAGTCAAAAATCTTTGAATCCTAGGTGTAAAGTCATCCAGTGGTTTTGAACATCATAATGCCACTAAAGGCTTGTGGTCTGTTTTAATGTTCAAATTCCAGCCGAACAGATATGCACTGAGCTGTTCACAGACAAAAGTCACTGCTAGAGCTTCCCTTTTCCACTTGAGGATACTGCTGCTCACTTTCTGTAAGCCTTCTTGACATGAAAGCAACAGGCTCTGGTCTCCTGGCCGGTTTTGTGTGAGCACTGCTCCTAAATCATATGAAGATTCATCTGCTGCTGGATATTTTACTGGATATTGTGCAAAAACGTGGAGATATCAGTAGTTCTTCCTACAGCAAAAATGTCTTTGGGTTTGGGTATGATGAGTAATACCTTCAGTTTGTCTGAATCCAGCTGCATTCCCTGTTTACTAATTGTGTGTTCTACAAAATTTGTGTGTTCCTTTTTCCAAATGCACATTTCTCATTCAGAAAGAGGACAGCTTGTTGGAACCATCTCAAAACTTCATATAGTCACTTTTCACGTTAATTTTATTTCTGCCATATACCAGCACCTCATCTGCATGGCAAAGCATAGCAGGCAGACTGGACACAACCTGTAAGATTCTCTTTTGGAAATGTTCTGGTGCTGAAGATATGCTTTATGGAAGACAATTAAAACAGGACCTTCCAAACAGCATCATTAATATTGTCATTAATAGTATAGGTTCTTTAGCAAGGAGGATATGCCAGAAGCAAAGTCTATCTTTGAGAAGATTTTGGCTTCTGATAACTAAACTAATGTCTGGACAACTGCGAGAAGCATGTGTCTTTTTCTGCACATGCTTTTATTAGTTGTGTAAGAGTCACACAAATTTAGATTTTGCCCTTGGACTTTGATACCACATACTACTTCCTATAAGCTGTGGGAAAGACATGCGAAGGAACCAAAGGGAGTCGAGAGCATGTTTCACCTTGCAGGTGCTGTGTGCCCTGCAGGACTGGGATCTAAAATAAGGACTGTTCAGCAAGAATTGAGGTGGGTGGCTAACCTAACTTTTGCTGTATGTGTTGAATTTAAAAGAAAAAGGATCAAAAGAGTAAAAAAGCAAGAAAAAAAAGCAGCCTCTTTAATGTCAGCGTACTTCTGGTGTGATGAGTACTTTGTGGTACAGCATCTGGCTGATTTTTCCCTCCCCCTGAGAGGAAAGGTTTGTCAGTGCTGCTATATTTTTCAGTCACTAGAATGTAATTAATTTTAAGGAAGAGGAAATACAAGAGGCCCCCAAAACCTAATCCAGGCTAATTTTACTGTAAAATACATAAACGAGGACAGGGAGGAAAAGTGGTTTCTCAGACATGTTACTGTGATTTTCATTTCAAGCAAGGGTTGAATTACCTCCTTTCAACTTGCTTTTCGTCCCCCCTCAAAAGGAACTTAAAATTGTTTGTTTAAGGACTGGAAATCTCTCCTGGCCCACTCACCAGGTGAAATTAAGTGAAAAGACTCTTCAACAAGGCTCAGCTGGCCCACAAACTCGTCTGAGAATTTGTGAATTATACTCAATGATGTTTCCTTTCCTTGTATTTCTTCTTTTATAAACTGCACTTCATACAACATGATTTTTATACCTGCAAAAAATATTTTAAAGAAAATCTTTAAAAATATGTATTCTGTGTAATAAATAGTACTAGAGGAGAAATGTATATGCACAAGAGCAATAATAAATAAGCAATCAAAAGGGTGATTATAAATATGCACACTTTCAAGTTTCTAAATCTACTAGCACATTTAAAACAAGGACATTTTTCTCCAGGTTTACCAAACTGCTATCTGATAACTTGGTCAAACTACTGAAGCAATTTAAAGTGGAATGAACGACACTGACCACACATTTAGCTTTCAATACATCCTTTAAAAAAAGAAGTCCCAAGTAATGTATAAATAAAAATAGGGGTCTAACATATGTAGGCGGTGAAGAGGAGAGGATTTATGTACTGTAAGAAAGTCCCATTTAAAGCTAATGAGAATTACATAGCTCAAGTAAATCTCCCATCCATTCATGGGAAAGTGGATTCCTTCAGGCCAAATATACTGCAGTCTTTACTGAGACAAAACTCCCATTGGCTTCTGACTTGGAGACAACAGGAGTTCTGCCTGAATAAGGTTCACATAAGGAATAACTGATTAGGGTCATATCCTTGTAGTATCTGAACTTTTCAAGACTCCTTTTGTAGCCAGTTTAATATTAGTGATACAGGGATACACTGTGTAAGTGCAAGAACTCTTCTACTTCCCCTTGGGTCCCCACGTAGGCCAGGCACAATCCTGCACTTTGTGTTCCCAGTCACATCAATGGGGCAGGTGTGTGCCACTGTCAGCGCTTGACTCTGCAAAGAGGGTGGAGAGGAGTGGGTTTAGGCCCCGCTATCTCTCTGGACTAGCCGAGAGAGCACCACTGGCACAGAGACAAGTGCCCACTGTGTTTTGTAAAAAGGAAGAGAAGGCCCTGCTCAGAGCTACTTCCTCTCACTGCTCCAAGAGCTATTGTGCCTGTCTGCATTGCTATGTAGCCCATGCCAGACCTATTGGCTATAAGCATTAACTGTTTCCCATATTCCACTATTCCAATTAAAGTATGGATGAAGAAAAAAAGGAAGAATATGGAAAAACCTTCTATGACTGAGATTGTTTTGCTCAGTGGTTCTCAAACTTTTGTACTGGTGACCCCTTTCACATAGCAAGCCTCTGAGTGCAACCCCCAACCCCTTATACATTAAAAACACTTTTTAATATATTTAACATCATTATAAATGCAGGAGGCAAAGTAGGGTTTGAGGTGGAGGTTGACAGCTCGTGACCCCCCCATGTAACAACGTCATGACCCCCTGAGGGGTCCTAACCCCCTGTTTGAGAACCCCTGGCTTAGCTGTACATTACACTGCTTGCATTAAAAGAAAACATAACTTCATTGCGGACTTTCAGCTGCTGGGTGTGTTGCTATGGGTAAAGGCAATCTTAAAAAATTTTCTCAAGGTGAGTGATTATTTCTGAAGGGAGAGTAAAACCGAGGAAAGCAGTTGAGCACATGCTTAACTTTAAGTCAGTGGGCCTTAAGTGCGTGCTTAAAGTTAAGTACATGCTTAAGTGCTTTCCTGAATAGAGATACTTTCCTGAATTGGATCCTCAGAAAGAAAATATTAACCCTGTTAATGCCTCTTGGATTCTAGTCCAATACATCATTAGATGGAGGGAGTTCACTCATTAAAAGGCTATCATGGCTCTAAGGTTTTTCTAAACTTTTACCCATATGCCTTCAAGGGAGATGATTTGCATCACATATTTGAGGCTGGTTCAATATTCTGCAAATCACAGGAAATCCATAAGAACACTGCCAGAATCACCAGACAGCAGCCCACAACAAACTCTAACTTTAATTCATGAAGACTAGCTTCTTGAGCATAAACATTCATTTCTCAAAGGAGTCTATCTCTAGTTTGAGACTACAGAGGAAGAGAAGCCTACAATGGACAATGGAAAAATTAAGCTAGACACTAAAGTTATTATCCCAGTCTTTTTCATCAGTGTCTTCTGCATAAAATGGAACTATGGCTTTGCATGTTATCTGAAAGATTTAACCTTTTGGCACCAACATATGAGCACAGGGATCCACTTACACAGTTCACTGGCAGGAACAGGCCTTATACTGCATAGTGTATAGTACAGTATATTATATGTCTCTTTACATATTATACAATATTATTTTAGTTTAGCTTTTCAATATTCTTTTTTCATTTATTCACAAACAAATGGAATTTACTGGTCATTTACTGAAAGGAATTGCAACATGCCAGCTTTGTCACATTTGTGCTACATTAAAGTAATTCATTTTCTTTCACAATAAAATATTACATGTAGTCAAGGACCGTGAAAAACCATTGTGGTATAATGAAAAGAATTTTGACTATATTTTTATTTTAGATCTTTATAGCTCTGCTCTAGGATATAGTTTCTTAATTTAGTAATGTGCACATTCTTTCTTCCAGGACAAAAGGAAAGTGCTCAACCTGAATGAAAATGTGCTGACACCTTTACAGGAAATGTATAACCATTTAAGAATGTCTTCAAGTTATACAAAGGAAAACATTTGAAAATGTCACAACTACTGCAGGAAATCAGAACATAAAACGATAAATAGAAAATGTCAGGATCTATCTTTGAAGCACAATTTAAATTTGATGAGTGGCATGTAAGGATCTGTAACTTTTTTCCTTTATTTCCTATGGAAACTGCATATTTATTTTTTCCTTTGTAAAGTATGAATACCACACTGTACAAGTAACTTTCAGAAGGTAGATTTACAAATTATGAGATCATAGAATCATTTCTTTGTACCTGCAATGAAAGTACATACTGGTCTCTCCAAATTATCTTGAAAAAAATATTGGCCACAATCCGGCAAATCCTCACTCATATGAGTAGTCCAATATGAGTGTCTACTCATATGAGTAAGAACTATTTGCTTGAGTATATTTGTGTCCTCAAACCCCTAGACATATTTTTTTTTATAGGAAGTGAATCATCAATCAAACATAGTTCAATTTGCCTGGAATTAATCGTGTTCTTCCTTTACAACTGTAGTACAAATTTTCAAAGATGATGTTACTAATTTTGCAGCCACACTTTGGTGGAAACACTTGATAACATTTAGGAGGCAGACTACATGGTCACAAACCCCATTTGAACATACAAATAACGTACTGGTAATTAGCATCTACACTTTACTGTTTGTGCCCATAAGTGATTGTGCCTGCAAAATCGTTCTCTCAACTGAGCACAGTTGCAACAATGCAGATGCTAAATCTGAGACCCCATGAAAAAGCTGGTTGACGATGTTTTAACATTTCTTAGATCTCACATATGCTGATTCCAAAATATTTTCTCCTTTGTTGTCTTACAACAGACAACACTATTATTTTTTGGGGGTCTTCCTTGGATATTATGGCAAAATTAGGTTCATATTGTACTAGCAATTAAATGAAATTACTATTAAATGTTAACTATTATCATCAAATTATATAGATCCAGAACTGAAAATTATAATGTTAAAATGCTGTACTTTTGTTGTTAAGAAAAACTCAATTAAAAATAAATTATTAAAAACTTCGGAGTAATGCTTTAGGGCTTTTTTGTATGCATAATACCATCTTTATAGGCAATGGTTTGTCATCCGAACACAGTGAATCAATTATATTTTTTCCGTTTGGTATTCCCTGCAAGTGTTTTTGAAGTTTGGTAGGAAAGTAAGTGTTCATGAGAAAAACAGATGCATAGTACTGTCTAGAGCCAGGCCAGGCATATTATGTAAACTTCCCTACCCAGCACAGCCAACAGCTCTTAGTGCTGATGTGAAACACCCCTGCTGTTTTAGTTAGAGGCCTCTCTTGTAAGCAGAGACCATCAGTCACGCTGAATTGTGAGTCAGTTTGGTGATGGAACTAAAAGATTAGGACTACCAAATTGATTTCACTAGCGACCAAAGATAAATCCCTCCTCCCTCCCAACTGAATAATTGTTTGGGGGATTATTTCCCCCCCAGATGGATTAGTTTGCATTTTTCCACAGTGAATCTAAGTTTATGTTACTCTACATTTCTAATCTATTTTATTATTCATTATTTATTGCTAGTAGCACAACAGTGAGCTAGGCACTGTAAAAACAGCAGAGAAGACGTGTTTCAGAGTAGCAGCCATGTTAGTCTGTATTTGCAAAAAGAACAGGAGTACTTGTGGCACCTTAGAGATTAAAATTTATTTGAGCATAAGCTTTCGTGGGCTACAGCCCACTTCATCGGATGCATAGACTGGAACATACAGCAAGAAGATATTTATACATACAGAGCACATGAAAAGGTGGAAGTAGCCATGCCAACTGTAGGAGGCCAATCAACTGAGATGAGCTATCAGCAGCAGGAGAAAAAAAACTTTTGAAGTGATAATCGAGATGACCCATAGAAGGTGTGAGGATACTTAACATGGGGAAATAGATTCAATTAGTGTAATGGCCCAACCATTTCCAGTCTCTGTTCAAACCTAAGTTAATTGTATCTAATTTGCATATTAATTCAAGTTCAGCGTCTCTCTTTGGAGTCTGTTTTTGAAGTTTTTTTGTTGTAAAATTGCCACCTTCAAGTCTGTCACTGCGTGCTTAGAGAGGCTGAAGTGTTCTCCCACTGGTTTTTGAATGTTATGATTCCTGATGTCAGATTTGTGTCCATTTATTCTTTTGCATAGAGACTGTCTGGTTTGGCCAATGTATATGGCAGAGACGCATTGCTGGCACATGATGGCATGTATCACGTTGGTAGATGTGCAGGTGAATGAGAAGACAAGGTCCTTTATTGCAAGATATTAAGCCATGAGAAAGAAAAAAGAAATTGCAAAAAATCTTTTGTGTTTTTCTTTTGTCGATACATTGGGTAAAGTTACACACTTCCATCTGACAAACTTCCATTTATCTCCCTCTGAACCTAGCAGCAAAGCTTGGCATGATCTATAGAAACAGCCAAATACAGCTGCGTCTTGTGTATCCGCAAAAGAAGAAGTTTTTTTCTAGATTCGGATTTCATAGGTGTCTCGCAGGTAGAGGACCTACCTCACTGAGGGTGTGACCCTCAAAAAACTGAAGCATGAGTCATTTTACTCACATGAGTAGTCCCATTACCTTGAATGGAAGTATTCATGGGGGTAAAATTGCTCTCTGCAGGACTGGGCCCAAAAACAAGCTATAAGGTTGTCTTTTTTTTCTGGGTACGTAGTAATTTAAGGCTATTTGTTGTCTTAATTTAATTGTAAGACATGTATTAAAACTACATGTTCTCGTGATACCAACAGGACTGTATTCGTTTCAGCTTAAAAGCTTTATCTCGTCATTTCCATTTAAGGGCCAGATCCCACAATCTTTATTTACTATTTATTCAAGTAAAACTCCCACATACTTCAATGGGAATTTTTTCTGAATAACATATGACTGGGGACTGCAGTATATGTCTATATATAACACACAAACCCAAAATAAACCCTGCAACACAAACTTCAATTTAAAACTAACAATAACATTGTACATATTTACCTCAGCATCTATTTTTGCAACAATAGTGTTATCATTTTGAACAGAATCTTTGTCTAGCTATCTTTGCTTACTTGATTTATGTGTATTTTTATAGCTAATCATTGATTCTGTTATATTTCACAACTCTCCCTGGAAGTTCAGAAAACTAAAGTATCAGAGGGTAGCCGTGTTAGTCTGGATCTGTAAAAGCAGCAAAGAATCCTGTGGCACCTTATAGACTAACAGACGTTTTGGAGCATGAGCTTTCGTGGGTGAATACCCACTCAACATGCATCTGAGGAAGTGGGTATTCACCCACGAAAGCTCATGCTCCAAAACGTCTGTTAGTCTATAAGGTGCCACAGGATTCTTTGCTGCTTTTACAGAAAACTAAAGTTTCATTGTATGAATTGAGAAATCAAAAATTATTCCGAATGAGACATAGTGACTGAGTATTTGTCTACATGAGGCATTTCCATTTAAGTTATACTGGTGTTTTTTTCAAACTGATTTAGTTAAAGTGAAACAAACTCCTGTGTGAACACTCTTAGTCCAGTTTCACAGTGGCTTGTTTCAGTTTCACTTAAACGTCAGTTTCACTTCACCTGTCTCCAGCTGCCTTAAGCTAAACCAGAAAAAGTCCCTCAAACAAAAATAAGAGTGTCCATAGAGTCTTTGGCATCAAGTTAACAAAAATCCATTAAAAATCACATCTTTGGTTATATCATTGCAATTCTTTCACGTAGAAAAACTCTGACTGGCTTTAGAAACACAAGTAAATAGCATTTTCAGCACTGAAAAAGAAGGCTAAAAAGTTTCACATTGAACTCACCATATGTCCATCTATTCCTGGAACACCAGGCACTCCAACAGAACCCTGGTGGGAACCATAGACTTGAGTTTAGCAAGTTTAACAGACAAACAAATCATAAACCATGTCAGCTCTAAACCCAATACTTTAAAGAATTATGTTGAATACATGCTTGCCATAAGTGCAAAATGTTTTTTAAAATAATCATTGTTTGTTGACGGTAAGGGCTCTTCTCACTTGACCTTCTGCACTAATCAGAAGTGTCCTAGTGTTATAATAATAGAGCTACTTGATGTCCTACTACATTAATCAAGATCAAATGGCTGATTATATTGTGATGTTCTGAAACTTTCAGTACAAATTAAGGAATTATAATTCAATTCCACTGACCACTGCATGAATTTGGAAGACTGAGTGCCCTACATTTAGTATTTGGACCTCTGCGATCAAAAATATTCATATTGGGAACTATGCTCCAAAGCTACTAACTGGTAGCACTGATCTATCTTTGGTACTTTTAAGGGATAAGATGGAATTCTGTCTGGCACTGCAAGCGATAGCCACTCTTTTAAACTGCTTAGTTTTACTTACTACAATCAAAACTTTAAAAACCACTATAGATCAAACAAGAAGCAGACGTGAAGAAGGAATTAAAAAGAAATCGGCACTGAAATGTAACACTGGAGGGATCTTTTTTATAAAGCCTTAGCACAAATTCAAACTTCTTTATGATGCACTGTCTTCTTGTACTAACTTATACAACTGTCATTATGAATTTTCAGTGACAATTCAGAAGGTGAGGAAAGCAATAGTACAGTATGTGCTGACATAGCAGGGTTTTTTTAAAACAGTAAGTTTCAGTGAAAAAGTAAATTGAAACTATCCATTTATAAACACATCCTCAGCTTAAATCACAAATATCTGAGCCTCTTTAAAAAGGCTAGTTTGTTCGAAAGGGAAGGGAATTGCCAATGGTGGGGTGTACTGTTTCCTAGGACTCTTTCAAACAAATCTAGAGCCACCTGCAAAGCCACCCATTTGGGTCCACTTTCTGCAAGACCAAAGAATCAGTGGGGGACCCTCTCCCCTCCACCCAGCTATGCACACCAGTTAGAAGGTTCAGGCCACTGGGAGAAGTCGGGGACACAGAAGTCATTAGGGAATGTGTCCAATACTGATGCCTGCATTTGTGGATGGATTGGGTTAGGAGAATAATGGATGGAAAATTCCTGCTAAATAGGAAAAGGAGGAAGTGTGTCATGTGTCCCAGAATGGGCCACAATAAAGGGAGACATCCTGAACTCTCAGAAGGCTCCATAGAGCTGTGAGTCAGTCAGAAATTGTTTGTATTCCATACAACATGGCACTGTAACCTTAGCAAGAGATATCAAATTAGCATTTCACCCTTTCCCTGCTGGAGAGGCCTTCAGGACCTGGAGGCCCCCTAAGGATACAGACTTAGTAGCATTGTCTGTGCCAGCCCTGTTGTTGCTTGATGCAAGCAGACCATGAATGCTAACCAGGAATAGGGGGCATTAGTGAACACTTCACATATTCTTGCTGTTCCTCCCAAAAGACAGAGGGCAGCGCACAGACTCAGAAGGGAGATAAGCCATCAGGCTCTTGACAAACTGTTGTTTTTAGTATGGACTGTTCCCTTATTGATATCTGCTGATTTTTCTTATATTATAAGATGCTAACATGCATAAATAAAACAGGTTTAAAATTAGCATATGCTTAATCACGCAAAGGGATCTCAGATTTTCTAAAATTCCTTCCCCCTCCCCCCCACCAAAAAAAAGGTTTTGCTGATATTAAACAGGCTATTAAAGTACCTTCCAAGTTTGAAGGAGTAGTTTTAAAATGGCAACATGGGAAGTAGGGCAGCTTTACAATTTCACACACTGTCTATCAGAGGGTATATTGCTAAGCATACAATGTTCCTCTCCTTGATCCTAGGGCCTAATCTTGCTCCTATTCATGTCAGTGGGAAAACTTCCATTGACTTGAATGATGCTGGATCAAGCCATTACATCTTCATAGCTTTTACCTTCTTTTTCTTTTAAAAGTTTTGTTTTAACTGATGCCAAACAACCCACATTTCAAAGAATGCTGTGCCTGTGACAGTCTCAGAGACAGAAAAACAGAGGATAATATCATTCCCACCTGTGAAGCATAACTATTCTTTTAGGTTTTGTCTAGATGATTTTAAATCATTAAATGATTTTTATTAAACATATTCGACAATATTGTTTATCTTCTGCAATCACTTTTCAAACAATTTGGCCTTCGTGATAATTGGGTCACACACTGGCCAAGTGCCATCTACTAGTTTTTATTACTGATATATTTAGTATTGTTCTAATGATTCAATCCCATAAATCCTTGGTTCATTCCATCAAACTGTAGCAGTCAGTCCTGGTGAGTTTAAATACTGAAAGCACTCACAGGAAGTCAGTTGTCAGGTTACCATAGAAATAGGAAGACACCAGCAGGCCACCTGAATACAGCCAACCAAACACAATTTATCAGCAACACCTACATCCTTTATTTCTTCTGGTCATTTTTTTGGTCATATGGCACTGATCTACTTGAGTAAAGACATGCATTCAATTTGAAACTTGATCTCCCACCTTTCACAGTGTTTTAAGTTTGGTTTCATAATTATACAGTACTTGAATAAAGAAAATTATAGTGACCTTTTAACCTGCAAGTTCAGCAGACAGATTGAAAACAGTCTGCTCTGCATTGCTTGAATTTACTATATGGGTGAAATTAGAAATCTTATGTCTCACATTATGTAGTTGTATTTTCAGAAAACAAAATTCACAGACTAAACTAACTACTTCAATGTGGTGTACAGTAGCTAATTACATTCCCCTCTCCTGCTTGCAGTTTGGCACTAGGAAGTATAATCACTTTCACAGTATTGTTATTTATACTATACCTTTTGTCCTGGAGGTCCCTGAGGCCCCTGAAAAGGGAAAATAATTTAATTAGCATAATAATGTAGCCAATTTAAGCTTAAATGACCGATTAAAATGCCTTATTGTGCAAGCACTCTTATGTCGGACTGAGACCAGCTGATGTTTTGGATATCAAGAAAAAGTAAAACTTTCTGCTGGAAATGTACAATGGATCTTTTCTCCTCTCTTTTGGAATAGCATTAACTACACACTGAAAAATTCAGATTTTCCCCCTTTTTCAGTCTTTTATATTCCATTCTGTCTGTTTCTTCTTATAGTTGCAAATGTGTCAGCATTTAGAAACTAAGGGTATGGCTACACTTGAAACTTCAAAGCGCTTAAATGTGAGTGTGGTTGCAGCGCCAGCACTGGGAGAGAGCTCTCCCAGTGCTGCAAGTATTCCACCTCCTCATTGGGATTAGCTTGCAGCGCTGCGGCACTGTTTACACTGGCGCTTTACAGCGCTGTATCTTGCAGTGCTCAGGGGGGTGTTTTTTCACACCTCTGAGCGAGAAAGTTGCAGCACTGTAAAGCGCCAGTGTAGCCAAGGCCTAAGGCTTTTCTGCTACTGATACCAGCTAAGAAACAGGTGAGCTTCTGCAATTAAATACCTACATCACATATTTGCTTGCCAATGTAAGGGAAAGTTTTAAGCAATGAACACTTTTTGGGAAAAAAGGTACATAAACTCCCCCTCCCGCCAACACACACCTCTCTTAGTCTAGGACCAGTAGCTCAGCAAATCGGCATAGTATTTGTGGGACTTTTACAGTGCTTTTACTCTTCAACACAATTTAAAAACATTAACCAATTATTCTTAAGCATCACCCTTGAGAAGTAGGAAAGCATTATTATCCCTATTTTACAGATGATCAGAGAGGTTAATGGGCTATTGTCTTAAAAAAGCACTTAAAAATCTGCTTAACATTAAACATGTGCTCAAGTCCCGTTGATTTCAATGGGACTTCAATGGCCTGGATTCTCCACTGCACCCAAATGGAGCTTGGCTGCAGAGAAGAGGCAGCAGGGAAATCGTGGAGCTCCTAGATCCATGTCAGTTGGTCCTGGAGGAAGTTAGACCAGCTCCAACACAACTCTTTCCTGTATCCCTCTTCCTAGGCAAAGACTGAGGGAAGGTGGGGACAGCTGTTGCAGAAGCTGGTTCTGCCACCTCATCCAGCCTTATACCCCTGGAGAGATTCAAATGCAGGGGAAATTCTTCACTAGTCAGGTATGTCCATTGTCTCTGTGCTGCCTGAGTGACATAAATCAAACAGAGGAGAACACAGAATCCAGCCCTTTGTGACTTGCCCCAAGTCGAAGAGGGGAGCAGTACCAGAACTGGAGTTGTTTAGCTTGCACAATGAAAATACTGCTCTGAAATATAGGGATGGATTTTGTTTTATAGGCATATGCTGTGAAGGAAGGGCAGAGGTTGCCAAGGGAAACAATGCCTCCTGGAGTTTCCTGGCACACAGTGGAAGAACAGCCATTACAACATTCCTCAAGAGAGTGAAGTGTGATCTTCACTCCATCAGTGGCTAGTAGAGATAGAGGTCATGGGAATGTCCATGGTGCAGAATGTGCTTTGCTCAACACACTCTCCCTGCCACGATAACCTTCTGTACTTTTCAACTGTTCATCCACACAGATGTTGGATGACACACCACAGCCACCACCATTTCTAGCATGGATGAGCTCCAACAGTGGTGAATTATGGGTCCTAACATTGGCAGTAGGGATGGAGTTATGTAGGTTTTACATGTGGACTTATGTGACTAACTTTGGGCATCCAAGTTTGAAAAATTTAGGTTAGTGCCTTTGGCTGAAGCTTTTGCTTAAAGGCCTCATACAGAAATAGAATGTTCTCCTGTTTCACGATCAGAAACCCTATCACTTTCAGGCACTAATTCCCTGAATTAATTCATTGCTGGGAATGAGGGTAGCTCATTATTTAGGTTCCAGTCCTGCCCCACTGAAGACTATGTGGGTTTTGCCATTGGCATCAATGAGAGCAGGATTAGGGCCTGATTGTGCAATATTCTGAGCATCCTCCTTTCTGTTGACTTCAGTGCCTGATCTTGTGAGATGCGGAAAGCCACTTGTGAGGTGCTGAGTGCTTTCAGCTTCCAACCTTCGGTGGGAATTGAGTGTGCTCAGCAATGGGGAGGATCAGGATAGTGGCCAGAACAGATGTCTGGTGTACTAGGCTGGAGGAGAAGTCCTTCCAGGCCACAGATTTCAAGAAACTTATAGAGTAAGTCAGCTCTTATTTCCATTAAGTGATTGGTGCTTGGTTATAAGGTCTGTTGGTGGCTGAGGGGGGCAGGAAATGCTGGATATGTGAATGAAGGAAAGCATGTTTCTTGATTGTTAATCATGGGTGGCACTAAAATGCAATACATTTCAAAGTGAAGTTGAAAAAATACCAGGATGTTGATTGTGTGTCCAGATGAGTGCAGTACATTGTGTAAGTGGTCAGGGATATAAAAACATATAGTGATAATTTATAAGGTGTATTTTCTCTCTCTCTCTCTCTCTGTCTCTCTCTCTCTCCCAGATTGAAAAAGGAGAGACAACTTCTTTCAGAGCCAGTCACCATGATGCCTATTAATTTAGAAACTCTCAGCCGAATCCCCCACCTTTATCAGATTCCCCTTGTGCTACCTGCAGCAATGCTACAGCTTTCCATGTAGCTGTGCTAGTGGGCAAAAGGGCTCCTTGCAGTTCTCCTGTATCAAGCATACTTGATAACTGTTAGCATCCTCTAATAACCGGGATCAAGTAACTCAAACAGAGAGGTGTACTGTGGGTGGTTACATCATCCCATTACTCCTAATAGCTGATAAAAAAGGATAAACTGTGGAATGGTGGGAACACACCATATTTTTTCCAGTTTGAGCATTATTATTATTATTTATATAATGACTGGGATGTGTGAGGCACTTTATATACAAAGTAAAAGTCCTGGCCCCTGCCCTGAAGAAATACAGTTACAATGTAGGGCTCTCAACCATTCTATTGAGGCCAGTGGTAGTTTTGTACTGACTCCAGTGCATTGGAGACATGGTGCTACCCCCTCTGTACTGTACTGGCCAGCAGAGCTGACTGACCACAGAAAAGAGCACACATTGTAGTGCACCCCGTTAGGGGCACAGCAATTGCCACACCAAGCATACTGGAGCTCCCACTCAGACAGTACAGCTGTAATGTAGGAGAGTGGCGTGAAGGTCTGATAGAGCCCTAAATGCTTAAGCATCAGTACAGCAGAAGGTAGCATCAGAGCAGGCATTAGCTAGACAGAAGACTTGAATTTTGATTAGGGGTCTGAAAAGGGATAGTAAGGTCACTTGGCGCACAAGACGAGGGAGACTGATCCACGTATGTGGGGTGAAGTGGAATAAGGCCATCAAAAACACTGTTACATTGACCTTGCTATCAAAAATAGCACCCCCTATAAACCTTGAGACATGCAGTAGAGTGCCTCATACACCTCCAAAATGAAAACAATAGCATCATAACAATGAGTTCTTTAAAGGAAGCCTGTACCAAGATCCCTTAGTCCAGACTGTAAGGGTGAAAAACAATTTTGGATGATAGCTTAAAAAACCCAAGGTACTAAATTAAAGTCGCCTGATTCTGAGCTCCCTGAAATCCCACTAAGTCAATGGGAGCTGCAGGTGCTCAGCACATTTGATGAGTACACCACTTTTATTTAAATTCTAATGTGGACTCGGAAGGCTAACCTGAAGCAGTCAGGTTTCAATACCTTTGTTGTAATGCCTGCACAAAACAGGGAGCTGAAAAATGCTAAAATACAATAAAAATAGAAGTGCAGCTTCTGCTAATCGGAGGCCATCAAAATCTCTGTGAAGCTTCTGCTTTAAACAGTATAATATCTTAAAATACCCAGTGAGTAAATTACCTACCTAATATCTCAGAAGGTAATACAGAGCATTGCCGGAGATGGAAGACAGGTTTGGGAATGTCTTCTGGAGTCTAACCACTGGCACATATGTTCTGAATGAGAGACTGGAGGGAGGCTGTAGTTCACAAGAATCTCATATTGCTAATTGTGTATAATTGCAGCAGGGAAGCTAATTGATTGCTCCAGCTGATTGTAAGTGTGTGTACTACATATTGCACATGCATCCATCTGATGCCAGTGGAAAATGGGATATCCTGGGGTAAGGTGACCCAACAGGTTTGTGTGCGTGTGTACGTAAAAGCCAGAAGACTTCCAGATTGGCTTTAATCACTACTTTGTGAATTTAATTGGTCTCTGGAGTTCTGTCTCCTTAGGGTTGAGAACAGCAAAGATGAACAAATGGAGGTGTGTCAGATGATTTGACTTGGGTGTTCCCTGGTTAGTAAACACCTGGAGTAACATCCTGGTGCTACTGAAGTCAATGGCAAAACTATAGACTTCAGTGGGACCAGGATTTTCTTCTGAACTGCCTTACACAGCCAACTCTCCTATTAAAATGAAAAAGTGGGGGTAAGAACAGAATAATCATTATATTGTCCTAATATTTTTAAGCACAGACTGTTAACTATGTGTGTTTTAGCAAGTTACAGAACAGGAAAAAGTGTTATAGTGAGGAGGAAATATATAAATCTGTTCTGTAAATATTACAATGTAGTTCAAAAGTAAAGTAATTTCAGATTGTAATATTTTAGGAAGAATCACTCAAGGTGTTTTTGTATCCAATTTCAAATTACCTAGATGTTTAACGTTCAAGGAAATGTAAGAAATATGAACTCTGACCATTTTTATTTGTATGTCTGGTATAGCATAGATGATTTGTTTTACAAGATATCAGATTTCATGGATAGCGAATGTAAATGCCAAATGAGAAAACGTAATGAAAAAATAAAGGATACGTGAGTGCTTTTGCTTATTGAGGCATATTTATATTAGATGCTTTTAAAACTTAATGAAATAAAACACTTTTCAATGGCAATAAATAATTGTATCAAAGTGTGATACTGTGACTTTAAAAAACTCCTCCATTACCTACTTGCATGTTGGTGTGATGCTCGAGTAAGTGACTGTGTCACCATCTGCCCTGTAACCCTTGGTGACTCTATGCTGTGCAGCTTTGGCTCAGAGCCCTGACACCAGCAGCAGCTGGCTCATAGCACAGTGGCCTTCCAATAGCCTAGTTATTACTTGCAAGGTGACACCAAGACCCCTTTCAGCCCCAAGTTTCCCCAAACTGTCTCCCCTGCAGCGTCCAGTCCCCCTCACTGGAACACTTGCAAAACCTCACAAATTCGCTGCTCCTTTAAAGAGACAGTACACATTTTGTTGCTCCCTGTATGCTGGCCCTACAAAACTTCCAGTCCCTGCCAGCCTGAGGGCAGAAAAATGGAAACAGAAATCTGAACCAGGGGACAGTGTAAAGCTCTAACCTTATATAAGGGGTGAAATCCAGGCTGCATAGTCAATGAAGGTTTTGTCGTTAACTTCACTGGAACCAGGATTTCACTGATCCTGTTTTGTATGTACAGTGAGCACATGGAGAAGTTTTGAAAATATGGTCCTGTATGGCTCCAAAAGGAGACTTGCCCATGCAGTGGTAATTCATTCTTATAGTAGGTATTTACGTTTAACTGAATTTCTCTTTAGCACTGGTGAAGTCAACTGGATAAAACAATAGCTAAGTAAGAAGCAAGCTAATTATCAAATAGGAAACTTCACATAAATTCTGATTAAGTAATGGCTTCAATGCTATATGTATTCACTGATGGAAAAAACAACAGCAACAATTAATTAGTTTTCATATAGCACTTTTCTTCAGCAGATCTCTGTTGCTATGGCATCCCAGAAAATATAAGTGTCATTCTATTTGAGAACACAAGTACAGAAGAAATCATTAAAAATTGAGCAATATACTCTTGGAACTAAACGATGGGTCACCTCCTGAGCTGAGGTAAAGTGGTATAGCTTCAAGTAAGTCAGTGGAGAAATGCTAGTTCATACCCGCCAAGGATCTGGCTCAGTGATGATAACATTTTACCATTTAATTTGGTTTGCATTATGACTTCAACATTTCAACTTTGGTTCCTTTTTGGGGTCAGTTTAGGTTCCCCGATGTTTGCAAAACTTCCCTTTGAACAAAGCGTTGACGTTTATGTGTGTAGATTTGCATCTATTCATGCCACACAATTTGTGAATTAAAGTAAGACTCAAAATTTCTAGAACAAGAGAGTAATTTACGAATGTAAAGGGTCATGTGCCAAAACTGTTCTGCTAAAACTTTTTTTTAAAAAAATAGTAATTTAAA
The DNA here is from genome assembly GCF_007399415.2 of Gopherus evgoodei. Taxonomy (NCBI): domain Eukaryota; kingdom Metazoa; phylum Chordata; order Testudines; family Testudinidae; genus Gopherus; species Gopherus evgoodei. Next base: position 114,043,806 of record NC_044326.1, read on the forward strand.
AAATACAAACAAAAATTCTCCACTGTCCCTCTGTGATTTCATGCATATGGCTCAAAATTTCGGTTTGGCAAAGAAAGATATTGTTAACTCATTCTCGGGGTCCCAAGTGGATAAAGAAAGTAAAAATATCCATTGTATTTTAAAAGATGCTTTCAGAATCAGTTACATGTTAACATACATCATACTGAGTTAACTGCCTCCCACTGGATTTGCTGGTCCATGAAGAAAACAGAATGAGTGAGTTACCGGCAGATCACATAGGGAAGAAGTGGGGTGAATTCAATCCTTCATTGACTGAAGGAAGGGCAAAAGCAGGGACAGTGATGCCTCCAGTAATGCCACTTCAGGATAGTAAAACTTACAGATAAAGTCCGGTACTGAAGAAAGCAGATCTGATAATTCAGTAGTGACATTTATCCTCTGAGTAAATACAGAGCAAATACTCCATGCTACACATGCTATTCCATATGAGATGCTATTTTGGGGATGAGATTAGCACCAAGAACTGATCATCTGTGATCATTAAAGCTATGATGACATTTTTCACAAGAACAGGGAATTTGTCTGCCTGAACAAATTGCAATTAAGGCAAGTATATTTTGCCTGTTACATGCCTCTTTTGCAACATGTTGTCACCCAGGTTTGGGCTTTTTTTTTTTTTTTGGTGAGAGAGAAAGGATTTTTGCAGTAGAGAGAGACCACCTGACTTAAGTTGACCAGCTGGGCATTCAGCTGCTCTCATTACAGAGGAGCTCTCAATGCTCTCATTACAGAGGAGGATCTATACATTTTTGTAACAAAAAAAGGTTAAGTAGAACAAAATTATAAGACTCTTTGGAGTTATTAATTATGAGGAGAACATAAAGGTACTTTTTATAACTGTTTAGTGAACTGCAAACAGAAGAACTAAAGGTACTTACCATCCACCCTTGTTCACCTGGTTTTCCTGGCTCTCCCTTAAAAACAAATTGGATTTATATCAATGTTATTTACATTCACTCTAGGGTGAAAAGATGTTCTGTTTTTATAGGGACAGTCCCATTTTTTGGGACTTTTTCTTATATAGGCACCTATTACTCCTCACTCCCTGTCCCTTTTTTTCACAATTGCTATCTGGTCACCCTAATTCACTCCCTACTTAGTAATATTAAAATGTCTATTAACTACATTACACCAAAATACCTACTGAAGCACGTGACAGCTGCATGGATATATATATTATTATGATCACTGGTTACTAAAATGGCAGGTAAAAATCCTTCCTGGTAACATGATGGGCTTCAAAGAGTTGCTAGTTGTTTTTCAATCTTTTAATAGGATAATTTTCTTAATTCAAGAGCTCTTAAGTACCAAATATCCTGTCTTGCAGTCCCCTGTTCTAATGAACAGACAATGTTCCTTCCCAGCAAACTGCAATTTTACAGGAAAATGAAGTAATGTTGTTTTGCATATGCATCCCAAGACCTCCTTTTTGTGCATTTCAAAGTCATTTACAGCTACATATTACATTCTCTGTGAGGAGGCTTATAAGTGACTTTGCAAAGTAAGTGTTGTTGTGACCATGTCGGTTGCAGGATATTAGAGAGAGAAGGTGGGTGCAGGAATATCTTTTATTGGACCAGCTTCTGTTGGTGAGAGAGACAAGCTTTCAAGCTTACACGGAGCTAAGATCAAAAGCTTGTGTCTCTCACCAACAGAAGTTGGTCCAATAAAAGAGATTCCCTCACACACCTTGCCTCTTTGCAAATTAATGCTTTGGTACATTACATAAACTGCTAAAAACCTAGGCTTGATATTTTCAAAGTCACATCACTCCTATTAATGTCTATGAGAGTTGTGTGGATAAATCCCACAACTGGCTTTGAAAGTCTCAACCTAGAATTTTTCCAAACTCTGTCTCACACTGAGTAGGTCAGAAGAGGAATTACTGTTCAGCTGACTGATAGAAACCTTTCCATTTTCTCTGCAGTGGTAAAGAAGACTGTGGGTATCACAAAACTGATGGGTTTTATCTAATCTTATTAGATATAAAGGAGGCAAAGTAAAACCAGAGTTGCTTGAAACTTTCTCAGAGCATGCTAGAGGCACCTAATTTAAATGATGCTAGAGTTTCAGAAGCATATTGTTGTATTCTGGGACATAAGCACTGAGAAATCCCCAGAATAGCTGCAGTGAGACCTGATTTCTCACTCCATTCCCTTCTGAGGAGGCATGCGGTACTGAAACTTAGGTGTTGGTGCAACTGTCCAATATGGCCACTTCTCCTAGGAAGATAAGATAAGGCAGGTCCACCATTTGGCCAGTTTTCCTTTAAATACACATAGTTGCAGAGGAGGGCACATTGCAGATCTCATTAACAGCTGCTCTAGTATGGAGTTTGCTGATGGTGGAGGGGTCTGTGTCCTCTAGCTGTGGAATTCTTCAGTGTCTCTTTTCTTACACTCTCTAATCACTGCTTTGTTGGATGTGTGAGACAAGGGAGATGAATCTTCAGCTAAAACATCAATTTGTGTTTAAATATCAGAAAAAACGGTGTCAGTCAGGAAGATGCCATGTAGCCCCTTAACAACTCTTTCCTGTCTGACTAAATATAAATCAGTCAGCCACAGAAGAAAAGCCCTGGTGTCAGGATGCCAGGGGATTCATTGAGCAGAAATCAGGAAATGTCATTCCCATGAGCCTGAGGGCTGAGTTTGTGTCCGCTCAGGGAAGAGGGAAGCCTCAGCCAAATACATACAGCAGTAACTAGTGAGGGAGTGCTTATCTCTGAATGGTGGCAACCTCTGCTGCTGCATAACTTGGGAGAGCCACAGAATTTAACTAGGTCATCATCTGATGATGCCAGTCCAGTCCTGCAAGTCCCACTGACTTCACTGGGAAACCCACTTAAGCTTTTGAAAAATCCCACTAGGTGTCTATCTGCATCTTTTTAGGCACCTGAATACATTTGAAAATCTGGCCCTCAGGACCTTAAATAAAATATAAAAAAACACTGATGTTACATACACGTCAACTATATCTAAATGGTTTATTTACACAGAGTGCTAGAAAAGGAAATGGAATAGTTCTCAGACATCCTAGCTTTCTCTGACATTGATACATTGTCGCTAAATTGTTCCATCTTTGATGAATGCTTTGTCACTGACTAGGAAGCAATTTGTGCCTATGGTAAGTGGCTGCTGCAGGTAACTATTCTTAAGTGTTATTTTTTGTGCGCTTCAACTTGCGTTTGTTAAAAATGCCGTATTGACTACCCTGGGAATTGAAGGCCTTTATCCACAGGTATAGAGGAGTATAAATGTAAGGTTTCACAGACTGTCCCATTAAAGTGCCTTCACTATGGCTTGGAAGGACTGTAGAAATAAAAGCGTAAATCAGTCCCTGTGCCTACTTATTCTCATTCTGCTTCCTCTGCTTGAGAAGCAAAAATCAAGTCGCATTATAATCAGTCTTGCTCTCTATCATTCTTGACCTTCCCCAGCCTCTTATGCATTATCCAGAGAAAATTACAGTATTGGAGTCAGACAGCTGATTCTGATCTCACTTAAGCAACAGTAACGCAGGAGTAACTCCATTATGTGAGTGGAGTTGTACCAGGGTAAGGGATATCAAAATGAAGCCCAAAGTTTCTTTTTGACAATCCAGGGATGGTGCATCACTGGCAGAAGTGAGTGGGTGGCTGAGACGAACCTTAAAGAATGGTGTATACAACTTTTCACCGTGTTCTTCTAACCAAAGGTTTTTCAAGGCAACTCTTGCAAGGTTTTTTGGACTCAGATTTCTAAATGCCAGGTTTTGTTGGGTTTTCCAAAGTTATTTTAATAGAGCTGATCTATTATTGTTATGTTCCATACTTTTATACAGTTAATATAATGTAGGGATGAGGCACTCAGAATGAGATCAGAACATGAGCTTGGATGTATTTTCCTTTTGGAAAAAATGGACTCTTTAGGAAAGGTTTATGTCTTTCTGCCCTGGCCTCACATGTGGAACCATGAATTTTCCTTCACAATGTTGATTTTATGTCCCATAGGACTATGAAAATGGAATCGGGGTGGGCGATCTCCTTAACATAAACCTAAAGAGTTTAGTACACCACTAAAGTGTAAAGTGATGAGCATTTCCAAGACTTGTTAAAAATAGGGCCAAGTAACTTTTGTATCTATGTTTTAATTTTAAAAAGTTTTGTCAGACCTCCAACAACAAAGTGCCAAAAAGCTAAAGGCCTGATTCTTCTTCCCAAACAAATGATGACTGTGAGTAGTGCCATTGAAATGTATGGACTTTCTGAGGAGCAGTATACTGCTCAACTTGAGTATGAATGGCAGAATCAGGCTCTGAGAATAGTGTATAGAGTTTAACAATCTATTTCCTCTAATTTCATTTTTTAAAAATATCAATCATCATTAGGGAACCAAAAGTCAAATCAAACACACAATAACTAGGTTCCAGTTTAGCTTTAAACAGTGAGGGGCTCTGTGGAAACATTCTCTTCTTATTTGCAAAGAGGCTGCCCAGCACTGCAATAATTAGAATATCAGGGAAAAATTCAGAAAGGTCAGGAACCAGGGGAAACAATTTTCACAACTGGGAGTCATGATATCTGGGTGCTGTTCCTAACCAGGCTACTTACTGACTGTGTTGCCATAAGCATGTCATATAACCTGCCTGTGGCTCAGCTTTCCCATTGATAAAATGTGAATAATACTATTTCCCATCCCACAGGAGTGTTTCTGAGTTTAAATTTATTCATGCTTGTAAAGCACTCATATACCACAGTGATGCCACTACATCCTCTAGGCTAACTCACCGGTACTCCAGGCATCCCTCGGGGGCCATCTTTGCCAGTGTCTCCTGGAGGACCTCTGGGTCCTGGTGGCCCCGGAGGACCAGGGGGTCCAGCTTGTCCTTGATCACCCTGAACAGGAGTCAACAAAATCATCATCAGAAGTTTGTCTTCAGATGTACAAAGCCCCACAAAAAGGCACCGATTTACCTATAATGAGTTCCTGATGGGCTGAAATTGCTGCTATGTGCAGGAAGCTTACTTTGATCAAGGATGGAGATGGTCTTTAAACAGCTTCTTCATTTCTTATGGCAGAAATTGCACTTGCCTCGGAAGACTAGTGTGCTGCACCTGTACAGTGCAACCAGCCAATACAGTCACAAAGAGTGAGGCTCAAGTTCCCAAACTGCGTGTCCAATAGCAGGATTTACACTGATGTTTAGTATTGCCCTGCAAAACTCTACTCATCCAGTTTCCCAAAGCAAGTAATTGATTTGGAAGAGCAGGTATAATTTTCACTTTGTGATCATCATGATCATAGATTCATAGCAAAGACTCAGTGAGTAGGTTTGCTCAGAGTTGTTATATTTTCAAAATAATTTTGCAAAGCTCAACAATCGAGCACTGATGGAGTTCTAAAATGATGGTGAAATATAATTGCCTTGCTGAAAAGTTCCATATTATATTTTATCTGTTTTCAGTAGCTGTTTGATAATGATAAGTGGCTACTTTTATGATTTAGATACATAGATTTTGCAATAATTTAATTTACAAATTGTCAAAACACATTTCTTTCCTTTAAAAAAATAGCATTTTTGTTCAGTTTACAGAAGACAAACTACTGTAAGAAGTCTCATTGGTTGAATTTTAACTATGAACTTTTTAGCAAAGCTTTGTGTAGTTTCCACTGCTATTTTACACAAATACATTTAATCAAAAATGATTTGGCTCCAAGACATTTTTCAGATTAATTACTCATTAAAAGAAGGCTTATGACAAAAAGTACAGTATAGAGTAATATTCATACGTAAAGGAGAACCAGACTCCAGTGAGATTAAGCACTACCTTAATGAGGCGGCGTTTAATGAGCTGCTGATCAGCAGAGAGAAACCCATGATTGATTTTAGGAAACACCATCTGATCAGGCAGGTGAGGTCAAAGGTTGAAGGTCAGAGATGAGAGAGTTGAAGAATAGACATCAGAAGGCCCCAAGAAAGAAATAAAGATATATACACATTAGACTTATAATAGCTAATATAGTATAAACTGGTGCTTGTGTCTGATAAAATCTGTGCCTTTTCTTTTAAAGGAGTTAACATCTGGATTGACAGGATACAAAATAGAAGCTTTGTTACTTATGGATTGATTGAAGGTAACATAACACAAGTTTTCTTCCCAGCAATTCTTCTAGGCATCTCTGTGTTCATCAACATTTTATAATCCTAGGGCTATAAAATCAGCATATTTCTTATATGGTGGTCTTTCAGCAAAGATTCCATAGACAAAGCACCAATTCAATTTTCAGTCAGATTTTCTAACCAGCATATTGTGCCATGAAGAATGGTGCCATTTTAATGATATCTGAAATCCAGGCATACCTAGACTGCTTAAATCCTTTCTGTGGATAATTTGCAATTTTTCAAAGTGCATCTGCAAGGGTACAGTTTAAACTACTGGTGCATGACATAAAAACAGATAATTGAATCTGCCTGTGCTCGTTAGGTGCCTGATGAACAGTACTTTGACATTTTCCATACTCCTGTATGTCTTAATAAAGCACAATTATAACAAAACTTCATCTACAAACCAAAATGCCCTTCCAGAGTATGTGTGATGTGAGTGCTAGGGTAGGTATTAACACACACAGAGCTGGATTCTAATCTCCTTCACCCTGTATCTCAGGAGCAATTCCACTGGAATAAGTGGAGTTACAGCATGAAACCCATGCGTGGTGAAATCAGAATTAGGCCCATAGTAAGTAAGATGGGCTAATTGGTATCCCATGGCAAAATTAACTATTCATGTGCACTCTTATGCTGATAGAGAGACCTGACTGGACTGGTATATGTCAGCCACAAACCTTGACGGTGAGGATCTGATTACTGTGCAGAGCAGCGACTGTGGGGAAGCCTGGCAGACCCTAGGGACACAACATAACATGGGACCAAAACAACACGACACAAAACATCACATGGACAATTTACTAATGGACAAACAGAACAAATACTGTGTTTAGTACGTCCCACGGCCTATCAACAGCTGTGTCTGTCATATGGGAAACAGAACTAGGTGTAAGCAATATATCAGAGATTTGGCTGTTTATTTTGCATAAAGAACTTAAAGGAATTTTAAAGAGAAAAGCCACTTAGCAGTATCAAATATTATTATAGATAATTATGAACATTTGACATCTGCTAGGCTACAGTTGGCTGAGATGTAAGCCATTTTCAACCAACATATGTTATAGTACTTTTAGAGAGGTACTTGTACATAGCTCTGCCAGATCACTGCGGAACCTGAAAGACTGAGAGCAGATCCTGAAATGACTTTGAATTATTATGCCTTTAATACTCTGGTTAACATATGACATTCAGCACATAAACTGACAGTATATACACAATAATACACATTGAACAATGGTCTACTGCTAGACCAGGAGTAGTCAGATGGCTGAGGTCAACATTCTTGACATATATAGCAGTATCTCCACCTTCAGGACAAAATTCTCCTCTCAGATCCCCCATGGTGGATCTAGCCTCTCACATTCTACTCTCTCTGCATGTGCAGGACTACCATCGTATTGATGAAGGAAGAAAAGAATACCAGAGTTGGAACCAGCTGAGAGGATGAGAGAGGTGAATTTTGCACCTAATTTACACCTTTCCAGTATTGCATTGGAGGGTGGGAGTTAGACCTGTTAACAAAGGAAAGAGGCCTTTCTCTCCTCTACAGTTGATCGGTACATTTTAAACAAAACCCTCTTCTAGCCTGTAGCACAGTATATTATCTAAAGCATCTCAGGGCACTTTTAGCCTGACAGAGGTTGTAAGCTCCATCAGGATTTTTTAACCACTATAAATAGCTGAATACCACTTCTGTTTCTGCCCCGCCCCCTTTTGATCACAGTGATTTAACATTTTTCTTTATAAATAAAGTCATAGAAATTTTCTAATAAATGTAGCATTTCTCCAATGGTACATTTAAATCACATCTTAAGATCTGGGATGCGACTCTCCTCTCACTTTGGTTTCATACCGAGGTACCTCTATTGACTTCAGTGGAGTTACTCCTGATTATACCAGTGAAATGAACAGAGACTGATCCTAGTACGGTAGTGCAACAATATAAAGCAAACTTTATTGGCCTTGCTACTTTCAAAAATTATATACCCTAAACGTAGCAGAAAGAACAGCTTCGTCCTCTTTTTATGTTTTTTAAACAAGCTAAAAACATCTAAACACACATTAAACACATGGAATATGAGTTTAAAAAGTTATTAGATGTAATTTGCCAGAATCTTTACATCTATGACTCATTAGCCGCACTATGCACATGGCCCATTCCTTTTCTTGACAAAACTGCAATCCTTATGTAATGAAGACAGGTACAAACGAAAAGCCAACAAAAGAGCTAAAAGCTGAATAGCAGTGATAAATATTGAATCTCACTTATTGGAAAAAGGATAAATTGAAAATCTTAATGGCTTCAGTTTTACTCCATAGATGCTACAATTACAACATGATAATGCACAAATTTTCATAGTTAGCTCTGAATATAATAAGCTTGAAATTTGGAAAATTTTAAAATATTCATGGAAACTCGTATCAGTGTTGATTTATTCCGTTCTGAACAGGAACCAGACCTGTTGATAAAATAGAAAAGGAGATTTTGCTCTGAAAAGATGCCATTCTGCTCAAGTCAAGAGCTCCGAAAGGCTCAAGCTTCTGAAAATTTTGTGCAGTCCCCTAAAAAAGGTTCATCTGAAGCTTTGCACATACCCCTCTGGCATACTCAATCCCTCTGAAGTTATATCAACAAAATAAGGAGTAGTTATCAAGACTTCAGCTATTTGTGTGTACCAACACATTAGAGCATGAGAGAAACTCCCTTTTTAATATTAGTTTAGGACCAGATTCTGATTTGTTTTTATGAAAATGTGCAGTTGTAGGGAAAGGCACAGATGCTTAAAAGCTAGACCTTTCACTCAGGGTAGCACAGAGACTGCTCCCTTCCTACTCCCATAGGGGCACAAGGTGCTCCAAAGCAGGGGAGAAGGGAGTGAGGATAATAGTTCATCCCCTACACAGGCGCGGCTCTAGGAATTTTGCTGCCCCAAGCACAGCAGGCAGGCTGCCTCCGGCAGTTTGCCTGCAGAAGTCCTCTGAAGCCGCAGGACCAGCGGACCCTCCACAGGCAAGCCGCCGAGGGCAGCCTGCCTGCCGCCCTCACGGTGCCAGCAGAGCAACCCCCGCGGCTTCCTGCCCCAAGCACACACTTGGCGTGCTGGGGCCTGGAGCCGCCCCTGCCCCCACATAGTGTCCTTTGGAGCTAGCCAACCCTACAAAGATGTTAGGTAGAGCCTTGTGAAAGTGAGCAAAATGGGTCTGCATTCCTGGGAGCTCTGGGAGGCATTCCACCTTCTGAGGTTCAGGGAAGATGCTGCTAGTGCACAATGAGTCTCTCAAAATTAAAGGACATAAAAGATCTATCTTTTTCACAAAATGAATTCTCCTCCTTCTTTCATTCAGCTATACATAAAACCTTCAAGAGCTCCTACAGCTGTTTGGTTTTATTTTTTCTAACTAGAGCTCTTATCAGGAATGGATTCAAAGTTGTTCAGTGATGGATTATTTTGTTTATTTTGTTTGAGTTTTAAAACACACAAACAAAGAGCACTCATCTCACACTCTGCATTCTCCTTTCAATAATTAGCACACCACAGTAAGCAACAACTACACTGAACCACTAAGGTTCATCGACAATCACAGTCTGAAGTCATTCTCATTCCAGAACTCCATTAACTCACAACATCTAAATATGCACACTGTCACATCCTCATCCCAACTCCTCCACGATAGCATAAGCAGAACAGGGAGCTCTGAAGCATGCCCGCAGCCATGGAATTGCACAATGCATAGGGCCCTGCTTACCAACTTGGAAACATATCTCATGGCTGTACAGTGCCATCTGACACCTATGGAGGAAACTGAAGAATGTTAGAACTTTCTGATGCTTTTCCTTTCCTCTAGAATTTTTCACTCCAATATAGTAACTGTTCCTGTTATATCCAACATATTGTAGTCTAACTTCTTCAGTGAAGGAATTCCCACTAGCAGTCCCAGAATACACTCTAGTGGGAATACAATACATTCTGCTCAGTGGCAGTCTACATAAGGTCACGGCTTCTTTAAAATATTTAAAAGACCCCATCATAATTTTACTGCTGTATTATAAATGCAGTAACATTATGAAGTCATCATTACTAGCTTTATATAATGCTGCTGCATATACAGTATGTTGACTGTTGTATTTGCTTATTATGGTAAATGTGACAAAGTTTTCATTAGTGAGACAAAGTGAGTGAGGTAATATCTTTTATTGGACCATCTTTTGCTGGTGAAAAAGACACAAGCTTTCAAGTTTACACAGAGCTCTTCTTCAGGTGACCTGAAGTAAGCTCGAAAGCATGCCTCTCTCACCAACAGAAGTTGGCCCAATAAAAGATACTACCTCACCCACCTTGTCTTGCTACTATCCTGGGACCAAAGACAGCTACAACACTGCATACAAAGTCTTGCTTAGGCTTTTCCTTGTGACCTGTCAATAAACTCATGCTGCACAAGCTTACATGTTCCTGTGAAGATATGGTAAATAAGACAGGAATTACCACCTGCTGCTCACTTGCACTTCCTAAGATTACAGCCAGCTGCTGCTATTTCACATCAAATCACACAGGCTTCAGACCAGAGTGATTCTGACACTCTTCATGGCTGACTTCCCTCCCCTAGCCACCACCTCAAGTTCTAATTAATCCCTCAGACCAAGTGCCAGTCCTGCAGCTAATTATTGTACCTGCCCAGGGGAATACAGTGTCCTGTATTACTCTGTACTGTGCCACAGACTCTCAGCACGAGCTCTTTTATACAATCCCTTTCATCACAACTGCTGCTTTCTCCATCACCAGAATTCTGCTAACTTACACAATACCCTGCAATGAATGACGAGGATTGTGGATTTTTTTCATATATACAATAATACAACTTTAATTTTATTATTTATTGTATTATGCCACTGTTAATAGTTTATATCAACTCAATAAAAACCTGATATTTAGCAACTAGCATAAACTAATTCTGGCTAGAGATGGGTTGTTACAAATATATTATTTTCTGTGATTACTATACTTTCACACCAGACTCTGACTGAGCTACTTTGTTTTTAGCATTAGATGAATTTCCTATTACACAATATCCTCTCCAGAAATAATTCAGTGACAAGTATATTCTAAGTGGGACAATGTTAATGTAAACTACAATCTAATTGCCTACATAGTAAATATGCCACCGTCAGGCATAATGTGAGTTCCAGTGAACAATCTCAGCTTGAACTACAAGAACCATCCTTCCTAAAGACAATGTCTCAGAGCCAGTTCAGCTCCCACTGAAATCAGTGGGAAAGAATCCCATCGACTTCAACAGGGGTTGGATTGGCTCCTGTGTCTGGTTCCATCTGCAACCCTTATCAAATTGCATTCCATTTTTGAGATGTGAACTGAGTATTTATTAGAGCTGGGTGAAATATTCATAATGAGTTTTATTTGATCAAATTTGTCTATTTCAAGTGTGCAATACTTCATGGTAATGGAAACAATTTTACAAAATGTCAATATTTTGAGGTGAAATTTTGTGTATAATATTTTTCACAACCTTGAGACTAGCATGGGTGTGTTTGTGCAAGCAGGGAAATCAAGTTGAGAGTGCCCTCCTTGCACCACTGGCAAGGAGCCTACTACAAATTGAAGACACTGCCCCCAGCCATTAGACAAGTCATGGTAGCATTCTAATATAGGGGGGTAAGTACACTGAATAGTTCCCCAGGATGTCACAGCTGCAGCTGCCCTCTCCCATGGCACCCCAGGGCCATGACTTAAAAGGCATAGTTTGGCTCTGGGTGGTTGTAAAAAAATAATAATCAAAAGGCCACTTTTGTGAATTTTGAAAGAAGAGATTCCCCAAGCCCACATTTTCTAATGGATGAAACATAAGGCAGGCAGCCAGAAGAACTTGAGTCCTATTCTCCCTCTTCTACTGCTTCCATTTGCTGCATGATTTTTCACTCTGCTACACTACTTTTATGTGGGTGTAACTCTACTGAAATGAGTGGAGCTACAATGGCATAAAACTGGTGTAGCAGAGTGGATAATCAGGTCCATTTATGTAGGTGGTAAATATCTTTGATCCCATTTTATAGGTAGGGGAACTGAGACTCAGAAAAGTTAAATTACTTGCCCAGGGTTTCACGATAAGTCACCATTTGAACCAGAATGGGCCCTAGCTTCTCTGCAGTTCACTAGAGCACAGTGTCTCCCAGATAAGCCATTGAAACTTTCTAAGCCTCAGTATTGACACCTAACAAAGATACTGAAGATAGTTTAAGTTACTCCTTTATTACATATGACGAGACAACGCAAAGATTAAGGGCTTGTCTACATGGGAAGTTATGTCACTGCAGAGTAAAGTGTAAATTTAAATTGCTCTATAGTTATACCAGTATTACTCCCAGTGTAGACACATTTATTTGGAATAAGAGTGGCTTTTTCTGGTTTAGCCTAAACTACTTTCAAAGAGATATAACCTACACCAGAAAAAAGCACTCTTCTGTAATACAAGCACCCATACAGGGAGTTATACCACTATAAGTATAGTGGTTTAAATTCACACCTTACCTAATACAGTAAAACAAGAGAGTTACAAACTGACCAGTCAAACACAGACCTTATTTGGAACTGGAAGTACGTAATCAGGCAGCAGCAGAGACAAAAAAAGCAATATAGTACAGTACTGTACTAAAGATTAACTACTAAAAAAACAACGAGAAAGCACCATTTTTTTGCAGAGTAAAGTTTCAAAGCTGTATTAAGTCAATGTTCAGTTGCAAACTTTTGAAAGAACAACCATAACGTTTTGTTCAGAGTTCTGAACATTTCAGAGTTACAAACAACCTCCATTTCTGAGGTGTTCTTAGCTCTGAGATTCTACTGTACTGATATAACTTTCCATGTAGACAAGCTCTAAAATTACTTAATCTGTGATAGGCAGAAGCTACATCAGCAGGAGAAGCTCTCCCTCCAACAGTACCATGCACAGTAGCACTTATGTTGGTGTAACTTATGTTGCTCACGGGGGTGCAATATTCACATCTGTAAGCGACGTAAGTTTGCCAACATAGGCGGTACTGTAGACATAGCCTTACTTCAGTGGGAGCGGGATAGACCCAAAGTGTTGTTTTTACTCTGCATCCACTGGAAACATATTAACTAAAGCTACCGCACGTGTATTAGTCAATCGGGTTTACAAACAATTTGATTTTTTTTCCCCCAACTACTCTCTCAACAAGCAAAACTTACTGATATCTTTAGTGTCCATTAAATATGGAACATTTTATAAAGTGCTTCTCTAACAGAGTCTAAAATGTAATAGGCAAAACAGTGATTTGATTTTAACATGAAATTAGGACATTTTTTAATTTTAATGAGCTTGCTGTCATCATGCCAACTTCTGTCAATACTGGAAGAAATGAAAACAGTTTTCCCGCACTCAAGTACAGAATCTGTAAAGCATCAGTTGTAACACAGCTATTTCTTTTCCCTAAGCAATACATAGAGCAGCAAATAAGCAGCAAATTCATTAAAGGTAAAGACAAGAGAGGCAAGGGTTAAGCAAATAGGAACATTGCATTACTATCTGGGCCTAACTGTTTTAACAGAGCATAAGAATCTGTTTAATCATTCAAGTCAACAAAGGTTAAGATAATAAAATAAACTTCTGAATACCTTGCTTTTCTGGAACCTAATCTCTCCTGCTGAAGACATTTTAAAGATGCTATCAGTTTTGTGTGGACTCAGCTGTTAGGAAAATTTACTTGAATACACCAAGAGGAGAAAATAATTTTATGAAAGTCGTTATGTATGGCTCCTGGGTGGCTTGTTATTGCACCTAACTCCCAAAACTAATTTAGAACCAGCTGCTGGCTTATGATTTTTAGATCTGATAAACAATAAATCTCTCAAAGATCAGGAATAAATGACAGAAGCTGTTTATTATGTCATTTGCAGGAAGATGATAGAAGACTGATTAAGATACTGTGCTATAGCTGATTAGCCTCTGCACATTCACCTCTCAAAGTCTATTTTCATTAATTAGGCTTCAACCTCTGCTTGGACAATAAATCCTTTGCAATCTAAAGGTGACAGAATTCCTTAAGTAAAAGTCATTATGAAATCTTCAAAGGCTTTGCTAGTTTCTAATCTAATAATTTTAAATTGAAGTGGAATTGAGCAACTAGAACTGAGCAGTGACTCCGTACCAGCACTTATTCTAAGAGCCCACAGGCTAAAATACATCCGTTTTAATTTTCAGTGTCATGGCTCAGTATAGCAATGCAGGCTGCTACAGACATGTTGTGAAATAAGCATCTTCTACAAAATGGAAATTGATTCAGAAGACTTACTAACATTGAGCCTCTTACACTTGTAATTGGAGGAATTCTAATTCTGTAGGTGACCAAAAAATCTGGTTCAATCAGAATTTTAAAAATAAGTAACAAATTCATAAGACGTTAGGTACAAATATACATGTGCAGAAAACAAATTTACTAAGGAAGATTAAACAGTTATGGTAGGACTTTCAAAAGTGTACAGCACTGAATCATAGAATATTAGGGTTGGAAGGGACCTCAGGAGGTCATCTAGTCCAACCTGCTGCTCAAAGCAGGACCAGTCCCCAACTAAATCATCCCAGCCAGGGCTTCATCAAGCCTGACCTTAAAAACCCCTAAGGAAGGAGATTCTACCACCTCCCTAGGTAATCCATTCCAGTGCTTCACCACCTTTTAATGAAAAAGTTTTTCCTAATATCCAACCTAAACCTTCCCCACTGCAACTTGAGACCGTTACTCCTTGTTCTGTCATCTGGTACCACTGAGAACAGTCTAGAGCCATCCTCTTTGGAACCCCCTTTCAGGTAATTGAAAGCAGCTATCAAATCCCCCCTTATTCTTCTTTTCTGCAGACTAAATAATCCCAGTTCCCTCAGCCTCTCCTCATAAGTCAGGTGCTCCAACCCCAATCACTTTTGTTGCCCTCTGCTGGACTCTTTCCAATTTTTCCACATCCTTCTTTTAGCGTGGGGCCCAAAACTGGACACAGTACTCCAGATGAGGCCTCACCAATGCAGAATAGAGGGGAACGATCACGTCCCTCGATCTGCTGGCAATGGCCATACTTACACAGCCCAAAATGCCGTTAGCCTTCTTGGCAACAAGGGCACACTGTTGACTCATCTCCAGCGTCTCATCCACTGTAACCCCTAGGTCCTTTTCTGCAGAACTGCTTCCTAGCCATTCGGTCCCTAGTCTGTAGCAGTGCATGGGATTCTTCCATTCTAAGTGCAGGACTTTGCACTTGTCCTTGCTGAACCTCATCAGATTTCTTTTGGCCCAAACCTCTAATTTGTCTAGGCCCATCTGTATCCTATCCCACCCTCCAGCATATCTACCACTCCTCCCAGTTCAGTGTCATCTGCAAACTTGCTGAGGGTGCAGTCCACGCCCTCCTCCCAATCATTAATGAAGATTTTGAACAAAACCGGCCCTAGGACCGACCCTTGGGGTACTCCGCTTGATACCAGCTGCCAACTAGACATAGAGCCATTGATCACTGGCATATCTCTAGTCTTACTGGCGTTAACAAGGCAGGCCAACACTGATCACTTTTGAAAAATCCAACTCCTAACAAACATTAGCCCCTTTAAAAAACTGGAAAAAATACTCATAACTCCAAGAAAACTGCAAGTCTCTGAACCTCCAAACAATGTTTGCAGGATTTGGACGCTCATTTTCAATACTGTATTTCTATCAGTTGGAGGTGTGTTATATAGGGCCTTATTTTCAATCCAGTAAGCATACTATTCTCCACCTAACTCGTGCATACTGTAGTGTGTGCAAATAAAGTAAGGTGAACTTCTGCAACTCTAAAACACTGTACTTAATTTCCCCCTTAATAGTTTTTCAGAGTGATTTAAGCAGGGAGTGTCTTTACATTTTTAAGATCAAAACAGGAAAATTGAAAAAGAGGTGTGTCTGAGGGTTCCAAGAGATGTTCTTGTCTCAGGTATAAGAAATGAAAGAAGGTGATGATCTACATCTTCCTCTTCATTTCACTGGGAATTTTGCAAGCTTCAGGGTCCCATTTTGACCCTGGCAAATCTCCACTTTTTACTTTGGTTTCTTTTACTAATGAAAGTGCCTGAAAGAAGAAGATGGTTGTTATAAAGGCGAAGGGGCTATTTTGAATTTTCAAAGCCATAAAAATGGCTTGGGGCAGTAAAACCTTTGCTATAAGCAAGTCTGAGCATCAAAAACATTTGCAAAAATTTTCTTATATAACAAAGAAACTGCAGGCTCCATATCTCCAAAAGATGAGCTAGTTTAAAAGTGTCCAGGACTTTCAGGTACAGTTACCAATCTATTTTCAGGCTTTTTGAATGTAAATGTTGATGTCATTGCAGTATCACTTTCAGGCAGAATACTTCTGGGAATAATAGAAAACATCATAGTGTCACCCACTACAATACCTATGGGTACATCTACACTACGGGATTATTCCGATTTTACATAAACTGGTTTTATAAAACAGATTGTATAAAGTCGAGTGCACGCAGCCACACTAAGCACATTAATTCGGCGGTGTGCGTCCATGGTCCGAGGCTAGCGTTGATTTCCGGAGCGTTGCACTGTGGGTAGCTATTCCGTAGCTATCCCATAGTTCCCGCAGTCTCCCCTGCCCCTTAGAATTCTGGGTTGAGAGCCCAGTGGCTGATGGGGCAAAAATCATTGTCGCGGGTGGTTCTGGGTAAATGTCGTCAGTCATTCCTTCCTCCGGGAAAGCAACGGCAGACAATCATTTCGTGCCCTTTTTCCCTGGATTGCCCTGGCAGACGCCATAGCATAGCAACCATGGAGCCTGTTCAGCATTTTTTTTTTTTTTTTTTTTTTTACAGTCACCGTATGTGTACTGGATGCCGCGGACAGAGGCGATACTCCAGCGCTACACAGCAGCATTCATTTGCTTTTGCATGATAGCAGAGATGGTTACCAGTCATTCTGTACCATCTGCTGCCAGTGTAATTTGGCAATGAGATGATGGTTATCTGTCTTTCTGTGCTGTCTGTCGCTATCATGGTTGCCCCTGGCTGAGATCGGCCGGGGGCGCAAAGGCAAAACTGGGAATGACTCCCCGAGTCAATCTCTCCTTTATGGTTTCTAAAAATAGTCAGTCCTGCCTAGAATATGGGGCAAATGTACTAAAGAAGCAGTGTATCAGAGAGTACAGCTGCTCTGTCAGATCCCGCAGAAATGATGAGCTACACGCCATTCACGGGGGGTGCCCCTGCAACAACCCTACCTGTTGCTTCCCTCCTCCCCCAACCTTATTGGGCTACTGTGGCAGTGTCCCCCCATTTGTGTCATGAAGTAATAAAGAATGCAGGAATAAGAAACATTGAGTTTTTAGTGACATAAAATGAGGGGGAGGCAGCCTCCCGGTGCTATGATAGTCCAGGCTGGATATTAAGCAGTGTAGGGGAGAGGAGTCCAGCATCCCACTGCTATGATAGTCCAGGCAGTACAGAATCTTTTCTTTACACATGAAAGGGAGGGGGCTGATTGAAGCTCAGCCCCCAGTTGCTAAGATGAAGACGGTTACCAGCCATTCTGTACCATCTATTGGGAATGACCGGGAGTCATCCCTATTTTCACCCAGGCGCCCCAGCCAGCCTCACCTGAAGCCAGCCAGGAGCACTCACGGGTTGATAAGAAGGACGGTTACCAGTCCTACTGCACCGACTGCCACCGGGGAGGGGAGAGGAGCGGATACTTCTCTTCACTGCTGCAGCATCGCGTCTACCAGCAGCATTCAGTAGACATAGGGTGACATTGAAAGAAGTCAAGAAACGCTTTCTTTCCCTTTTCTCTCATGTGGGGGAGGGGGAGTAAATTGACGAGCTATTCCCTGAACCACACCAGACAATGTGTTTGAACCTACAGGCATTGGGAGCTCAGCCAAGAATGCAAATACTTTTCGGAGACTGCTGGGGACTGTGGGATAGCTGGAGTCCTCAGTACCCTCTCCCTCCCTCCATGAGTGTCCATTTGAGTCTCTGGCTTCCTGTTACACTTGTCATGCAGCACTGTGTAGCCTGGAGATTTTTTTTTCAAACGCTTTGGCATTTCGTCTTCTGTAACGGAGCTCTGATAGAACAGATTTGTTTCCCCATACAGCAATCAGATTTAGTATCTCCCGTATGGTCCATGCTGGAGCTCTTTTTGGATTTGGGACTGCATTGCCACCTGTGCTGATCAGAGCTCCACGCTGGGCAAACAGGAAATGAAAATCAAAATTTTGCAGGGCTTTTCCTGCTTACCTGGCCACTGCATCCAAATTCAAATTGCTGTCCAGAGCAGTCACAGTGGTGCACTGTGGGATACCGCCCAGACGCCAATACCGTTGATTTGCGGCCATACTAACCCTAATCCGAAATGGTAATACCGATTTTAGCGCTACGCCTCTCGTCGGGGAGGAGTACAGAAACCGATTTAAAGAGCCCTTTATATCAATATAAAGGGCCTCGTAGTGTGGACGGGTACAGTGTTAAATCGGTTTAACAGTGCTATAATCGGTTTAAACGCGTAGGGTAGACCAGGCCTATGTTACATACGAAATGATGCAAAACATACAGAAAAGTAACCAAGGAAGGAACAAGTGGGTATAGTTTCATTTTGGTGCATGATGGATTTACACCAAGAACTTCCATTAATTACATATGTCTAATCCCCTGGAAATGCAAATTGAGCATATACATCCTGAGGAGAGTAATCAGAAAAGATAACTATTGTAGCATGAAATATAAAATGGTAAGAAGCACTATCCTAATATTTACACTTGAAAAAATCTGAGGAAAAAGAAGGAGAGGCTCCTGTAAAGCATATCCAACCTCATTTTGAGAAAGATAAAGACATTAGAGAGGAGACTCTGCAAATTACTCAAATGATATCTACACATTTCTTAATGAAACTCTTCAGTATAGTGTAAACTAATTAAACTTCTGATGAAGCATGATCTAAACCACAGGATACTGTCTCCCAATTTTGCATCTCCATTCCTGATCTGTTTTTACCATCCAGTCCTGCATCTTAAGCCAGTCTCTCTGACATCTCCTGCAGGTTGCCTCACTGTCAACTTAAATTTAACATGTTTAAAGTTGAACTTGTTGGATCCGATTCTTCTGTACCTTCTAGCTGCATTGCACTAGTCTAAAGTCTAACCAGACTCGCTAGCAGGGCTGCCCACAGGATTCAGGGGGCCTGGGTCCCGGGGCGGAAGGACCCCCCGGCTCGGGTCTTTGGGGCACTTCAGTGGTGGGTCCCTCAGTGGAAGGACCCCCCACACACACTGAATTGCTGTTGAAGACCCGGAGCAGAAGAAGCACCAGGGGCCCAAGCCCCAGGAGAGTTTTCCAGGGCCCCCGGAGTGAGTGAAGGATCCCACTTCAGGGGCCCCTGCAGGGCCTGGGTCCTGGGGCAAATTGCCCCACTTGCTCACCCACCCCTGGGCAGCCCTGCTTGCTAGCCCCAGGACTGAAGAGCTATAATGATGGTTTAAAGCCACTTCTCCCCTTTCCCTAATTCTGGATTTGTGCCAAGACTGCTGGTCCAGTCTACAGAATCTGGGCCCTTTTCTTCACTCCCAGGTCCTTTCCAGTTCTCCCATTCCCTGTCACCATTAACACTACCTCCATTCTCCCATGACCTGGGAGCTATTTTTGACTCCACCCTCTATCCTGCCACACCCAACGATGCCCTTTGCAAATCTTCTCATTTTTCATTCAAGAGAATTTCCAAGTGCCAACATTCTCTCTCTTTCCACCCTGCTAAAGCTCTCACTCAGGCCCTGATGATATCTTGGCTTAACTCCTGCAACCCCCTTTCCTCTGGCCTCACTCACACCTGCTCTTCTAACCATGATCACCTGCCTTTGACTTCCTCCACTGACGACTCCTTCTTTACCACATCAAATTCAAGATCTTTGCCCTCAGCTTTTTAGGGCCTTTCGCAACTCTGCCCTTCCATACATCTCTCTCTTGTACCTTCCTGAGATAGTTCCTTGCCTCTTTTGCTTTCCTAACAATGCCGAACTTGAATGCCTGTATGTTCACTTCTCCCACCAGCACATTTCCACTGTTTTCTGTGCTACACCTCATGCATAGAATACCTCCCCAAAGCAGTATAGAGATGCTACCCTGTCCTCTTCCAAATCCCTTCTTGTAGATTCACTTTTGCCATGATGCCTTCAGCAAACAGTCAGCTCAAGTAGATAGCCAGTGAGGATTTCTCAGATCTCTTTTAGCTACTTCTATCTTATAATTTAAAAAACAACTTTAAATGATTCGGAAACATTAAGTTGTGCATATAACCATTCTAGGAAACAATGTGTTGCTTTCACTATTACTCGTCATCCTTCCTCATTCCTGCCTTTAGTTTGTTTCGTGTTTGTCTTAAATTAGATTTCAAGCTATTAAGACTGGAATTGCAGCTTTCTAATGTCAGTACATCACCAAGCATAATGGGACCTGACTGGGGTTCTAAGCACTACTGTCATCAGAATACGGACAAGTAAATATGTTATGATTTTAAAGGTTTCTCACTCACAGTAAAATTAAAATATATTAACTAATTGACAGAAAACGTGTCCTGGCACATACTATCACGAGAAAATGCATAAACATGTCACTAATCTGAGCCTCTGCATCATTAGAACAGTATGTCCAAACATTTGTATAATGAAGAACGGGTGTAAAGACAATGAACTGGCACTACCAACATAACAATATGTTCACCACTGTATTCCTGTGATTAAAACAAACACAATATTTAAAAACTAAAATAACTCCACAAGGAATGTGTTAGGTTTACATTACTAACTCTAAAATTTGCTGTTTCTAACTGTTTGGAAAAAAATGCTATGTTTAAGAGACAATATTATTATTATTTTTGGTACATGTATTTGGGACACGAACTAGTCCATGAATGTGCCATGTTTTTATAATTCTCTACATAATGGATATTTGAAGAGAAAATATAGGACCAAATTTATTAATAAACCCCACCTGACCTCTGTACTGTAGGAGTCCATGCAAGACCTGAAAGATGGATGGGAAAACTGGAAGGTTTGCTCTGGCAAGCCAACTCTTACACAGCAGAGCAAAATCACTGTTAAATGCATTTTCCCCCACTAGCAGCAGTTTGCATATATGGCTATCTTACTCAAACGGTTCTCAGAGACTATTTGGTTATATTTGGTGTTACTGTCCTGCAGACACTTACTACAACATGCAGGGTAAATGCAGCTAATAAGCATGATTAGCTAAGACACTATGTTTAATTTAGTTTTGCGCTAAGGACTAATTGCTTACTCAGGGAAGGGGAAGTGTAACATTTTTTTTTTAAGATGCTTACCCGAGGGCCCTGATCACCTTGATCTCCCTGCAAAGTGGAAAGATGAGATTATAGTTTTAACACAGCATCTGTGTGCTACCCAACTCTCTTACATAATTTCATATCATACTGCGTCAATATAAACTATGTGTTCAGTTAATACCAGGAGGGGTTTCCATTTATTTTGTAAGTAAGTTGACTATATGTGTACTCACCTTCTCGCCTTTTGGACCAGGAGGACCCTGAAAAAAACAGAAAAAAAGTTGACAAATTATTGATGCTAATGATGTTCAATGACCGGTTATAGGGACTCAGTAAGAAGCAGGTCTGAATGATCCAGAAATCTATTCCTAATGTTATGATTTCTTACGGTTTTCATTCCATAAGCTGCAAGTATTTTAGGAATAAGTTCTGCAAAGATTTAGTAGCAGGTGTAGTGGGGTTACTCCTGTTGAGCTGTGCACGCAGTCTTCAGTGGGACTACGCACAATAGTAAAAAAACCTGAGTGAAATCCTGGCAATGGCAAATGGCAATGGCAAAACTCCCACTGACTTCAACAGAGCCAAGATTTCATCCTACATCTGGTAATAAGCATTTTCTAAAACAGTAAAACTTTTTACCAAATATGGCTAATAAATCCAGAGTTTTAGAAATCTGTCATGTATTTTGGCAGCCTTCTTAAATTCAAAAAGTAACGGAAAATTAGATTAGGAATTCTATGAGCATAGCAAGTCATGTTCAGTCCAGTGGCTACTGTGATGTGGTAGAGGAAAGTGAGCTCTTCTTTTTCAGAATTCAGTTTGATATGACTTTTCAGAATGAAGGATAATTATTTAAAAAACACCAGACAAACAAAATGGTGTAGTGGTGATATTAGGGTGGTACTATAGGTTCTTTCCTTACTCTCTGTTGTCTGAACAAGTTCCCAACTTCTATGTTGTGCAACTGTCCGGAATCAGCTTTCTCGACCCAGTTCTCAAGCTATGGCTAGTGGATCACTTGCTGGTAGTCTGCATAGAACTGGCAGATTAAATGGTGCTGACTCTGTCTACATTTTCCAGCTCCTTCTGGAGATGTCCAGGTGTTTCAGTGCAAAGAAGAGTTTTGGCACTGGTAAAAGCATCTGGAAACGAAGAGGACAAGCCAGTCTAGTTGTGCTCAGTAGGGGCCATGGGTACAACCAAGAGAAGGAAAGGAAAAAAGCACCACCATCAGAGAACAGCACCACCAGCAGCACAGTTAAAACTATCTTCCTAATGCTACTTTTCCACGTAAGTAAGCAACGTAACTGCCAGAAGGATTTTTCATAATCACAAATGGGAGAGGAAGTGGTTCGCATGACTTGCAAATGGAAGAAGTGGCCCACGAAACACTGTCTCATAGGATGCTGGCTACAGCGAAAAAAGCTTTGAAAATTCCTGTGCCAGCTAGTTTCTGGTGTATTTTTAAGAGTTCCTCAGCATGTAGGAGAGCCCCTGCTACTACACCTTTTAAGGAGATGCAATGTGCGTTAAATTCTGTAGCTGGCCATCTCTTCTGGCTGGTGCAGGGGGGAAGAATCAAGCCCTGGCCTCCTCCTGCCCTTCCCATTTCTCCTTTGGGACAGCTAGAGGTGTGGACCACTTGCACTACATTGAATACAATGACTGTCATTGTAGCCCTCTCCCCCTTGTATCCTCACACAGAGGCTGGACACAGTCCTTCCCTGAATTTTAAAAAACAAGTTAAAGCACAGATAAACTTGTGATAAACATTTGTCTTTGTGCATCCACTTGGTCAACTTACATCTCTCTCTGCTTCTCCTCAGTGCAGAGGTTCACATGCCAAACAGTTAAAATTGCATGCAGAATTCTGTATTCTGTGTCAGCAACTGACCCCATGAATGCTTGTATTGATGTGACTCAGAGGGATAATAATGCAGCACATTTTCAGTAGGCCTGCTTTAAAACATGTGAATACATATATCAAGCTTGCAAGCTCTCGGACAAACATATATCAATATTTACCAATAGTTACTGCAGAATATTGTCTGAGAGTATAGCATGTGTGTAGTAACTGTTGGTAAACACTGACTTTAAAATGGTGACCACTGAACCGAGAAAACAATATCTGCTGTGGTTACATTCCATTACCTTAAAAAAATAATCCTTTAACTGACCCTCGACGACCCATCAATTGCGCACTATAGCTAAGGGATCAGATTCACTAATGCTGTACATTACACTCCCTGTGCCAGTGAGGCCGCCTGCAACCCAAAGATATTCATCTCAATTTAAGGAAGGACCGGGCATTTTACTGCCACTGCACTCTCTTGGGATTTCCGTCGGGGGGGGGGGGCAGAATGCAGTTATTCACAGTCTGGTTTCAACAGAAACTCCACTGGCAGAAACTGCTGAAGGCATGGTACAACTGTTGCAGCTATAGCCCTTCCCGACCAGTGCCACCCACTTGCTGGGCTCACTCACAGGCATATAATTAGCCCATGATGACACAACTAAGGATGCAGTCAATTTGCACTACCACAACCTTCTTCCCAGGAGACATACTAGTGATCTGGGAGCATGAATGTGAATCCAACCAATGATTTTTAATAGAGCTCGTTCTAGGGTGACCAGACAGCAAGTGTGAAAAATCAGGACGGGGGTGGGGGGTAATAGGAGCCTATATAAGAAAAAGACCCAAAAATCGGGACTGTCCCTATATAATTGGGACATCTGGTCACTCTAGCTTGGTTAATTATTCACAATTGTCTGATGGATCAAATTGATTGCTGGGAGTGTTTGCTTTTTGCACAATATGGCTAGTTACCTAAGTTACATAGTATTGTTTCTGTTTCTTGACTGGATGTTTTATAATTTAAAAGACTCTCCCTTTCTGCTTACAAATTATCCAAAAGTATTCATTAACGTTCAACAAATCTATTGTATGACCAAATAAAAATATCTTTTCAAAATGGCCACAAGGGCATTTTTGGTGAGAATACTCTCACAAACACTTGTACTTTTATTCACAATGCTTTTGCTTCCCGTGGGCTTTCCTGCAAATAAAAATTAGCTCTCCTAAATACCAGTAAAGGGAATCAGTGGCATTTCATTGCAAGAATATTCAAGTAATATTTTATGGCTGTATTCACCCAGCTCTAGTTTTTGAGAATACCATTTCCATTGTTTTGGGAACTTTAAAAAGGAAATCACAACCCTCAGCCTTTGACATCTTCTTTCCATTTGTGTGGAGAAATTCTCCCAAGGTTTTACTGCAGGATTTATTGATGTGTGTGTTCGGGGGAGGGAGGAAAGACTGTAAGGATTTGGTATGAGGCAAAGTGATGTTTGTGGAGGTGGGGTGAGAGTTGGGGACTGGTTTGTTTAAAGGAGGGCAAGTGTTGCAGAGGGTTTGTTTTTCCCCAAAACGCTATTCTTTCTTCTTGTTAAAGAGCATAGATACAAAGAACTCAGTGAGTTTAAAAAAATGTTAATTTCGAAGGCTGCAACAGAGATGTCTTGCCCTTTTCCAAAAGAGCTTTCTGTGCTTTCGTCTGTGAGATGGCAGAGATCAGGCCTCTAGCTGCTGCACAAATGTGAAAGCATTTTGTGTCTGTTATGTGAAACATCTGAGGTCAGAGCATTTCTGAAATAACTTTACAGTGTTTTCATTGAACACAGAGGCTCTTTTCTCAAAGTGTAATTATCTACTGCAGACTGCCATACATTTTCAAATACAGTTGATAGCCTCTTTGGCATAAGCAAGGCCTCGTAAATCACAAACACATGCAAAATTTGCATTCATAATTGGATGATAAATACTACTCTTTTTAAAACAGGGTGTTCCAAAGCAGACTAAAAGGCGTCCAGGCACCTGCCAACTGAGAACAAAGCTGAAGTAAGGGTCAACTGTATTTTACAGCTGCTGCTGCCCCTGAGAACAGACACAAGCTACATTTATACACTCAGGACTAATGGCAGGTGCTTCTTTCTTGCTGTCTTGACTGAAGCCACATTTCCATTCCCTTGTCACATCCTCGTTAATATAAATAGGTATACAAGGAGTGAAAGGCCAGGGCCAGGGCGAGGGCAAGACATCATGAGGCCTAATCCTGCAGTCTGCATTCAGACAACATTCCCATTGAAGTTTATGAGAGAAATATCTGAGCTAGGTTTGCAGGATTTTTCCCATAGGTAGTATTTCATGGCACATTATCTAAAAGGTGCTAATTTTTTACTTTACTGTGACAGCTATTTCCCACCTGTAAAGGTCTTCTGCTGATTATATTAGCAAAATCTTCTCAACAGCCAGTATTTCAAACAATTTAAAAAATATATTTGATTGTGCATTCTGTTATCTTCTAAGCTAGTCCAAGCTTTCTCTAAAAGTATAAACACAGCCACAATCTTCTCTTCATTATAGACCCCAACTTCAATCTGCATAACATGTCTCTGCATTAAGAACCAGTATACTGTATATTTGACAAAGAAGTTTCCCAACTTTACTCTATGGTCTGTCTCTACATTATGATCTGTTTCTATACAAACAGTTAAACAGGACATGAAATTAAGAGTGAGGCTCTATAATTTAATAGGGAAGATGTAGAGTGTATAATGTAGTATGACACCTGACAGATCAGGAATACGCATGAGCAGGAGGTTTAAAGATATAGCAATGTGTCCAGGTTACATATAGAAGGCCATATTCGCAGCTGTGCACCCCAAGGTGTGGGTCTCTGGTGATAGTAAGTTCACTCCACTAGGAGCAGTAAAGCAGATGTGCAAGTTACTGGCAATCTCCGGAAGTCAGAGGTATTTGGCACAGGCCACGAACTGTGTTGAGTAGCCTGTGATGATATAAGGTCAACACAGGCAGAGCATCCACCAGTGGGGCTTCTAGGGAACCCCAACTGTAAAACAAAGCTGTTCTCCCCTAGTAGAACCACTGTGGAAGGGGCTGATAATACTTTTTTCTCCCTTCTCTTTTCTAACCCTCAGCTAGCTTTCTTTGTGAGCCCAAGCAGGTATCGACTTTCTAATGTGTCGGGGAGTGCTCGACCCCTGCTGACCCCCAGGTCCTGCCCCTACTCTATCCCTTCCCCCAAGGTCCCACTCCCACCCTGCCTCTTCCCACCTTATTCTGCCCCTTCACCCCGAGCACACCCCAACCTAGCTCCTCCCTTTCCAGAGCCTCCTGCACTCCGCAGAACAGCTGATTGCAGCAAGTGGGAGGAGCTGGCTTGGAGTGGGAAGAGCTAATCGGGGGGCTGTCGGTGGGTTATCAGCATCCACTATCTTTTTCCCCTGGGTGCTCCAGGTCCAGAGCACCCATGGTGTCAGTGCCTATTGGCCCAAGGAGATCCCTGCACACGTAGGACGGAATCTGGCTTGCAGAATTAAAAATATCTATGAATTAAGGTTTCATTTTTAATTTTGGACAAAATAACCCCACAATGATTTTGTCACTGAATTACAATGCGTACTGAGAGCTTAAGGAACACTTAGAGAACAACTGTGGTCTTCTGAAGGGTGCCCAGGATGAAAAAGAATTAAAGAACTGACTACAAACAAGAGACAGCATCAATGCAATTGCAGAAATGCAACTAATTAGCCAACTAAGAACAAAACATTTTAAAAAAATTATAATATGCAGGTTAGACTAGCGCAAGCCAAATCTTACAGTAAGCACACAAACCCAGGAGATAACCTGGAAGAGTTATCAGGCAGCTTCTCATTATTGATAAACTGGCATAAAAATATTTTCACAATTATATAAAATATAACATGAACCTAGAATTTTTTGCTGTTTGTTTTTTAAGGATTTTATTTCAGTGATGGAATGTAGTTTCTGTAGGCAAGGAAGAGCCATTTCACTATGAATGTGTTGATATTTCTTCCTTCACCATTTTGCTCAGAACTATCAGCTATCCCAAATTACAAGAGATTTCCTTGACTTTGAAACTAAAATTTACATCAAACTCATAGAAACCCAGCAATTATTGTAAAATATCATAGGATTGGATATATTGAATTATTAAATGTGATGTTAGAGAAAGTACTAAGAAAAGAGTAACAAAATCATTGTAAGCTTCCTGGCCTATTATTTTTCCTGTTTCCCTTCTGAGCCCAGGAATGTTAAGCTGCATGGTTTTGGAGTTCATTAAATTTGGCCATGTTTGCAGACAAGGGCTGTGTTAGCTGGCGCACAATGCCAGCATCTCACCTTGAATCAAATTTACTAATGCTCTCCAAAATTTCCAGGGCATTTGTAGACCTTCTTCCTCTTAACCAATGCTGCCTCCATCCCCTTTCTTGGACGCGTTTCATTCTCCCCTCTGGGATTCTCATAGTTTCTCTTGGATCATAAAAAAACTCTTCATAAATTTTGCTTTACTCTCCTCCGCTGCACTTCAGTTTCTTTTTGTTACATCTTTCTTCCAGTACAGAAGAAAAGAAGTCTTCATATTTGACAGTGCAATTTGTACCTCACTGAATAATCAACAGCCAAAAAGTAAGACGTAAAATCATTGCACATAACATATCTTAGATGAACAATTCAGTCTTGTAATTTACTTGTTGATGTCAATGTTAACCTTAACCTGACATTTATTTACACCACTGTGTCCAGAATGCAGTGATATACACTGCTATGTAAATCACATAGGTTCTTAAACTGCAGGGTAGAAAATATGATCTACCTAAGAGGTTCCAGGAAAGCAAAGACATATTATAATAGAACTACTTTACACATGTATCTTCGCTTCTCATACAGTGCTGGGGTTGAGATCAGGATTTTCAGCCCTACAATACTGCTCCTAAAACTCTCAGAGAACTATAGTGGCCAGTGGTTCACCACAGAACTTTTCCACAGTGCTTCCAGCCACCCCAGTGATAAGGTACCAAGCCAGAGTATGAAGCTCAAATTCCCAGCATGTTTGCACATTGTCCTATTGCTATATGTCCTTTGAACACGTTATCCTTCATCTTACATGCATTTTCTTTGACTAATCAATATAGCTGTCTTCCTTCTTCTTCAAAAAACCACAAACATCAGTGCAAATAATACTTAAAAAAAAATTCCAGGACACTGAAAGAATACTCGTGTACACTGCCTGGGTTTTATAGATAAAGGGTCAAATTTACCTCCAGCATAAGTGAATACAACTCCATTTACGTCAGTAGTATTGAGCCTGGCTATACTAGCAATGCCTTTGGCCCAATTTCTCTTCCTAGCAGTCCAATATAAACAATCAGTCAAGCATAATGACATTCTGAATCAAATTGTTAAGTCTCTTCTGAACCAGAGCAAGATGAGTATCTGCAGGATACTCCTAGACCCACTGTGCTAGCATGACACCATGACCAAGAATATAATGGCAGAGAAATGAGGTGCATTAGCAGAACCAGAATACTGAGGTAATTCTCTCATCCAGAATACAATCAGTTCCTGGATGCAATTTGTTGGCTAATATAATATAATGAATATACTTCCGAGACCAAAAAATTTGAGCCATCACCTCACTGGTCACAATATGTTTCCCTATGCTCATACTTTGTATCTCTGCATTAGCATGAATTTACTGATATTCTTATGTATCAGAGGGGTAGCCGTGTTAGTCTGGATCTGTAAAAGCAGCAAAGAATCCTGTGGCACCTTATAGACTAACTGATGTTTTGGAGCATGAGCTTTCGTGGGTGAATACCCACTTCGTCAGATGCATGTATTCACCCACGAAAGCTCATGCTCCAAAACGTCTGTTAGTCTATAAGGTGCCACAGGATTCTTTGCTGCTGATATTCTTATGTATCCATGCAAATTTTGAGCACTTATGAGGATGGATACAATGAATTCATAAAGCCATATCAAAGATTCTTGTGATAAAATGTAGCTATATCTCTATTGCCAACTACACCTCTACCCCGATATAACACTGTCCTCGGGAGCCAAAAAATCTTACTGTGTTATGGGTGAAACCGCGTTGTATCGAACTTGCTTTGATCCCCTGGAGAACTGCTTTACCATGTTATGTCCGAATTCATGTTATATTGGGTTGTTTATATCAGCGTAGAGGTGTATACAGTAACTAATTAGCGATGGACAAACCATAGAAGGATTAGTATTCATAGGCCAGTTCAGATATGCATCCAAAACTTTGTTCAGTCTCGTACTGCTTAAACATATGAATCTAGTACATAAGAATATAAGAAAGGCCATACTGGGTCAGACCAAAGGTCCATTTAGCTTTGTATCCTGTCTTCCAATAGAGGCCATTGCCAGGTGCTTCAGAGGGAATGAACAGAACGAGTAATCATCAAATACTGGCAAAAAGTGCTGACTGAGTCCTTTAGACTGAAGTCATCCACATATCCACAGAAGAAGTGCAGCATGTGTGAAGGATGTCCACTTTGACCCACCGACATGTCTCAGCCTTGACCTGAAGGGAATACTTCACATCAGGATGAAATCTCAGCCTCAACGGCCATTTAACTCCTTCGCAAACCTGCGGAGACTACCATCCATGTTGTTTTTTATTCTGGGAATGGGGAGAATTGTTCCTTGGTAAATGGAATGAAACCACTCAAGTTACACAGGCAGCTGAAAAGCTGTTTGGTGATAACTTTCAATAACAGCCTATCTGAGTCATAACTTATCTTTAAAGACTGGCCATTCAGAGACTGAAGCAGCACAGCTGTTTATTTCCTTTTCCCTTCCCCAAGCTCAATCCCCTATTTAGTCCACTCTTCCCCTGCCCTGGGGATGGAGTCCTAGTCTATCCCCATTCTGGAAGATGTCAAGTGGTGCTCTTTTCTTCTTCCTGCCATGTTCTCTCTCAACTGGGATTAAATGTGTGTATCCATGCCAGAATTTCAATGTAATACTATATTTCTCACACTAGTGTTCACTCTGCATCTCTGTGTTCGTAAGTAACAAGTGAGCGCATAATCAGTTATGTCACATCTCAAGCATGGAAGGGGAAAAATGCTTTCTAATTCCCCTTAACACTAACAGAAGGTATTTGTTGGAAGCCACAGGCACTTGATAGGATTCAATAGCAAGAGAACGTGCAGTTGATTCTGGCATTGTACTTTTGTTAATAAATATTCACTGCAGTCAACAGAGATTAATGCCTTCAAATTCAGGTAGCAGAACAATAAATCAATCAGCTGCAAAAACTGCATGAATGAAAAAAGGAGGAAGAAGAAAGGCATTAAAGGCTACTTTAGCATTTACAATAGAAAGGAACTAGAGTCTGGGCAAAGAATTATCAAAGCACCTTTCCACAGAAAAATTGCGTTTATTACAGTGTCAAACTCTGTTAAGCTGGAAAAGGGAGTTATAGCTATAAACAGATTTATAACTTCAGATTTCACACACCTTTCATTGTACACTAAAGATTAAAGTGGCCATGAAACAAAACAAGAAACGAAGGAAAAATAAATAGAATTGCTAGATCTCCCCATCAGCCCCACATTTTAGGATTACCAATGATATAATACAAGTCTGTATTGTTTTGTGAACATTTCTCAAAAGATATGATGTTAATTTAAGCCCAGGCCTAAGAGGGCCCACTAGGTACTGACTCTGATCACAAAGCTCTGCCTTATGGAAGCAGTTAATGTAGTTTAGAACTGAAAGAACACTTGGGAGAGAAAAAACCTTAAAGGGAAGAGTCCAATGAAATTCAGGGTTTATAAAACTGTATAGATCAGAGAAGCACATTCTGGGTTTCTTTCCTAGCACAATACAAATTAAACACCAAAATTACACCTCCTGCCAATCAAAGCCATAAACCCCTTTTTTCCAAGGTCTTTTGAGATATAAACATGCTGTTAAACCTCTTTTTTTCTCTTTTTTACATTTCCCTTTGCAGATTTTTCTGAACTGGCATGTTCTTCCATTTACTCCTAAAAGTACAATATGAAAATAGCTCCTTGATGAGGCTTTGGAAATCTTCATACACCTCTACCCCGATATAAAGCGGTCCTTGGGAGCCAAAAATCCCTACCGCGTTATAAGTGAAACCCCATTATATCGGGGTAGCAGCAGCAGGGCTCCAGCATGATTTATATGGCCCAGGGCTCCCCACAGCAGCCAGAGCCCCAGGCCCTTTAAATCACCATCTGAGCTCCGCTGCCGAGCTCCAAGGGTAGCTGCAGCAGGGCTCCAGCAGTGATTTAAAGGGCCCCGGGCTCCCTACAGCAGCCAGAGCCCCGGGACCTTTAAAGTGCTGCCCAAGCCCTGCTGCTGGAGACCTGGGGTTACCGTGCTATATGCGAACCTGTGTTATATCAGGCTGCGTTATATTGGGGTACAGGTGTATCATTTTAGGTAATTGTAGTTCACAATGTAATGTTTTATTCATGTTCAATTAAACTTGAAAAGCAGCTCCTTTAAGGCAAAGGTTGTTGTGGTTTGTCCAATTACCCAGTGGTCTAGTGGATAACTCAGTGCCTTATGAAAGACTCACTTCAGGGGTGATTTTAAGCATCTTTTTCTTTTGGATCACAGCCTCAAACACCTTGCAGAGAATTACTTCTCCTGAGGGCATGCAAGAGAGGTTCAAGAGTGCAGCTGAGCAAAATATTTTGGACACAACTTTTTTTTTTTAATGAAAAAATGCATATTTGGGTAAACTGAAATATTTGCAAATCCATGTTGAATTTGCCTAATGCTTCAGCTGGGAAAAAAAACTGAAAAAGTCAAAACAATGTTTCAGTGTGAAATGACTCTTCATTTAGAATTTTTCTTACATTTTATTTTTTAAAAGGTTAAAAAAAACCCAGAACCAAAAATAAAACTTTTGCTTACCCCAAAATTAAATTTTTTCATCTTTTTGTTTTGCCAAAAAAAATTTTTTTTTGTTTTCAGTTGATCCAATGCCAGTTCTGGCTATGTCTACACTGCAGCTAGGAAAGCATTTCCCAGAGCAGGGAGACAGACACACACTAGCTCTGCTAGAGCTAGTGCACTAGAAATAGCAGTGTGACCCACAGTGACACAGGCAAAGGCACGGGCTACCCATCCAAGTACAATCACACCTGACCCCTGGGTATGTACTCAGGTGGCTAGTCCAAGCCACCTCAGCCACTCTTCTATTTTTGGCACACTAGCTCAAGCAGAGGTAGCACATATCTGGCCACCCATACTGGGAAGCACATACCCTGAGAATAATGAGAACTTGCCACTACTAGTAGCCAGTTCAGAAGCAGTACTGCAGCATCTGTCATTCAAGCTCTCTTCCCACTTTTATGGCTCAGTGAAATCTCTCTACTTTTGTCTTTCGGGGAAAAACATTTAATTATATCCCAAGCAGAGCCTCTTGCAACCAGGAATGGAGAAGAGCAGAACTAATGTAAATGGTGGATTCTTGGTAACTTGAAGTCTTTAAATCTTGATTTGAGGACTTCAATAACTCTGAGAGAGGTTATGAGTCTATTACAGGAGTGGGTGGGTGAGGTTCCATGGCCTGCGATATGCAGGAGGTCAAACTCCATGATAACAATGGTCCCTTCTGGCCTTAAAGTCTGAGTGTCTATGAGCACAAGACTCATGCAGACCATTAGGGACCTTGCATAGGTGATGGGCAGTACAGAAAACTCCAAGATAAGTTGCTAGAAATAAAACTATGGAGCATCTGAATAGTGATGAGGTTCATCTATCACTAAGTATGTGTTGAGCACTGGTCAAGATTAAAATGTCAACAGTTTCACAGCACAGTATCTACTGAAATAACTATATACTAATTTATGGTATGTCAACTTGATAATTGTGACCACTGCACAGTTTGTTCAGATTTGAATGACTTTTTTCAAAACTGTTTGGTTTTCCACAACCTGAAAACAAGATTTAGTTATTGAAAATACTAAAAAACATGTCTCATAATTGCTATTAAATGTCAGGTGCCTCTTTTGAAGAATTTTGGGCCCAATTCAGCTCTAGTTACATAGCTGTAAATCCAAATGACGACAATAAAAGTTGCACTTACATAACTGAGCAGAACTGGGAACATGGCACTAAAAAGTACTGTGAAAGCAATCTGTTGTACAGCCACATTGAGGTGCATTAGCATTTGGCTTTTCACATAAGCCTTTAAAAATCTGGGGGCCAAATTCTGCTAACAGTTTAACCAGGATAAATCCAGAGTAACTCCATTTATTTCAGTGGAATTACTCTGGATTTATCTTGGCATCAATGAGAGCAATATTTCAACCTATGCTTGTACTGTATTTTTTCTCTTCCAGATTTTACTATAAACTACATTACAACACACATTCATTCTTTCACGGAAGCAGAACACCAAAGAAAGATTTAGATTTCCTTTTAGAAATGTCTACAAATACAACTATAAAATGCAATTGTAAAAGAGGTGGCAGGTTATATTATATAAATCATGACTGGTTAGAAGGGCAATAGCAGTAAAATATTAATATGAAGCCATAGCTGTGTAAAATATTGCCCAAGGGATAGAAGAGTTTCTGAGATTGTAATATAATCTCCATACCCTAGGAGTGAAGGAATTATTTCACAGTCTAGGTACCTTTTTAATCCTTAGGGTATGCTAAAGCTTGGGAAAATAAAACACAAAAATGTTGGAGTGAAATTTTGCACCACTGAAATTGCTTTTAAAATTTTCCTGTGGGACCTTATGTTTCCTCCTTTTCCATGCTACCTTACACATCCTGTAGGTCCTCAAATAGTTTCTCTGTCTGCCAATGTTGTTGCAACCTCAGACGTTGTGTAAACAAATCATAACATCTTTTTAAAACAAAGTACATTATGCCTGGTCATCAACTGTGGGTAATAAGAACCGTAGAATTTTACATAATCTAAATCCATTTGAGGCAAATTGCAGTCCAGCAGAACACTACAAGATACCTAAACATCCCATCTGAGACATAACAAGATAGGCAAAGTCGAATTCATGGGGTTCTAATTCTGGCTCTGACATGGATCTGTCAACCCTTGCTCACACAAGTAAGTCAGCTGAAGTCAATGAGACTACATGTATAAGTAAAGCCTACTTGTGTGAGTGATGGTTGAAGGACTGGTCCCTTAAGTCTCTGCATCAGTTTCCTCATCTGCAATAGGAGATAATAAAGACATACTTTATAGAAGTATTTTGAGAATTAGTTAATATTTATAATGTGCTTTGAAGATGAAACACCTTATAAATGCTACACATTATTGTACATCAGTTATACATATCTACATATATTTAGCCTAATGTATATATAAACATGAGGTGACTAGGGAGATTTTTTGTAACCTCTGAGACTTGCAACATTTTTTAAAAAGGAAGCAATTTAAAACAACATAAAGTTTATTAAAAACAAAACTAAACATTTTCCTAAGGCTAATATTTTTGTCTGCAAAACTCTGACCATCTTCAGGGGAAATTACACACATATGTATGTGTATATATAAATGAATATTTATTCTTTTGGCAAATGATCACTAGCAGACATACTGTACAATGAAATTGTATTATATTTCTTCGAAAATATGTTATTCTTTTAAATGTTCCCCAGCAGCTCATGATGCTTAACATTCCTTATGAATGCCAGTGTTTGAGATTATCCAAGAGCCTCTGTTATATAGCATATTATATAGCAGGGCATCCAAAGTGTGTTCCAGGGGCAGAATGTGGCCCTTGGAGTTCTGAATTATGGCCTGCTATACACAGTGGTGACCTGTAGAGATTACAGGTTGCAGCATGCCATGCTCCATCTTGATGCAAACAGGCAAATTACTGAAAATACAGAGGACATTTTGACCTGTCCTTATGAATGGAATTACAGTATTTCCTACCACACTGAGTTCTTTTTGCCTCGTTATCCTCATGTAAATGTGACCCATATGCATATAAGCAGAATAATGCATCATCAGAGAGATGCATGCCAGCACCTCATCAAATGCACATGCACATAATATATTAAATTCCTGCTAAAATCTGAAAGAGAGGGTATGATACACTAATATTTTGGTATTATAACAATACTGTTAAATCTTATATGTTTTGGGGCCTGTTCCTGCAAATGCTTATGCATGTAAGTTTACTCATGTGCACAAGTCACTATAAAGTGAACCCTTCCTGAAAATTTAGGGTAAACCAGGACCCACTGAAGTAATTGGCAAAACTCTCTCTGACTTCAATGAAGTCCGGATTTTTCCTGTGGTATGCATTACTAATCTAGCACCTACACACACAAGTAATCTTTACACTTGCAAGTAGTCCTGCTGAACTCAACTGCACTACTCAGATTCATAGAGTTTAAGGTCATAAGGACCATTAAATTATTTAGCTTGACTTCCTGCATATCACGGACCCTTAAAGTTCACCCAGTTATCCCTGTATTGACCACAGTAACTTGTGTTTGGCTAAAGCACATCTTTCAGAAAGGCATTTAGTCTTGATCTGAAGACATCAAGAGATGGATAATCCACCACTCCCCCTTGGCAGTTTGTTAATCCCCCTCACTGTTAAAAACGTGTCCCTTATTTCCATTTTGAATTTGTCTGGCCTCAACTTTTAGCCACTGATTCTTGTTAAGCCCTTCTCCATTAGATTAAAGAAGCCTTTAGTATTTGGTATTTTCTCTCCATTAAGTTACTTAAACACTGTAATCAAGTCATCTTTCAATCCTCTTTTTGATAAACTAAACAGATTGCACTCTTAAATCTCTCATTGTAAGGCATTTTCTCTACCCCTCTAAGCATTTTTGTGGCTCTTTCTTACACCAGAACTGTATTCAATATTTCAATATCAGTTTCACCAATTACACAGAGGTAAGATCACCTCCCTACTCCTACCTACTACTCCCCTGTTTATAAGTCCAAGGATTGCATCAGTCCTTTCCGCCACAGCATCACACTGAGAGCTCATGTTCAGTTGCTCATCCATGATGACACCTAAATCCTTTTCAAAGTCCTGCTCTCTGATATAGTCCCCCATTCTGTGAGTTTAGCCAGCTTTCCTTGTTCCTAGATGTATAACTTTGCATTTGGCTATATTAAAACACGTTTTGTTTGACTAGATCCATCTTATGACTGTCCTGTCCTCATTGTTGTTTACCATTTTGCCAATCTGTCTCATATGTAAATTTTATCAGTAGTAATTTTAAATTTATTTTCAGCTCACTCATGAAAATGCTAAATAGTGTTGGACCTACTACCCTAGTAAAAACACACCATTTGATGATGATTCTCCATTGGTAAGGTCCTTCGTTTTCAGTTTTTACTGATTTTTACTGAAAATTTCCCAGGTTTACAAAAACTATTAATTTATGTACTGATTTTTGCCCAAATTTTGGACCACCCAAGTACATGAAAATACCATTATGATAAAAAATATTCAGTAGATTACATTAGGTAGATGTATTTATGTTAATAATAAACTAGTTAAGTGTAAATGGTAGGCTCTTGAAGTAAGGAAATGTAGTGGAAGATACATAAATATGTATGTGTGTGCATGTATGTATGTACTGTTAATGTACAGTTCATGAAATAAACCACAGCATTCAACTGCTTTTACTTCAATATCCTCCAAACTGTGGGGCGTGGAGGAACGTCTGGGGGGCGCGGTGGAGCCCAGGCCAGCCCCCATGGGGGTTGGAGGAGGAGTGCCACCCAGCCCAGCTCTGTCCCCAGCTCCGCTCTGGCCCTGCTGCCAGCCCCAGCCCCAAGCTGCAGACCTGCCCCTGCTCCTAAATAGATTATGTTGATGCATTTACCTTTATCAACCAAACATGTAATCTCCATCAAAGTATTAAATCAAGGCTTGTTTTACAAGACCTATTTTTCACAAAAACACGTGGACTAGCATTAATTATATTCCTATTCTTTAATTCTTTATTAATTGGTAAATGGTGAATTCTCTGTAACTCGAAGTCTTTAAACCATGGTTTGAGGACTCCTGTAATTCAGCCAGAGGTTATGGGCCTGTTACCGGGTGGGGTAGATGAGGTTCTATGGCCTGCAATGTGCAGGAGGTCAGCCTAGATCAGGGGTCAGCAACCTTTCAGAAGTGGTGTGTCAAGTCTTCATTTATTCACTCTAATTTAAGGTTTCGTGTACCAGTAATACATTTTAACGTTTTTAGACTGTCTCTTTCTATAAGTCCATAATATATAAGTAAACTATTGTTGTAAGTAAAGTAAATAAGATTTTTTAATTGTTTAAGAAACTTCTTTTAAAATTAAATTAAAATGCATAGCTCCCGGACTGGTGGCCAGGACCTGGGCAGTGTGAGTGCCACTAAAAATCAGCTTGCATGCTGCCTTTGGCACACGTGCCATAGGTTGCCAACCCCTGGCCTAGATGATCACAATGGTCCCTTCTGACCTTAAAGTCTGGGAGTCTAATTAAATCTCACATCAGCTTTTCTATTATTTTGCCAGGGATTAATGTCAGGCTAATCAGCCTATAAGTTACCTGGTCAACCCATCTGCCCTTTTAACATTGGTACAACATTAACATCTCACATGAATAAGGACTGCTTTATTCTCATAAAAGATGCAGGATCAGGCCCTAGATAATAGAGGTCAGTTCAGATATTTTAAAGCTGCCTAACAGCTTGATAAAGAACATTTCTCAAATTTCTTGATTTTTATTTTGTTTTGTTTAGCTTCAGTGAAACTATAGGAATCTGCAACAGATCGAGCTAGAATTTAGAACTGAAAGAGAGCATGAGGATCATTAAAAATGTTAGGGTAATAGGCATTTAATATGGAATACAAAACATATGAAGATAGCAAAATACCACGTTATATACTTGAACATCGTACAGTATTTTGCTCTCACATAATTCCTAATAAAACACAGAGGACGCTACTACTGTTTCACAGCTTTTAGAACTATACCAGTAAAACGTAACTTTAATCTGACTAAGAACTAGGAAATGCTATGGGAATACAAGAGATGTTTCATAGTTTGTTAATTGTTTTTTTGACAAGTTATTTGTAGATCTCAAACGGGAACCTCAGTATTATGCTTGCAATTGGCCTCTTGTGCTCATGTGTTCTTTGTTGAGTAATACTACACAGAATTAAGGAATGCAAGTCATTTTTGCTCTTCTTGCCATGAGAAGATCTAAGCCCTAAAAATACCGTGGTGATGAGTGTGAAATCAATTCCCAGTTAAAAAGATAGAATGTGCATGGTATGTTTCCACTTAACACTAACGTTAAGTGTGTGAGATGAGGGAAACAGATCCATCCTGGTTTTGTCTTAAAAGAGGTATTGGTGGGTTTCAGAAACTATGGGCCTATCAAAAGAAACTAGAGATAACACCCTTCAAATTGAAGTAGATGGTTAATTTGTTCTCCCTACAGCCTCTCCATCATGCCTCCCTTAGGAATTATTTGATTAAACTGCACCTAGGTCTTTCAGAGCCTAATTCTGCAACTGCTGAGCAATGCCTTCAAGGTGCTGAGTGCCCTCCATTCCCATGAATTTAACTGGGAGATGGGGATACTCAGCGAGCTGCAGAAGGTGCTCAGTGCCCTTCAAAATTGAGCCCCACCTATTCAGAGAATCTATCCCTCCAATTTGTCTTCATCTGCTACATGCAGCTATTCCTGGGAGGGTCCTTCACCAGCAGACGAGGAAGAAAAAACTCTATAGCTGTGGATCAGCACCCTTGGCACTTATGTTAGCCTGCACAGAGTCCTGTTTCTAAATGATGCTGACTCCGATGGTTTTCTTTCATTTTGATTGCTACATTGGTTTATATTCTTATACATTTCTGGAGTGGAAAAAAACTCTGAAAGCTGCTTTAAAATATTATTGGGATTAACAGATTTGCTGAGACATCTTTCTGAACCAGAAAAATAAATCTGTACAACATCAGTACCTGGATCTGCTGGCAAGCACTTAAATATTCTGCTCTCTGAACACAAGATTTCCAAAGCTGATTACCCAAACTGCAACCCTAAGTAGGAAACTGAATAAGCAAAATGCCTTTTCTGCACAAAGTAGGTAAATGCAATTGAAAATATATTTTGTATGAGAGCCTCATCCCCGTGCCAGTTCCTTTACACTGGCAAAAAGGCAGAATGGAGTAAAGGGACTCTAAAATCCCCGGATCTGATCAGGGAGGATTCATCTGGCACAAATACTGCAGAAGACAGCCATAAAGTTGCCCTGCAAGGACCACCTCACAAGCCCTGGCAAAGGCAGTGGGAAGGGGTGTACTTGGGGCAGGGATGGGAAGGATATGTTGCGGGTGAAGGCCCAGCATGTAGTGCTGTGGAGCTTTTGCTCAGTGCTTTTACCCACAGAGTAGCCCTCAGGAGGCTGCCCTAAATACCAGGTACCTTTCCAGCTCCTGAGCAGCCAAGGATCAGGCGGGCACAAAGGCTTAAAGTGACCTTAGCCACTCCCTGCTGTGAGTCCCACGTTGTGTTTCTAGCATAGAAGCTCACCCTTTGTGTTTACATTATTTGCTCATTTACTCTCCTGAGTGGGCAATTAACATTAGGCATTCACAAATACTTGTATGCACACGTGTGTATACTTACCTGGTGCAACTGAAGCACTCATGGTTTAATATGTGCCCCTTACTGTCAAACATTTTTATCAAAAAGCTGTTTTACTACTTTGCTTTATTATATGTATACCTGAAAAATATCAACACACTTTCTAAACTATTATTAAGTTAATTACTTCTGTGAAAGTAGATTTCATACATCTTATTGTGGCTGTGTTCACATGTGGGGTTGTTTTTTTTTGAAACATCAGATATCAACAAAAAGTCTTGAGCCTAATTCTCCAGCTCTCTCTGGTGAAAATCAGGAGCAACTCCACTGAAGTCAACAGAGTTACACTGGAGCCAGGAAAGAATCAGGTCTGTTGCCTTTTACGAGGCAACTACTGTAAAGAAATGTATAGACCATGGATATGGCATTTGTTTCATTAGTTACACAACTTAATGCTGGCTGAGTGTTTCCTGCAAAGATCACATTAAATTTCAGTACTGTACAAAGATTACATTATGGCTGTAAAACGGAAGGAAGGTTACCAAACAGAGATGTAATAGCAGAGAAGTAATAAAGTGTTCAGAATACTCTCTGAAGCTCTACCAGTCAGCTACTTAAGTGACTTTGTTCAGACAAGCTTATTTATGAGCTGCACTCAGTTAAGGCTAAATCCTGATTCCACAGAAGTTAATGGCAAAACTCCCATTAACTTCAACGGCAGTAAGTTTTGGCCCTTGCTGCCAAAATGCAGACATAACAAATAGAATTTTGCACACTCTCTCTCTAATTCTCTGTCCGATTACATCCATCACCCATATGTGGTTGCTAGAAGTGAGCTGTAATGATTTTTTTTGAAAAGCCCAGTAATAACAACAAAATAAAATAGTGTAAGAGCCCAAATTATCAGAGTCTGGGCCCAACCTTCTTCTCATTTACACGGGTGTAACTCTATTGACTTGATATTCTGAATATAAATGATTGCAACCAAGAGGAGAATCATTGTC
Organism: Gopherus evgoodei; assembly: GCF_007399415.2. NCBI lineage: Eukaryota > Metazoa > Chordata > Testudines > Testudinidae > Gopherus > Gopherus evgoodei. The sequence continues at coordinate 114,084,824 of NC_044326.1, forward strand.
TTTACGTCCAGACAAAACTACAAATGCTATAAATACCTTTATAAAGAACATTATTTAATTCTGGTTCAATGTCTCTTCTTCCTTATTATAAAAGTCTGGTAAATTTTTAATTCCCATAAAAAGAAAATAAATTCCCCCTTAACTTCTAGAACCTGTCAAGATATGATTTCACGGTTCTATGTCTTCCATTCAAAGGATGTAGACATCACTAATACCTAATACAGGACAGGGGATATGCAGTAGCTCTCTGCACTGTTTATATGTTAGTGAAGTCATCTACTGTAGGAGAAAAAAAAGACTGACTCAGTGTCTTTAAAGGTAAAAAGCTTTTTGGCTTCATTTTAAATGACAGATAACAGTAATGAGGACGTACAGTGGGCCTTATACTGAAGTCCTGACTTTGTTATTCAAACTTCAATTTTTACTTAAAAAATGCAGTTTTACACAAAGACATGAGTGAACGTACCAACTTTGTAGCAGCAGTTTCATAGCCCATATTTATGCTTGGAAGAATTAGATTTACATAAAATTTCAATGGATAATATGGATATTGATTTTTGACTTTTTTTCCCTATTTTTATCAATTTACATTTTCACAGTTGTGAGAAATTACACAGGAATAAAACAATGGGGAAAAGAGTTACACAGTTATTTAATGACAGAAAAGCTGAGATTCAAAAAGTTAACGTCTGATAGCCATTGAAACACAAATTGTCAGTATCACATGTCAAAATATACAACTAAATATTCTTAAAGCAAACTCTAGTAAGTTCTCAGGCAGAACTGTACATTTCAATGATCATTGATGGAAATATATTTTAGTTGGTTTGTGTATAGAAGGTGAAATTGACATTTCCCGACATTTGCTGATAAAAATCAAATCCTTTCAAGCACACCTATATTGAAATTATGGCTCTAATTATATCATTTAAACTAATGACCACAACTATACCAATTTCACTCCATACTTAACTCAACCCACTGTGCCTAGAAATCACGGATTTATGAGACTGTACAAGCAGCAAAGAGTCCTGTGGCACCTTATAGACTAACAGACGTTTTGGAGCACGAGCTTTCGTGGGTGAATACCCACTTCGTCGGATGCAGTGACTGTACATGACTTTTTGTAACATTGATCAAATTTCTAAAGTTTGAGGCTTAAGTTTGACCTGCATGCACTGTGCATCACACATAACGCAAATCTGCACCAACAAATGGCATTTTCACATAATAAATGGGCATATCTCATTTTATTGTTCAGCAGGGGGAGGAACCACTTGATGAAGTGAGGTATCAGCAGCCACTAAGAGGGGAACAGCTGCCAGATCTTTCTGCAGAGTGGAACAGGTGGTGGCCCAGATGACAGCCATCTCCTGTGAGTTTGGGGCTTCTCTCACTCATTATGACAAGGCACTGGATGATCAGAGGTGGGTGCTTGCTGACAAGAATTTCTGGCTGATGGACAGCTAGAAGACAATGTCCTTCAGTGAGCATTGGCTCTATTGGCAGGGAGGAAGTAAATGGAGTATTGCTTCTTCTGCAACAGCAGTCATGGGCTCCTTCTCTGGACCTGGTTTTGATCCTGCACACTGAGCTTTTCTTTCCCTCTCCGCCATCCTCTACACTCCATGGTAATGTTTCAAGCACTCATGTGGAGAAACTGTTGAAGAGTTTAAACCTCAATTTGGAGCAGCTCGAGAAAGGGAAGCCATTTTGAGGGAATAATGGATATTGTTGTTAGGCTTTGTTGTGTTGGCGCTGTAGCAGATAACAGCCTGTTTTCCAACTCTTTAGTGTACCCACAACACTATTTATTCTTATGACCTGCACACCATGACTATAGCTTTAACCAGGGGCGGCTCTAGGGATTTTGCCGCCCTACGCACGGCAGGCAAGCTGCCTTCGGTGGTTTGCCTGTGGAGGGTCTGGTGGTTCTCTTTAACAAAGCTACCTACACCTAGCAGCCTGGTGTAAACCAGCCTCCCCAAAACTAAATTATATATATATTTATTGACGAAGGTACCTCAAAAGGCTGAATGTGGATGGCTATCCAAACTGCCTGCACTTATAGAGAAACTCAGCAGGCCTTGCAGCCCACTATCCCCATACAATTGCCTTCCAACTCTACTCAGTGATTGCTTCTTAAGCAAAAGGACCTGTTGCCTGCTACCCTCCTCTAGTTTCTTTGGAGGATGCACTGCTCTCTCTTCCAGTGTCTTTGCGGGGCCACCAGTCATAGCCAGTACTCCCCTAGAATCCTGGAAGTTCTCTAAGGGATGATAAACTGCTTTTCCACGCACATTGCAGTACAAGACATCACAGAGCTACACTCTGTGTGCTGTTGACAATTTTTTTTCCTGCCTCTCTCAGAAAAAAAGTACAATATGAAGGCACTGCTCTTAGAAAACATATCAAAGTGTTTTTTTGCCAAACCCGCTGACTACATAGAGTAGCTTCAGCCAATCAGGAAACCAAAGCCAATACTATGGGGCTTTGGGGATCAAATATAACTGAGTATTGTTGCTTGAAGTTAAGGAAGCTCAAAGTTAAAAAAAAATTCAAACATTTGTCACAAAAAGTGTTGCAGTTCCCTTATAACGTGTAAGCAGAGTCAGGATGAGCTCTACCCTGACATCTAGTGGTGAATTATGGGGAGTGTGTGGAAAGGAATTTTAGGTATTTGCATTGGCACACCCACCCCACCTAGCATAGCCCACGGCAGCCTGGGATGGTTATTTTTGACAGCTCTGGGATCCCCAATTTCTTTGTTATTGGGGCAGGAGGAATAAAGTGTTGTCACCCTGATTATGTGAATGAGCAACTATGAAACTGCTTTATGATAGAGATGTCTCAGTATCAATTAAGTAGCACTTGCTAGACAAGGGATATGGGTGCCAAAACCCATTGAAAGGAGAGAGGTTGGGGACTGGTGTGTGTACCTGATGGTATGGGCCCCTTTTGAGGGCCTGGAACACCAGTTGCACATCCTCCTCTCTTCACTGTTGAAGAGTAGAGCTAATTTTGATTCCATTAGGAGTCCATTTAGAGGCTGCTGAGCTGAATTCATGTTGAGCCAATGGTGCACCAGCATCGGGGCTCCCCTACTACAAGCTGAAATAACTAAATAGAACTAAGCTTACTGAGCTGAGATCGCTGAGTGCTGTGTTAACTACTGGGGGGAGCCTGAAGATCTATTGCTAAGCGGCTGGCAGAGAGGAGCAGTTTGCAGCATGTTGGAGCAGCCCGTGGAACAGTGAGTGGAGTGGAGAGGTTTGCGGGGACGGCTGGAGTGGCTCACGGGTTGGCTGGAGGAGCGGCACAGCTGGTGTGGTGAAGGCTGAAGCAGAACTCCATGGAGAGGCACAGCAGTTGGCCCTAGCCCACGTAAGGTGTCCCTTAACATCCTGTGTGTGCCCCCCACCATTTTCACCCAGGGTGGGGGGGTAAAACTCTGCAGATAAACTTTTGAATTCTGGGTTGGCACTGACCAGAGACTTTCGGGTTGTTGGACTTTGGGGTGATTGGACTTAAGACCCTAAGGGGGGAAAGGACATTGCCAAACGTACTTGGAGGTGGGTTTTTGCTTATGGTTTGTGTTATAATCCTGTTTGTGGTGTTTCTCCAACGTGATGCCGCATTGTTTCCCTCCTTTATTAAAAGGATTTTGCTACACTCAGACTCCGTGCTTGCAAGTGGGGAAGTATTGCCTCCTAGAGGCGCCTGGGGGGGGGGTTGGTATGTAATTGTCCCAGGTCACTGGGTGGGGGTTGAAGCCGGTTATGCATTGTGTTATTGAAATGGAACCCCTGGATACTGAACCCGGCCCTTGTTGCTGCCAATTCAAAGGGGCAGAAGGGTTATACGTACAAAACTTTAAATTGGGAAGTATCAAATGGATGTAAAATTCTTTCACAGACGTTTCACAAATATAAAAATAGGCAATATCTGACTAAAACAAATATTCATGATTAATATTTTGCCATGTTCTAATAAGGATTTGGAGGGCCAGTTAAGAGAGGAGAGTAGTCTCTGTAAAGCTGTGATGTCCCATATAAAGTGCAGATGGCAAGTTGTCAGTGTCTTGGCTTGGTCTCTTAAGTAGTTATGCTGGAACACTGGAAGAAGTATACTGCACCAGGAAAAGGCCGGGCACAGGGTACTTCCATGTGAGGCTGGGTGAAACAAAGCCACAATTAAGCACTTTGACCGTATTTTTATTTATTGGTGGTGGGTATTATTTTTATTTATTATTTGTAGTACGCAGGAGCCACAGTCTTGGATCTGGACTCCTTTGTGACAGGCACTGTATGAATACTCAACTAAAAGAGCTCACAGCGGGATTTCCTAAGCAAGTTTGGTCTTTTCTTTGATTATTGTAGTATGTTCATTGTTTTCTAACATTTATGTTCCTTCTGTTACTAGAAAAAAATAACAAAAGTTACTCTTTTTCTCATTAATGTAACACATCTTCTTTCATTGCCAGGGTATTATATTCTATGTAGGCTGAACTATAACCTACAGGTAATATTCTGTTCTTTGATAAATGTATGTATTTCCATTGTATTCAATAGGAGTTGCATCGTCATGCCTGAGGGGAGAATTTGGCCTTATGGATTCCCATTGGAAATGAACCCTTTTGGTGAATGTTAATCACTGGATTTCATATCCTCAATAAGACACATCTGATGTTCTTTGGGATCATTTTAGCACCAGCCTTTCAACTTTAAATTGCCAAAGCACTGATTCCTGTATTGCGACAATTCCTCAGAGTAATTTTGTTAACAGTAGGGTATTCAAAACTGTTTTCTATTTAAAGGAAAAAAGTAACCATAAATAGGTGCTGTACTATTTAAAAGCTATGACAAAAAATCTGTAGTTCTGCTTTGGGTTCAATATTGTCAGCAGTAGAACAGGAACAGGAGCTTTTATAGAAAATGTTCACGGTTTGTAAGACAGGGATCATTTTTACTGAGCTGAAATAGGAAAAACAAAATTAAATGAACTTTTATATTGTATTCTTATGAAAAAGACCCCATTGATATTGAATCAATAAAAATTTAAATACAACTGTTTTCCAGTTGTTGTGGATTTATTTATGTGCAGTATTTATGTATGTGTTGCATGGATGTAGTAAATACTTCATACACATCAAGGTTGACCCAAGAATAGGTGTTAATGTAGGACACAGTACTGTAATGTAGCTCTGCTCTTAGTGCAAATAAATAGACCTAGAACACAGGAAACTTTCTAAGTGTTCCCTTTGTCAGCACAGGAAACTTATTCTTTGGAGCCAGGAAGCCATTTAGTTTAGCCAAGCCGATTAACTTTTTGCACTCCAAATTCCTCATAAGCATAGTTAAGACTGGGAAAATTACATAGTACCAAATGCTGACCAAAAATGTTTAATTAAAACTGGGGAGGGGCAGTTTGCTAAAAGTGTATGCTTTCTGTGAAAAACATTAATTTTCCATTAAAAAAAACTCTAAATATCAGAAAACCATAAAGTTTTCAGGCAAAAAAAAATCAAAATATTTCATGGTGCATTACAACCATGGAAATGGAAAGAACCTTAATTTTATATTAACTAAAATCCAGTTTAGTTTTGCCTACTTCTCCTTCTCTTTTGCTCTTCCATTTTCTGAATATAACCCAATTTATATATAATTTATATATAATTTCTGTTATTTCTAATACTTCTCCTCTTTTATTGTCTGTGTCTGACTGAGATCTCAGGATGAATTTCCTTTTCACTTAATTCCCATTTCTTTAATTACGCCTCACATGACATGTAGTTGTGCTATTCTTAACCAAAGCAGAACTAATTCAGGGATTGTATACTATTAATCAAAGTAGCAAGTAGTGCAATATCTGAAATAACTGAAGCCTGCCCAGATTACAACAGCATTATTAGTATGTGATTAATAAGCGGTTAATGTGAACCAGCTCCTGCTACACATTTGCTAAGTTATTTCATCTTGCTTTAAAGTTATGTGGCAAAGTTTCAATCCATAGTTAAGTGATCTGCTTTATTTGGTAATACATTGTTAAACCCACCATCTGGTCAAACAGCTGATGGAATTAAAACAACCATATGGGGGCCCCATGTTTCTCTCTTGGGAAATATTTGGTCTACTGTGTTGTGTAATGATTACCAGCCTCTAGCTTTTTTTAAATGCCAGTCCCAAAAAATAAAAAGAATTTGAAGATAATCAGAGTTCTGTTGACTCCACAGTTAGGCATAATCTAGTGTAAAAGAACAAGATGACACTTACTTGAGGACCAGGTTGACCCTGCAAAATAAAAAAAGAGAGGGAGAGAGAGGGCGAGTTACAAAAAGATCATTAACCTGAACAGAACCTGACAAAGTTTTCTGATAAGAAGGTGATGAACATTCCAGCAAGAAGCAACCTCGATAAAATTAGATTATGGAGTCTCATCATTATGTTCAATTAGAACTAAAATTAGTGGCTTTTTGTCACAATTAACTGATCCATGGGAAATTATGACAATAATACACCTTCATTTAAGAAACTTCATAGTTCTACTGCTCAGATTAGTGTGATACAAAAATGATGGAAGGACTTAAATTAACTATACAGGAGTGAGGGAGACGATACAGATATTGGATTTATTTAGGTAAAAACTCTGGAATTTATTTATTTATTTTAAGCAGTTAAACTACTGTATCAGGCTTGATTTACCACACTGGTGCAGGGAGGTGTAAACTACTCTCTATTTGGAATTGGAAAAGGTTGAGAAATAGGCAACAAACATGATTAGGGGTATGGAATGGCTTCCGTGTGAGAAAAGATTAATAAGTCTGGGACTTTTCAGCTTGAAAAAGAGACAACTAAGGGAAGATATGATTGAAGTCTATAAAATCGTGACTGGTGTAGAGAAAGTAGATATGGAAGTGTTGTTTACTACTTCTCATAACACAAGAAGTAGGGGTCACCAATGAAATTAATAGGCAGCATGTTTAAAACAAATGAAAGGAAGTATTTCTTCACACAATGCACAGTCAGCCCATAGAACTCCTTGCCGGAGGATGTTGTAAAGGCCAAGATCATAAGAGGGTTCAAAACAGAACTAGATAAATTCATGGAGGATAGATCCATCAATGGCTATTAGCCAGGATGGGCAGGAATGATGTCCCTAGCCCTCTGTTTGCCAGAAGCTGGGAATGAGCAACAGGGGACGGATCACTTGATGATTAACTGTTCTGTTCATTCCCTCTGGGGCACTTGGCACTGGCCACTGCCAGAAGACAGTTTACTGACTAGAGGGACCTTTGGTATGACCCAGTAGGGCCATTCTTATGGTCTTATGTACTGTGCTAATGATGGCTGCCATGTCAGGGAACACACTTATCAGGGAGGTTACATGGTCTTTCCACCCCTGCCATTGGGAGCGTAGGTTTAAACTGAGCCTACAGTATCACAGGAATCCTGCCAGCAGAGGTGGCTTGAGGATACACTGATTCAGTGCATCTCCCATTCACACCCTCCATGGCAAGCAATCCACTCCCTCCTTGGCTTTTGTGGGGCAGTGCTGGTCTGGCCAGCGGAGGGCCCCATGGCAGACCAAGGAGCTTTAGGAATCTTGTGCTGCTGCAATCACTTTCTGTATGGACTTTCTACCACAGGGGCCCCTTCATCTTGGATTCCTCTGGAAAAAGTTAGCAAGTTCCATGAGTAAATGTGAAGAGGAAATGTACTATGGTACAATATAGTAAGTGTGACTGTGAACTACAACCTCACGGAGGATCAAATCACATTGGAAGACAGAGGAACTTTTACAAGGAGGCAAATGTTTGAGCTCTTAGAACTAGCTAAGATTTTTGGCTTTTCTAGTAACTCAATAACATTTTAGTTTAATGAGAAAAACCTTTCCTTTTGTTAAATGTAACTGTGCCTAAAGACATTTTAAAAAGAAATAAAAAATGTCTTCACTTTAGTTTCAGGACACTGTAATTCCTAAAATGGGTCAAAAGGTTTATATGGCCTCTAACCATCTCGATCTGTTCTCAACTATTTTTTCCCCAGAACTTTAAAGAGTATAATCGAGATGTTTTCTACCCAAGGACTATTACCTACAAACAAAAGTTTCTGAATAATGTCACTTTTTGCTTATAGTTTATCAGGTTTTATTACACTAAATAGAAAATGTCCCCTTGAGAGAGATATATATGTCATTTTGCAATATGAAGTCTATGATCACTACATAGTAAATAGTACTAGAACATTACAGAGCTATCACAGTCCTAGTATAGCAGAATTCTGGCTATCAGACGTGCACTGAGAGAGACTGCAAACTCCCATCACTTAGCATGTGGCTGGCATTTTGTATTCCTTCGGAGGAGTGAGTCTCAGTACCAGATGCTTTTGAAGATTTTAAAGCTTAATTTTTTAAGCCAAAACAATATTTGGAAGTTGGTAAATGGTTCTAATGTAAAAGGAAGCTTTAAAATTTCTCAGCTCTGGGGCTGACACCTCAGACTAGGTTAATCCAAGGCAATTAAAAGAATTACCCAAGCCCCACAGGATTTCCCAAAAGCCTATACTCTGTCCCACCTGGCTGCAACAATTTTAAAGTCAGTGACACTTCAGATGTACATGCTGGTCCCAATCCTGAAATCAATGAGAATTTTGCCTAGTAATGACTGCAGGGCTGGACCCACTATAGATAAACCACATTTAAAACAATGCAAACATATACACCCACAGACTCACAAACACATGTAAAACCATAATATGTTCTGAAATATCTATGAAAGACTACTAAAATAATCTCAAAATTTTGACTTCAGTTGACCTAAAATGTAAAGGAAGCCCAGGCAGAGCTTCAAAGTCCGTTGTACATGTGTATGTGTACCTAACACTTCCATATACATGTCCATACAAATTCTGAGTACAAATGTGCACATCTAACTTGAAAATTTGGCCCAAATATCAGCAATATACAGATAGTTACTTAAATTCAGAAATATTGAAACCAACATTCAAACAATAGTAGGGTTTTAATTTAAAAAAATAAATCGATTAAACAAAAAATAGATTTGAAAGCTGCCACTCCTTTGTTATCGGCATACCTTGTGCCTACATGCTACAGAGCGTTGCAGAATGGAGAGTGTTGTTCAGCACACAGCCGAGTGAATTAAAGACTGGAGATGAAATTGTGATCCCACTGACGTCAACAAGCGTTCTACCTGTGATGTCAACAGGGCCAGGATTTCTCTCTTTAACTCTGGTTTTCTTTTATCATGTATACATTGTAGCATTAAGCCTCAGCTATGTACTAGGGCCACAGGGCTGCTTTTGCACCCCGCAGAGAGAGTCAAGTGCAACTGTGCCTCATGGAGGCACAGGCCCAGCTTCACAAAGGGACTTAGATGTTGCCATGCTCAGCATCGCAGTGTTTAACTTTTAGGCACCTAAAAAAAACAAACATCACAGGAACAACACTGTGATCCACAAAACCTGAGTTAGATACTTAGGTTCCCTACATAATGAATGGGGGAAGATAGCTGCCTCATAATGTGACCCACAAAAGCCAGCATACTAGGTGAGGAGCTCCGCACCTCTCTCAGAATAGGTGCCTATCTCCACTTAGTGATTCATGAGAGGGAACCCCTGTCCTGGAACCACACAGCTTAGGTAATAAATACTTTCTTGTGGGAATGCATTAGATTTGTGCCTTGCTCCACAGAAAATGGCAGCAGCAGGTAAGGGTGCCCACTTTATAATTTTTAACTCAGTTGTTAGAGCACTCACCTGGGATGCAGGAGACCCAGGTTTAATTCTCCCATCTCTGCAAAGGAGGAAAAGGGATTTGAACAGAGGTCTCCCATCTCTCAAGTGAGGGCTTTAGCAACTGAGCATGGGATATTCTGATGTGGGGCTCCCTCAATCTCTTCTGTTGAAACAGTGGCACTATGGATAAATAATTAAAGAGTGATTGGAGCAGATGGACTGGACGCAGGGTCTTCCAGCCTCCGGTGAGTGCCCCAACCTCAAAGCTACTAATTCTCTCTCTTGCTCTTTCTGGCCCAATGACTATTTAAGTCTTTGCTCACAGTGGAATAACTATTGGGCCAGAAAGAGAGCAAGAGAATTATTCTGTAGCTTAGTGCTTCAGGCACCCGCCAGAGAGGTCGGAGACCCAGGGGTCAATTCCACAGTGGAACAACTTCAACAGGAGAGACTGAGGGAGTTCCCTATCAGAATATCCCATAGCTGAGTAGTTGGGGCACTCTTCTCAGCGGTGTGGGGATCTCCTCTTCAATTCCTTTCTCCCTCTCCAACAGAGAGGGAATTAAACCTGGGTCTGCCACATGCCAGGTGAGTGCTCGAACTACTAAGCTCAAAGTCACCGCCTCCTCAGTTGTGAACGGGACCCAATCTGGTAGGCAACCTCTGAGAACACCTACCCAATAGGGCCCCACAAGCAAACACCTATCTTTGCCGGTTCGTGAATTGTTGTGGGGTTTAGGTGGGAGATAGTTGTATGGACACCTAGAGGGAGGCAGCAGTGCATATGCTCAGAGGCAGAAACTTAGTTGCCTAGGGAACTTTTACCCCGAAAATTTCACTGCCTAGTGAGTACAGGCGCCGACAGGGTTCGGCAGAAGTTCTCTGGAATGCAGTGGAGCCTAAAACTGGGATTTAGGTGCCTAAGTACCTTTGTGGATTGGGACCATAGTGCTTTGTGGAAATCCTCGGGAGCATAATGGCTGCATCACCCTTAATAAGGCTGATTTATACTGGCTGTCTCAATCTTAACACCAGAATTATCCAGCATGGAAAGTATATATGGGTAACCAATATAAAAGTACCCTTAAGACAGGAAAAGATCTCCAAGTCTGCTCTAATCTAAATGCAGAATCTCCTTTCAAACATGAACATATAATATGGAACCTTGTATCAATCAGGCTAATTATTTCAGGCTATTAGCCCTTCTTGATCAAAAAATATTTCTGTATACCCTCCATAGATCAGATATTTTATTTACACTACCCAACAATTGTAGTTATAGAATTGTTTTTGTTGCTTCTCTTCAGTTGTCTCCCTAATGTGTTTGTTGTTTTGTATGTAAAAAAAACAATGTTATACAAGAGAGATGGTGTAACAAATCCTTTACTTTGGTGCTGGCCAGCTGCAAATGGAAGGATGGCACCATGACCACTACCTTTCCACTAGCTGCTATTCATACTGGCCTGAAGCACAAGAAGTCAAAGGTAGAGGGCATAAGGAAGTTTATTATGCCCTTCTCCTTCCTTGTGTATCTACACAAGGGCAAAGCACAACTAGGCCCTAAATGAGTGGCTTTTGTGTTTATTTTTAAAATTATAATATGAACATGATTTGTTTTGAAAACTCTCCTAAGCAGCTCCATTTCAATCATTGCAATGGTACTATATTTCTAAGGCAATGCTGAAGGACAGTGTCTCTCACTGATACTAAAACTATTCCTGGTGCATGAGTGGCATGGATCTTTAACACAATGCACTGTATGATGCTATATATCAGGTTTTAGCTGAAATTAACTTTTAAACTCTAGATAAAAATCACTGTGAAAAATTGGCTCCGACGTTGAAAGGTTGGCAACATCTTAATTATGAAGCATTAGTGAGCACTTTATTAAAATATGCTACATAACGTACAATTAATATTTCTACTGCATATTAAAAATGAATAACATCAAGACATGGGGCTGAATTCTGTTTTAACACTTCGCTGCAGTTATGTGGGATTTATACTGTGGTAGCTAAGCGCAGAATTGGTCCTATTTAATTTGCAAAAGAATAAGTTCCTTAATATGTGTAATTTATAACATTTTAGATGATTAAAGTATAATTTCACTCAGGAAAGTGACTCTGAAATGACTTTGTGGAGCTTCATATTAATTGTCTCTCAATGTCTGGCATATCAAATTTGCTCAGCTTAAAAGTCTAAAGGTGTTTCTTCTGCCAGATCTGTAAAGTCAACCTGGGACCTTACTGCCTCTTCTGGTACCACCAGTAATCAGCTGACTATTTTGATTACAATCTCTGAGGCAGGATAAAATCCAGGTTGTTCTTCCACACATGTAGTGCCTCTTGCAATACTAACAGGGGCAAGATTTGCTGGTAAAGTAAGCAGACATGACTCAGAGGTGCACTTGAAGTAGGTGGGTTGATCTTAAGAAAGTGTGAATGTTTTAACTGGGAAAATTTGGTGGTTTGTGCCTTAATAGTGATGGTATGCACTATTTTCTTTTATTCAACAGGTAGCAGAAAGACATGGGGATGTGTTAGTCACCTGGAACCCCAGTTCAAGCACTGAAAGGTGCCCTGTTTATATTTTATTTCCTTTTGGCACTTCCCTCAGCTTGGATGGTGAAACTACAATAGTGTAGTTTTATTTTCTGTTTCTACTCTATTTCACTTTCTGTTTTTCATGAACTAGCACACTGCTGTTGAATGTGACCTTACAACTCAACCCCTAAGCTGGTAACCAATTTTGCCATTCTCACTGTGGTAGCTGCTTTGAACCAAATGCAGAACTACTTTTGTGACAATTATATTGACAACCTTTTCTCATTTGTTTTATTAGCCTCACCCATTTCCCGTATAATACTATGATAAAGGTAGCTACACAGTGCTCCCCGTTTTCAGCTGAGTCTTGTGAACAATTTTCCTTCATATGTACTTTGTGTGTGTGTGTGTGCGCGCGCACACACACACACACACACAGTTAATACAATTGGGTTTGAGTTTCACTTTAAAATTTTTGGCTGCAAAATTCTGGAGTTCAATTTGACAGCCTCTTCAACATCATCTTGATCAAAGGGAGTTTGACTGGCTGCTAACTGATCCCCTCTTGCCAGCTAATTTGATATCAGCTACTCACAGGGCAAGTGATACTGAAAGGAGGGGGCAAGGAAGTGAGGGCCAACTTACGCAGCTGTAGCATCGAAGCCAACACTAAAAGTCTTCCAGACAAGTAACAGAGGTGATAAAAAAGTATAGATGAAGAAGCATAGTGAGTGGAGGTGGTAGTTGTAGCAGAAGGTTACTTTCCAAGAGAACCAGAACCCTGGAGAATAGAGAAAAGACTAATAAAAGAAGCGGGAGGGAGCTTGGCAATGGAGAGGAGTGGGTGTGGCCAGATAAGACTGTGGCTGGCAGCACACAGAGGGAAAGATATGCATTGCTAGTATCAAAGCAAAAGAAGAGCCCAACTGGGAAAAGGAAGGGAAACAGCGATAATGAAAGAGAGAAGGAGCACCTTTTAGAAGTTGAGAAAGAGTAAGAGGAAGCAGAAAGAGTCCTATGAACCACCTAGAATATTTTTTTTAATACTTGAAGGATTTGTAAACAAAAAACTTCAAGATCTTCCATCACTATTTTTAGAAGCTCCGACATGCATTTTCTAATTGAGAAAATATTTGTTCTGACAACTGACAACTAAACAGAATGCACTCCACAGAATTAAAACCCACCTCTGATTTAATTAATTAGATTTTAAAAACATCCATCTCCCAAAAGAGTATCTGCGATGTGATACAAACAACTATAAAACCAAAACCAGGCCAACCCAATACCACCAGCCAACAACACTGGCCAAAGCCACAAAATCCCAAAAAGAAAATCCCGTGAAAAAAGGCAGTCAAAAAGGGTCATAGATGTGCTATTACAAATAGGCAGACCTCATGCTAAGTTTTGAAGACAATCAACAAGATACTTTGATGGACCTCCTATCAGTGAGTTCCATGGACAAAGATCCTGAACTGAGATGGCCCTGCCCCAGCACGATCCAGACAAAATGTGATTAGGACATAGAGATAACTTGGCTGTTCTCAGTTGCCTTGGATGAATGCAAAAAGAAGAGGTGGTTGGTAGGTCATTGGCTTAGGTTACTAAGGGCCATATAGGTTATATTAAGATGAACCAGTCCATGGCTGGCTATAAATTTACTTTAATGTACATTTTAACATATATGATACAAAAAAGAAAGGAAAGAGGAAAAATGTGTGGAAAGTCCTAGCTCATACTAGTTTTGAACAAATCACCTACCAGCTTTCCATCCATACCAATCGGACCCTAGGATAATCAAAAGCCAAAACAAAATGAAACAGTTAAATCATAGGAACACTGATGTCAGGGGCAAATATACAGACTTGTGGAATACTATAGGCTTTAGAAGATGATTTACTGTACGTCAGCAGTTAAATGCAATACCCTAAGGGCATCGCAGGCACCAAAGTTAAGAAAAAGGAACAGCAGGAGAAGCAGACCTAAGAAGGTAGTAATCAGAACAATATGGTGGGAAGTAATCAGGCAGTAGCTGGTGTTTGGCAAGAAAGTGTTCAACTTGAAATGAAAGATTTGTTAGACTTGCAAACCACAATGGTACAATACGACAGAACATATGAAATAATGCATCTGGCTTGTGTATTTTGCTTGAAGCAATTAGGGAACTATATTAGGTAAGCCATTTACTGTATGGTTGTTATCACAATTATGACTTCAGAAAACTTGAAGAAAGTAAACACTCCTCTCTAAAATCTCAGAAGTAATTTAGCTTTCAGATGAGGTTATTATAATGACTACTATTAAAAAGGCAGCATTTGCCAACAGTTACTACATTGTGTTAGCTGAGGTACTGAACTTTCTCTCTGTACTCAGAGAAGGAAAAAACCCTCTGCTAAATATTGGCTTTTTCTTGGTGACAATTGCACCTATTGCTATGTGATATTTCAGAGAGACAGATTACTTATTACTGCCCAATGTCCAGGTTCTGATTTCAGTTATATGGATGTAAACACAGAGTATCTCCATTCACTTCTATGGAATTATTTTGATCCATCTTGGTGAAACTTAGAATATGCACCAATATTAAATGTGTTGACACTGTTTTGGGAAATTTTATTATTTAAGATTTAAAGCCAGATTTTCAAAAATTCTCAGCACCCTCATTTGGAAGCTACTAGGTATAGAATTCTTTTGCAAATATGGCCACTTACATAGGTGTCTAAATGGGAGAGCCAGGGTGCTTACTCTTTTGAAAATTTGTTCTTGAATCGCGACAGTCTTCTGACAAATACAGTTTATACATTTCAATAATTCTGGTTACTTGTTTGTTTAGTTAGTTGTAGATTTATGTAAGAGTCATTCACTAATTTTGAGAGTTTGTCCAGTAAGACATTGTGCTTCCCAGTATGATGGCATTTATGCCTTGATATAATTATCAGTATATCACTGTACATCATCATATCATGAGTCATAGTGCAATGTCATGTCATAAAATGATGTGACATTGCATCAAACATTAATACAAAATCAATATGCAATGATTTAATCTACCCACTGAAAGTCATTTTTGGATCCTTTGATGTCCTGCAAGCTAGGCTTGAAGTAAAAATTGGACTGATCCAGAGATGAATTAAGGCAATCTGAAGCTCTCTGTAGATTCTACAAGGGGCTCCACGTAATCTACTTGTGCATCATGTCCCCACACCTTCTTGCAGGGACAGCAGTTTCAGAGTTAAGAGGAATGGGGAAATTCACACCTCTTGATGTGATTGTTTCAGGCTTTCTACAGAGACAAGGAGACCATGGTTCCACCATTTACACTTGGATCAAGTTTTCAAGTTTTCTTCATATCCCTAAGTGCTAGAAACATTATTTTTTTCAATGAAAACTGAGAGACTGACATCATCCTGTGCCACCAGTTGCTGGGGGTCTATTCGTAGTTCTATATGCCTATGCTTTAGTCCAGCCATGGATTGAGCAAAACAGTACTGTACATACAAACGGTACTGTATATATCTGATTTCAGATACTGAAAATAAAATGCTATCAGTCCCACCAATATGTCTTAAAGAAAGCAAACACATAGATGGTGTGCAAAAAAATTATACCAAAATAGGACTCTTAAAGTAGTCACTCAAAGCATAGCAAAAGTCATTTGCCTCAACATTTTACTGCCACATTGCTTCACAGCAGCCATTCTGGAATCGCTACTTCTGAGAATGAGATTTTCATCTGCCCTTTTACTTTCATTTATAAAAATTTCAGATCACAGCATATATGAGCTGAAACAAAGGCTTAAAAAATAGTGGTTTGAATCTCCCTCTTATAAATAAAAATTACTAGATGATAGAAGAAAGTCTGCAGCGGCCTCGATGTCCTATATAGTCTTGTAATTGGTGTCCTAGAAGTAAAACTTGTTTTTCCCCAGTATCAATTTGTATTAATGTAGAACTGATAAATGAAATTGTTTTTAATTGTTCACTTTATTAATGTAACTTCTGCTCACCATTCACTACACTTGCCTAAACTGTAATTTCTGTTCCATATTGTAATTCAAACCCCATTTTAAAACACTCACTCCATTTTGTAAAAGCTTCCTCCAACCTTCATTTTTGCAAACCCTGCTGTAATCTTATTAGTTTAGTTTAGATGTGTGAATGAGGTATGTATGAATGATGGAATCAACCTCCAGCCCCAACCTGTCCTGATGAGATAAAGTTCAAATACCAACGGCTGAAGACCTAGACAACAGCCCTAAACAAAGTAAGAAGCATCCACCCTAAAAAGAAAAGGACAACAGAAGGAAGATCAAAGCCAGGTCCAAGGCTGAAAGTCATGCCTGCAATTGATGGGTGATCAATCTAAACCCAGAGGCAGCGTGACACAGCAAGACCTATAGACTTTGAATCGAAACTAAAAGCCTATAAAAAAAAAGGGTGAGATGAGAGACTCTGGGTAACATTCTGCTGCCAACATGGAAGAACATCGGTGCCTGCCCAACAGAGATCCAGCTCAGCCTTGTGCCTAGCTTTCCTGGCCAGTTAGCAGCCACAAGCTACAAACCCAAGCTGCAAAATCAAGCCATGAACATAAGCTATCTTCAGGACTGGTAACTATGCAGCAGCTGCAGAGCACCTGGTGTGTGTGTGTGTGTGTGTGTGTGTGTGTGTGTGTGTGTGTGTGTGTGTGTGTGTGTGTGTGTGTGTAGGTATTAGGTATAATGTGAATGTGTGTGTGTGTGTATAGGCAATAGGTATAATGTATGTGTACAAGAATTAAGATATTAGTTATTAGTCATAAATTGTTATCATAATAAATGTGGCATCTTTGCCTTGTCCCCTTTAATAAGATCCTGCTGGTTTTTACTGGTCTAATATAATTGGTACAACATTAATACAAAAAAAAATTTATCCCATGTATTAAAAGGGCAGTTTTCACTATTCTACTTCCCCAATACCCTCTAACATATACCACACAGAAAGCACTTAATGATTTCCTAGCAATCATATTGCACTTTGAGGCATACACTTTTAGAAATTATCCTTGTTTTTGTGGGCACAATCTTATACCCTCAAATTATAACACATGCATTTTTTGCTTCCACAATGAACCATGCACACAAATAACAGTATTGGTAAGTAGCCATCTAATAGCTAGACATATAACTACTAGTACATTAGTCAAATATATTAACTGTTAATATTTGTGCTTGCAATTTGTTGCAGGTGCGGAAATGAAAGCTGAGTTGAATCCTGGTTCTAGTTCTACAAAATCAGGTTCTAGTTCTACAAAACATTCTATAAACATTAACTAATTAATCCTCATAACAGTACTATGAGTCATAGTAAGTAAGTAGATAGAGATACAAACCCTCCCTAAGTTCCCTATGTTGGGCCAGCAGCTGAGTTTAACAATTTGGCCAATTGTAGGTTTAGCATTAAACCCTAGAGGTTTAATTACTTTTATAATGAATGAATAAATAAAGAATTATACAACTATTGTTAGAAGGAAAACTCATCATAGGATGTAACTGCTGGCTCACAGGGAATGGCCTCAGTGGGTCCCCATGTCTACTTCAGCTCTTACAATTAAAATAATATTTCTATTTTCCAAATGAACAGGGAATTTCTTTTGCCTGACTGAGAATAAACATTATACATAATTTATATCACCAGCTGTGTTACTCTACATGATGGTCATTAATTATTCTTAAGCTTTTACCTTCTCCAAAGCCATATTATATCACTACAAAGCTAGAATTAAGGGTCTATGTGATACATATTTTCTATTAGTAAGTCCATAATTCTCAGTATTTTATAACTCTTGGAAGGGTGGAAAGTGAAATTCCTACTAGGCTGAAAATGAACATAAATGAAGTTGGATCCTGCTCCTATTGATTTCAATGGGAGTTTTCCTTTTGATTCCATTTGGAGCAGAATTGAGCACATGGTCTTAACCTGGATGAATCTTCTGGGATTTCTTTTAAAAATGTAGGAGAGGGAAACTTAATTGGGGACTACTGAGCTACAGAAGAATAAAAACAAATTAATGGCATATACTTAAGATGTTGTTTTTATTTTTTGAGGCAATTACTCTACAGGAATAATGAATAAGATTCTTATTTTATAAAAATATTGAACCTGAACCATCAAATTAACTGTTAAATTATTTTTTCCTCTATTATATCCTTCCACTACTGACAGCAGACAAATAACACACTTTTCAAAATTGGAAACAATCGGTGTTTCCTCTAACATAACAATTATTATTACTAATTAGTATATTATTTTTTGACAAACAGCAACAAAGTTTATGGTTTTCTGTGAGACAACCTCTGTCAAATCTCTTTCAAGAACTGTCTAGAGTAGACAGGATGCACCGTGACAGAAGGGATTGATTAGGTTTTTAAAAAGTAGTTAATACTATTACTCGTTCACTTCTTGTGGACATTGTGGAGGGGGCGGAGAACAGAATGCTCTCTCCTGACTATACAAAATTCCTTCCTAGGTTTCCACCATTATCTTTAAAATGTGTCCTCTTACTAGATATCTACTGAATATATTGCTCTATTGCAGACCATAGTCCCCCAATTCCCAGTTATTTCCATGCATAAAGCCTGGTTTTATGCAGAGAGGGGAATTTTACTCAAGAATATTTAGAGCTGGAAAAGCATCAAAATTAGTAAATTACATGTGCAAAAGTAGAAACAAACTTTAACAAATCAATTTTTCCTGTTTACAATCAATGCCTCTTTCTTATTTATGGATTAATTTAGAGGCCTATATTTTTTAAATTAATATTTTTTTTCAAAACTAGTTTTAAAAATATTGAAAAAAGACAACAAAAATATTGGGAACCTCTGCAATATACATATATCTCTGCTTCCAAAAGATACCAGCTCTATTAGTGTTGTCTTGGTCAGGAGTAATTGGTAAAATTAAGAAAATTAATGTTCAACATCAGGAAATACTTCATGAGAGCTACTAGACAGTAAAACAGTCTTCTAAGGAAAGCAAGGGCAGAGAAAAAGAGGAAGGACCTAGATGACTTAACATCTTTTCTATCTCTAATTTCTAAGATTCTTTGATCATTCCTTTGTGATCCTTTTAATCTCACCAAAATTAATCATAAGACACATACTCAATTGAAAGCGGTTATGATCTGAAAGATCTGCACATATCAGATATTATTCTATTAGACATTTTCTACCTGTTTTGCATACTATGGGATGTACTGTCTTATCATAGCTGGTGTGAGGTTTGAGCCACTTATACTATAATTAGGACAATTCATCTTAACATTATTGTCAATTTTTCTCTGAAAAGCATCTAAAGAAAATTCTGGACAGTGTAATTTATGTTTATACATTTAACTAGACATGAACCAATATGCTAATAAGCTAATATAAGCAGCTCCAAATTTGTATTGAGCTCCCAAACTTGGCTGAATCATTCATATTGCATTTCCAGGCCAGTTTATGTTAAATGAAATATTTTGGATCAAAGTATCTTCTCCGGTCTCATCTGTGGATCTCTATTGTATATTCTGCATGCAAGGCCAACACAGAAATCCCACACACATGTGGAGTGCAAAACATGGAACTGATATCCCCATTATAGCAGGATTTTGGTCCATACAATTTTGAGTCATTTTATGGTACAAATAAGTACCAGAGTCTGCTCCTACATTTTTCATGCAAGATTCTGTGCTCACAAATAGACCTAATGAGACATGTGTGTCCATCTCACTGCAATAATTTAACAAGTCCACAGGTAAATCCTTGGACTTCAGTGGGACCAAGATTTGGCACTTTATTGTCAAATCATATTTTAATATATACACCAGAGTGATTTTTTTTGTCTCTATAACACTAATTTGACTTAGTGTTAAATTATACTAGTTTAAGATTGTCACAGATGCATACTGGAATTCATAGACTCAGTCTGATTCATATGACTAAAATTATGACAATTTTCTAAACACTATGCAGTAAGATAGGTTGTGAAATTGTTACTAGCAGCTGCCTGAATCCTTTTATGTAAATACATATCCACTAGAAGGTTTCCAGCAGAGTTTCAGAAAAATAAAGCAGGAGTTCAGCTTTAAAGTAGCTACATGAGTTGCATACCATTTATGATTTTCAGTGAGAACTTTAAAAGACCTATTTTTAAAAGTTTTTCAGTGTCAAACAGCAATTTTACAAATCATCCACTTTAAATTCAGATACAGTAGAAGATTGCAAATATTTCTTTTTGCATTACCTTATCTAGTTCCAGATTCACGTTGGTTAAAAACCTGACTGTTGTCAAATCTGTTCATCATGAAACCATTAAAAATAATTGAGCTATATTTCCTCTTCCCCCTCCCCCGGCTAACTACATGTTTAGCAAGATTGGCATTAAATTAGGTGTTTTAATGCGATATTCCTAGTAGTCTGATGACTGGTTTTTTTCCTTGTAAAATATTTTTAGAAGATAGGTGGGCGGTAGGTTTTTTAAGAGGAGCTCCTCCACTAGCTAAATTGCTTCTACCAATGAAAATCTGTTGGTTCTTTTTTGTACGTCTAAATGATTGCTGTTAAAAGGTATAGTGATCACAAACAACTTAGCTGCAGAAGTTGTGTGCCCAGTCTCTTGAGGGGAGGGAGCACTTTAAAACATGCGGCAGCAACTCCTTCTGGCCAGTGGAACATCACTGACAAGATCAGGGGATCTAGTCCTCTTTGGCTGGAGTGACGGTCACCCTCTAAACAATGAAATGAGGAGAAAGGAAAAGATCCTTCTTCCCCAAAAAGAAAAAAAAGTCTACAAAAACAGAAGCACTGACAGTAGAGATGCATGAAAGCACTATCGGCAGGTTATTTTATAAACATCTATTATGGAGTTTCTTGTATTTGGTACTGGCTCCTGACAGCAACATGAAAGTAGATTAAATGGACCATTGATTTTATATGGTAAGAGAAATGAATTCCTTTTGAAGTGGGGAATTGATTTATTGTTTTAAATCTCTACCGTAAAATGATTTTAATATACATCTTTACAGCAGAAATGTGCCTGGTTAGCCTTAATCAGGACAAATTTATGTAGACCCCAATCATGTCCCTGTTCCAGATCCTTTTGACGAAGGACATATTGCCACTCTTAAATCCATTCAAAATGCTGCTGCCAAGATCATCTTCCCAGCTCATTGCTCTGATTTCTCTCTCTCTCTCACACACACACTCTTTGCAACCCTCCACTGGCTCTCCTATTGCCACTTCAGCAAACACATTGTTTACAATTTTAAAGCCTGTAATAGCCCAGCCCAACACTACCTAGCATTTCCTACTTTTTTCAAGCCTTCAAACCCTGCCTTCCCTATGCCCACTTTGCCATCCCTTATTGCCTATCAGTCTAATTTTCCCCTCAAACTCCTTTGTGGTTTCTCCCATCCTTTATTCAGGGAAAGGTCAGACCTCTTCCTAAAAAAAAACAAAAAAACAAAAAAACAAAGCCATTACATTGTCCTTCAAACATCTCCTTAAAATTCACCTCGGCACAGTGCCTACAAAAACCACTGCCACTGCCTCACCAAACCACCACTGACTAGCCCTGGGGGAGGCACCAAACCATCACCACAGCAAGCAATCCCAGGGATGAAGGAGCTGAACCACTAGTTCAGGTTTGGGGCCCCAAAGTGCCACCATCATTGTTACCACTGCCCCAGGGCAACAGCTGCTGCTTGGAGTGGGTGAAAAAGCAACCACTGTCTGAAGAGAGGGTGGCTGCTTAGCAACCAGCCAGCATCACTAAGTCTTATGCGTGCTGCTTCCTGACTCAAGAAGATGGGAACAATAGGAACTCAAGATCTTCCCTTTCAGGTGAAGAGGAAGAACAGAAGCAGGCACAGCAATAATTCAGCTAAAACTGAACAGCAGCAACCTCAGGACACTAAACCAGACCTCATCCATAGGAACCCTGTACAGGACTCCAGATTGGACTCCAACCAGCTGGAAAGACTTAAGAACAAAACGTCAGACCAAACCCCAACTAATGAAACTCAGAGGGACCAAGACCTCAAACCAGTCCCCAGCCTGAGTACAAGTAAGTATGTAGCTTTTTGTTTTATTTGCATTTTCTCTTCTTGATTCATCTGTTCTTTGATTTTTAGGAAGCCACAGGAATACAGAATCTAAAACTATGAATTTGCTAAAGTAGGTTTAGTGTCCTATTTAGTCTGAGTTAAACAATAAGAGCATGAGTACAAAAAAAAAGACAGAACACCTCTGAAGAGTCCAACAGAAAACATCAGTCCATGAACAGCAGGATCTGAAAGCATGGATGCAGTCACCAGCACTGTTCCTTATAGCGGCATTAGCCAGTGCCTGAAATGCAATCCAACTACCCTAATAGCTCATTTGGAAGAACAAGATGATGGGTGGTTATTATATCTAAAGGTGAGGAGTTTGGAAAATGAAAAATTGCTAAAGAGTTTGGCTGTCCAAGGCGTGAGCTACAAAATCACCTCATATGGTGACAATAAGTCAGTGTGACAGAAAGTCCTGTGGAACAAAAACTACATTCACAAGCTATCAAAAGCACATCTTAAAGCTGAAAAATAACTTGCTGAAGTAATCAAACATCTCTTGGGAAAAAAAAATAAAAGCAGCAAGGCGTATTTCTGTCCAACAAGAAACCATCTGTCAGATTTTTCATATAACATAAAAAATTGTGAAGTATCAGAGGGCTCTGACTGATTTTCCTACTCAAGCAGATACACAGAAGGAACTGGAATGGATCCAACATGGGATGAGTTCTTCAGTAAGGGATATCCTTGAATATATTATGGCCAAAATGAAAAAAAAATTCAAATTTACAGAAGAATAGAGCCAAACACATTGTGAGGGTAGATGAGACAACTTCCAAGCTACCACTCAGTCTTGATCATATGCATTAGGCAGCAATGGGACCATCTCCAGATGCAGACCATTGTCTTTCTCTGAAGCTGGTCCATCTGACTAACTGTAAATTTGAAAGCACTATAGCTGTTTTATTGGAATGTCTGAGGTGCAGTACATTCACTGAAAACTTCCTGCAGAGTAACTGTAATTCTTTTGCATCTGACAGTGCCTCCAGCATGTTGAAGAAAATCAGTCAGGACTAGCTCACCATCTGCTAAGTCAGTATCTCAATATCTTTGTCTGCCTTGGCTGTTGTCACAGGCTAGAACTTACTGCTGGAGACATGACCTGAAACATCAATAGTACAGCTGAGCAAAATCAGAAAACTTTCCGTTTGGAGATGTCAGAATCTTTTGCTTGACTATTTTCAATTGAAATGAAACATTTCAACATGTCTGAAATTGAAATGTTTTCCTCCAGGGCAGATTGGCAGAGGCCCGGGAGCTTTTTCACCTTCCCCTGCAGTGTGGGGCATGGGTCACTTGCTGGTGGATTCTCTGCAGCTTGAGGTCTTCAGACCACAATTTGAAGACTTCAGTAACTCAGGCATAGGTTAGGGGTTTGTTATTGAAGTGAATGGGTAGGGTTCTGTGGCCTGCTTTGTGCAGGGGGTCAGACTAGATGATCACATTGGTCCCTTCTGACCCTAGAATCTATGATTTGTTGAACTGACTTAAATGCTTAATTTCTGGTCAAATCAACTTTAACTGAATTTTTCCATTGTGGCACATTGCCTCTATTCCCCCCTATGGGCCAGGCATCCTGGCTGGAATACATCTCCCATGATGTACCCAGAGTTATACGACTTCCATGATGCATCACATCAAGCTCAGTCAAAGGGAAATCAAGTGTTGTCAGTGAGGTTGGTCCATAGGAGAGACAGGGGGCCTAAACTACAACTCCCACAAGCCATTGTGAGGACAAGTAAACAAAGTTTAATGTTTTACTGGACTGATTCAAAACAAAACATTTCAGGTAAGTTCAACCAAATGAAATACTCCAATTTGGGTCAAACTGAACATTTCAATTTTACAGAAATTGCATGTTCCATAGGAAAATCATTTGTGATGGAAAATTCCCAACCAGCTCTAACAAACAGCATGAATCACTTGCAGGTGATTCTTCAACAAGTCACATACCCACTGAAACCTGTTTCCCAAGGATAAATAATAATTACACATCTCTGCTAAGTATGTGGTGATAGGTCTGCTCACCATTGGCAAGATCCCGGGTACATATTGGGGATATCAACTGAGGTATCTATTAAGGAAGTGTGGAATGAGTACCCTTCTCTTTACAAACATTTGTGAAGTTTCCACAGTCAATGACAGAGATGCCAAGCAATGTGCCTAGTACAGTGGCATCGGAAAATCCTGATCTCATGCTCCTGCAAAATTTAGGAATTATGTTTGATGTTTTGTTTGAACTGTGAGATTTGTCAAGGCAAAGAAAAGATATAACATTGCCAAAAGCCCCCACAGATCATTTCCATGCGTCTTCATATGTATGGGTGATGCTCAAGGATCTGAAGAGATGGAACAAGGCACACCCACAACAGATTCTGTCTTATTGCAATGTCAAATTACATCATAGAGAATGTGTATGGATACATGCTGGTCACATTTTTGTGCACTTGGCTAATGCAAAGGAAAGCCAGTTGATTCTTCAAGGAATGGGAAGGAAATGTGTGGGCTTATATACAGGTGTTCATTGATTCCATGCTTCTTGGTGGGTGAAGTGTATATTAGTGTATCACTATATATCAGTGCCCGTGACTAATAGGATGAGAAAAGAGAGGAATGCCAAACATAATTTCCTTCTACCATCAGGGACCATAATTAAACAACATTCAATTACTTTGGTAAATAAAATAAAGACCTTAAGCCTACTTAATTTTAATCCTGGAGGACAATAAATGATATGGTGCACTAAGAAACAACAGATTATAAACAGCTGGTTGTAACAGAACAGCTTGTATCAAAATTGTGGTCTTGAAGTGATTGCCTACTCTCCTCATACATGCACATAAAATCAATGTACTTGAACACTGAGCATGTGCATAGAACAGATAAGAATCTCTAACCCTCTGCCTAAAAATTCTCATTTCCCTTGAAGAAACAAACTCTTGTACCCATAAATAGGAAGCACATGGCTAATTTATCAATGCCAATGTCACTCTGTGAATATATTTGATGTGGCTGGTGTCATGTTGATGAGAAAACAATAAACTGTGAAAAATGTCACTTCTCAAAATTAGCTGGCTAGAGTTCAGCAGAGATGGATTGTTGTAACAGCTGTGGCATTATGACTTTGAGTAATTAGATTTTTTTTCTTTCCTGGAATAATTCTGAAGAACCACTTCCCACCCCCATAGAAATGAATCCATTTGTTCACATAAGTCATACTAAACAATAATCTGTTCTACCATCTCTGTTTTGACAACTGCAGAGAATCTCCATGGTACGATGAAAAAATATATATATTTTAATTCTCTTTCAGAGAGCTTCAGGTCTTTTTTCAGTTTCTACAAATATTCCCCTCCAGGGAATGCTTAGAGGTCCACAAAGAAAACTCCAAATGTGGCCTTCCAGCACCACAGTTCCCAAGGAATTTACAATCCCATGGAGGGTCAACCTCTTTTTTTTCCTGTTTCTTTGACACCCCCACCCTCTCAACCTTCCCCACACACACACCACCCCATGAAAGTGCCATGCTGCCAATGGGCATCCACCCATGCATGCCAAAAAGAAACTTGCCTGAAGAGGAGTGCAGATGTGAAATTGCTTCAAAGGGTACAGCGAGAATGCTGCTTGCAGAGCACAGATAGGCAGGCAGCTACCCACCACATGAGAATGTTGGAAATATGACACAAAGCTGCTCCACCTCACTCCTTCACTACCTGTCCATATGTCTGCAGAACCTGAAATCTGGAGCATCCATGGTTGCCCCCCAGCCACCCATAGGCTTGCGAGAAGGGTAGAAATGGTCACAGAATTAACACTTCCCATTTCTGCATCCCTGCAAAGGAGATCCATCGGAGTAGAGACTTCCACTACATATAGAGGGACAGGGAACAATCATGGCCAAAGTCTTTAAAAAAACAAACATTATGGGAGGTTTCAAAGTAAAACTGTTCCAACTTGCATCTGTTCTGTGCCACTGTTTGGGGATGTCTACACTGCAGTTAGGGTGTGTAACTGCAGCCCATGTAGGCATACCCAAGTTTAAATCTAGTTAGCGTTAGTACATAGAGGTGTGATGCCATGACAGCACTGGCTTCTGCATGAGCTGTACAAGCCCACCCAAAACAACCTGGGTACTTACTTGAGTTTCTAGCCCACGCAGAAGTCCAAAGCTGCTGTGGCTTTACTCATATTGGTACTTGTGATAGCTAAATTAAAGCTAGCTTGGTTATGTCCACATAGGGCTGCAATCACACACCCCGATGGCAGTGTAGACATAGCTTGAGATCAGTGAAACAAAGGGTATCTCAAGAGCCAATGTTCATATTTAGTCCTGGTGCAGAGGTGCTAGAAATATAGGGAAAGATTGTGCAGATACACCATGTTAAAATTTAATATCAGAACAGGTGCTTTCAACCCCTGTCCCTCACAAACACGTTGCCACATGTGCCCAGATGTTAAAATTTGCAATGGTGCACATGCAGGTCCATTCAGAGTCCAGATATTTGTATCATGCATGTCCTATATTTAAATGACTTCTTATATTCAATTATTATCATTCTGTGTTTAGCTCCTCTTATCTTAAAATGAATGTATATATTTTCTACAGACCGTCAGGCACTGAGTGAGGTACACTGAAGAAATTATTTTAAAAACTGACTTAATACCAGGTTTCCTGTGTAGATTGTAATGACACACCACCTGTTGTACCTCATACCTTAACAAAGGATATCTAGTCCTAAAAGAAAAATATTCCCATAAATATTCTTCATGACAGTTATCAAAACTTGGTTTCCAGAAGGAATGACTACTAGAGTGCCCGAGAAATCTAATTTATTGAGCACGCAATAACAAGGATAATAAATCACAAAGTATTTAGAGGACCTTTAATATCTTTATTTGTGAGGTATAGGATTTGATTTTAACTAGTTTAGCTAGGGAGTCGAATTCTACCCTTACTTGTACTTATGCGGCCACGCTGACCTTAAATTGGTAAAAGGGTCTGATCCTACAAAATCCGAACACCTCCTGTGAGCACCCTTAACTTAAATCAGGGGTATAAACAATATTTACACGGGCAGTCAAGCAACACTCACAGTGGCTCCAATCTTCTTGCACTGATTCACTAGAAATGTTTGTTCGTTGTCCTTCAGAGATATAGGACCTGATCCAAAGCCCAGTGAAGTCAGTGGAAAGACTTCCATTGATGTTGATGTGCTTTACAATCAGGTCCATAGTGAGAATACTGATTATACAGCACTGCATTCAACTCCTAGGTGATACCTTGATTGGAGTATCCTCATCAGGAGCACTGTTTGACAATGCTTGGTGCAATCTGATCTATTCCAAAGGGAAGGAAAAGTGTGGTCTTTTGAACAAGTCCCAAGATAACTTATCTCTGGCAGATAATAATTATGAATGATGAAAATGGAATGATGCCATCAGAAAGAAATAGGGAAATCACTCTGATGGTACTAGAATTTTCACAAGGGTCTATTGGGAAACCTCAAGAGTCTTCTACCCCTCCAGCAAATCAAGCCAGAGGATAATAATTATGAATAATGAAAATGGAATGATGCCATCAGAAAGAAATAGGGAAATCACTCTGATGGTACTAGAATTTTCATAAGGGTCTATTGGGAAACCTCAAGAGTCTTCTACCCCTCCAGCAAATCAAGCC
Source organism: Gopherus evgoodei (assembly GCF_007399415.2). NCBI lineage: Eukaryota > Metazoa > Chordata > Testudines > Testudinidae > Gopherus > Gopherus evgoodei. The sequence continues at coordinate 114,112,921 of NC_044326.1, forward strand.
AGAGGAAAGCAGGGACAGCCAATGGTTGGGAAGGGAAAAGCATGAAGGAGACAGCAAACTGCATGGGGGAAAGAAGGTCTCAGACATAGGAAGGCAGGCAGTAAGGGGAAAGAGCAAGAAGAAGGGAGTGTGCGGAGACATGAACCCAGTAGGCAGACAGGGTCAGGATGACAGTGTATCTTTTGGAAGCCCTGAACAATGCGTTTTCTTTCTCAATTGCTTCGCTATTAACTGGCTGCTTTGGGAGCCACTGTGGTGGAACTGGGGGAGGTGGTCTTCCCCAAAACTGCCACTTTTCTTTACCCCCATTTCAGAGCAATAGCAATGTTTCTGTGCAAAATCCCTGATCTCTGTTGCTCTTATCCTTCCTCACAAGCTGGAGGCAGATGTAGCCCCATCTTCTACCTCTCCTCCACCAGCTGCTTCTCCCCACATCCTACATCTTGCCAAGCCAAACAAAGGGAGGAGAGGAAGTGGCAGCTCTGAAAGCCTAATTCTGGTTCCTATTTCCACTCTGACAAAGGCTGATCCTTGCTCTGTTCTCAACCCCATTTCTGGATTTGAGTGCACTTTGGATATTCCAGATTGGACCCTAAGTGTAGGCAGAATTTGGCCCAAGAAGCTGATATATATCACAGTGTTCTGTGTTTTACTTTCTATAAAATAGCTCTTAAAGATACTGATCCTCATGTCTGTTTCACTTTCTAGAGAAGGGAAATTTCAACTTATCTTTTTTTTAAGCAGATTTCAAGAGATGTGTTTGAAAACAGTCAAAACTTTCATGACTTTGGCACAGATGGCCTTCTTCAGGGACCTTAAAAGGGATCAGTGAAGAAGGCTGTTAGTGCTGAAACATGGAAACTTTTATGACTGTTTCCAATTACATCTTTTGAATTGTATTAAATATGAAATGAAACAGAAGTTTCTCTTTGTGTTTGGGTGCAAGAACACAGCTCTTTATCCGTAAATCTGTCTACTGGAGTCACTTTTTCAAAAGTTATTTGGAAAGGGCCACTGAGTTCCTCTGTACCTGTGCTCTGATCATTGTGGTTAAAGTAATTTATTGCAGGTTGTGCAGCTGGAACTGAATATACTGATTTTCTTACTATGGTTCTAAAATTTCCACATAATTCAAAATGGTATCATAGCCTTCATGTTTCTGTTTGCATTTGATAAAAGTTGTCCTTCTTTTTCTCCCTACCAGCACTGCTACAAGAATAGTAGCAAACAAGAACAACTAACTAAATTTTGCTGCAGAAACTAAAGCCGAAAATACTGAAATATCAGCAAGTGAGATAGTACATGGGGGGAAAAAACGTGTCTGTTTGCCCATCGATGTTTTACACCTATGCTTTTGTGAACAATATTCCAATAGCTAGCACATATCCATACCATCCCTTTTCTAACAGACACCAAAATTCTGCCCACAGATGCAACGTCCACTGAAGTTCACAGGAGTTAAGCAGATGTGCCTGAGGACAGAATGTGGCTCATCATTTTTTAAAAAATCTGATCAAGTTAAATTTTACAGTTAGCTTCATCTCCTTATTGGTCTTGCAATCTCTGAACTATACCTCGTGGCTGGATGGAAGCAAAACTGCACTAAATTAAATAACTTGTCAAGTATGCATTTGCATGTTGACCCAACACATTATTGCCCATTTGAATGCCAAATTCCATTCTCTCTCTCTCACTCACACACACACACACCCCTCACAAAACAAAACCCAGAAATTTTCCTGACTTTTACCTACTTTTAAAGCTTATAAAGCATTCTTGCAAAAGCCAGTGACAATAGGAGGAACAAAAGTTTGCTCCTTTGCATTCATGACCAGTGAAGAACAATTTGTATGTATGCATTTGATGGCAATAGCAGATAACACTTTCCACACTTTAAAGGCAAAAACCCAAAGTAAAAGATCTCCTATCATATGCAGAATGGGAAAAATATCAAGATAATTGATTCACATAGCTGGAAGTTGAAATGTTTGGTCATTTCCTATTTAGGAATATAGTGAGGAATGGCTAATTGCTTAGACTACCTGACAGAAAACCAGAGCCCAATTAGTGCAGCTCAAGGGGACCTTTTTTATAAAAATGTATCTGCACTTACACTCCTAATCAACACTAAAGTGTAAGTGCTAGATTATGGATGATGAAAGATACTAAACTGTTACAAATTATCCTGGGTGCCTGCAGAGTACTCTAATCCACTCTTTCAGCGTTCACTCTCACCTGTGGAAGCCTGCAAGGTTGTTAATAGTGCTCTCTGGAACCAACTGTAAGTAGCAGACTAAAGTCATCCTGATAACTGCAAATCAAGAGACATATTATGTGTGCCTAAGATTGTTGAATGAAACTGTATATCCGAATATAAACTGTAATTTTTCACACTCAGGGATAAGACATGTCTTTCATTTGCTTAGCAAAACCTGTGCCTTGAGAAGTAGTGCATTTTCTTAAACAATAACCATTTTTCTCCTGAAATGGGTTTATGTAAGCCCCAAAGCTGCAGTCCTTTCTTGTGGTAAGTATTATTTATTCAGGTGAGTAGCCGTTGCAATATGGGACCACTCTCCTGAGCAAGTGCTGCTCAATGTGAACAAGGATTATAAAACCAAGGACTATCTTAGTATAATTAATATGGTATAAAGGGGATTTAAAAAAAAACTTGTGACGTTTATCAAAAATGGCACATGGAAAAAAAAAGAATGTTGGAACTTTCCAAGTTTTTCCTCTATTTCTCTTATTAAAAGCCGCAAATATACAAACCATGAACATACAGTGCACAGCAGTTGTTAAAAAATCATGTAACAGCAAGAAACTGATTTTTATATTAACATTGAATACTTCTTTCAATTAATGAGCATTCATTTGCATGATTGCTTTTCTTCATGCTTGTCTTGAGAGGTAAAAAAAAAACAAAGGGACAAATTCTGTTTGATAAACAGTACCAGCATATGCTGGGAATAATTTATCCTGAATACACCAGTGAAAATGGGAGCAGAACTTAGATCAATGATTTTATATTATATAGTCTGTACATGCTACGCACATCTAAATAACAGAAAATTATAATAAAAATGCTAATTATTTTAACTTAAGCAAAAGAGATCAATAAAAGAAATAAAATTACAATATGGTTTCAAAGAACACTTTTAAGAGGCTGATTTATGATCTATACAGCATATTGTCATGGGAAACTTTTCAGCTGACATTCCATACTGCTTTTATAGGTTGTTCATACTAGACAAACATGTTTGCTTTTAAAAAAGTAACTGCTTTAACTAATCCTCATTTCTGCTGTCCAATATGCACATGTATACCAGTGAACTAATCTGTGCGTGTGAAGAACTAATCGCCTCCACACAAAACTGCTGCCCTAAGAGTATCCTTGAAGCAGGAGAGGAGAGAAAAACATGTTCAATGCCTCAGTGCCTAGTAGCAAGTTTCATTTAAAGCAGGAGGATTTATCCCACTCTATCAGTTATTTATACAATAAAATAAAATCTATTAGGTCACCCATTGCAGGATTGTTCCTTCAGTATATTCTCCAGGGGAAGATTTTCAAAGGCATAAATGGGAATTAGGATCCTGATTTCCATTGGGTATCTAAATACACTTGGAAAATCACCCCACCATGTGCTTTGTCCAGTCAGGTCAGAGAAATACTACGATCTGAAGCATGCACTCCAGGAACAAATTCTTGAGATTAACTTATTTCTACAAACAACAATGTACATGAGCTTCCTCACATGCATATTAGTTTGGGAACTGTCTGCCTACATGGGATTTTACACATCTTTCAGCTATATCATAGATCCAGATGGAAAATCTAGCATTTAAGGATATCATCCTGATTTGTGACACTCCTGGAGAGCTTTGTATCTACGAAGCAGTGAAGGATTACATTCATTCTCATACGTAGGGTTTTTTTCACCCATGACAGATATATGGATAATCTTCATGTTATAAGTAATAAAAATAAATGCAAACCCTTAATATAACTATTACATATTTTTTTCTGATCTTTCAGGACCTCATTGTATAAGAAAAAGTCATACAAATGGTAAGAAATATTTTAAAACAAATATTTACTGATGAAGTAATTTAGCATTGGGTTACACACACACACACACACACACACACACACACACACACACACACACACACTTTAAGCTTTTAACTATCACAAATACAATTTGACAAATGAGGGCCAGTATTACATTTCCTGCGTATGTATATGTTGGCTAAAGTGTTTAGAATCTGAAGTTTCAGTCAAAGGTTGCTTATTTCCTATATAATGCCATTTTCATTTACTCTGTTGGTCTATATCATCTATTGTAAGGAAATGATTAGGTTGCCTGCTCAGAATAGGGTAGTCAGAACAAGAAAGCATAAAAAGGCACAACTAGATATCTTTAAATGGTTTTAGGTATGGTTAAATATGAATCATATTTGCCAAAGCACAGACATGAAAATCCTGTCTTCAGCCTGTTCTGCACATGCTTATTTGCCAAACTAAAGTCAATGTATCAAGAACAAAGAATAAATCTGTCCAGTGTGAACAGAAACTTACCTACTGTTAATTTTTCAAATAGATGGCAGAACCAAGCCTCTAGCTAGCACTAAGTTATTCTTTTTCTCTCTGTGCACACAGAACTCCAACAGAGAAGAGAATAAACTTGAAAAAAAAAACCCTGCTAGTGAAAGAACAAGATTCAGCTGTCTCTTTGCACCCACTTCATCCATCTGCATGAGAACATTAGAATAGCCATTCTGGGTCAGACCAATGGTCTATCTAGCTCAGCATCCTGTCCTCCAACAGTGGCTGACACCAGATTCCCCAGAGGGAATGAACAGAACAGCATAACCATCAAGTTATCCAACCCTGGTCATCCATTCCCAGTTTCTGGCAGTCAGAGGCTTAGGGACACCCAGAGCAGGCGGTTGTCTCCCTGCCATCAAATATAATCTTCTCTTTATTTTCTTGTGTGCATAGGGCCAGCCTGTCAGCTGCATAAGTCAATATAGCTCCAAATGATGTCAACGGAATTACATCAATTTACACTAGTTATACCATAACGTCCAATTCTTATTATGCTCAGCTCTTATTATATACAGATGCCTAGCTTGCCAAGTGAACTACTGCACGAAGTTCCATGCACATATGTTGATTTTACAAGACAAATGGCATTATCTACCAAAGACTAACATTAGAACTAGGCCCCACATGATAATTTAAAGAAACTGCATGAGAAGTGAGAAAATGATAAATGATGGCTGAGTCACTAATGATGCCCTTCCGGTGCCTATTACCATTTTAATTTATTATCATATTCATTGTTTTATTTACAAAGATGTTTACAAAATGAAAGAGTAAAAAATTAAAATGAGCTGAATATAATGTGAGAGTTTTATTGAGCATAAGTCAGGACACACAAAAGGTATGTGCTTTTTACAACACAAATCCTTTCCTGAAATCACCACATAAGGTTTAGATTTAGAGTTGTTTTAATTGTCATTTTAATAATTGCACGTAGTGAAAATGGTAAAATTCATCTCTGATACAAAATGTGGACTTTTTGCTTACATCAAGTGTATATTGCATATCTGTTGTATATTCAGCACCAGTCCCGCGTACCAAATTTTCATTGGCCTTACCCAGAGTTCAGTAAAGAGGGTGCTATTACAGTTATGATGTTTACTACACCATGGTATTCCCTTTACCTGTGGCATTTGTATTACACCTTACACACACACACACAACACCAAAATTAACTGTAAATTGGTCGTTGTAAATCTAAGTTTGTTATGGTGCCTGCTGTATGTGCAATTACTGCATAATATGCAACAGAGATCCAAAACATGGATCTGAGAGAAGTATTTTGCCAGTATGTAAATACTTGGGGCACATTTTTCATCCAAATTCTTGTTTTCAGTTCTGTGAGATTCTAAACCTTTTGATTCTTGGGCAACCCTCTCTTACACTACCTTTTCTAGGAACATTACAGGCTTCTTTAAAGAGCATGCATTAAGATGTCCATATAAAAGGAGCAAATCCTGCTCCTACTTTGCATACAGTAGAGCTGTGCTCCATGTGGCTCCTGCAACAGTATGCAGGGTATAACTTCAGGGTGAAATGGATAAGTGTGTAATCAGTGACCGGGGACTATGAGTTTCCAACAACCAAATGCTCACATAACAGAGGCTGTTATCACCCCAACATTTCAGTAGCAGCTGTGGAATATGTGGCCAGGAGGGAGGAGGATTCCATTGCACAGAGGAAATGATTGGGCACTAACAATACAGGAACAAATCCTGCCTTTACTTACAATTATGAAACCTCACTGAATTCAAGGTTACATATGTGTCACTGAGGACAGAAACTGGACCATAACAACTAATGTAGATAAGGCCCATTTCACAGGATGTATGTAATCAAAACAAGACTATAACAAGCCAACATACAATATTATATGAGATGTAGCCAGCATTATAACCTGTGATATACGTTGTAGTAACTGAAAACCTAAGAGCTCTCAACCTTTCTGTTCAAACAACTATTAATGAGGAATATTAAATTGTTTTGTCTGTGAAGCAATTGATCAGTGGGATTATATATGATTCAAAGATCTGAAGGCCAGAAAGGACCATTATCATCACCTAGTCTGACCCCCTACATAAGACAGGCCATGATAACTATTCATCCAGCAATATAAATGTAAAGACTCTCCATGTCTCTTAATAAAAATTTCTTAGAAAATGCATTACCATCATTGATTTCTGACCGTATGAAAGTACTGCTTGCTTAGTTAACTTATTAACAGTATTTTGTGCCTGCTGATACCAAGGAATGCATCTGAGAATGTTGTAAAAAGCTGGTATGGTATGGTATTGTATTGTATTGTATTGTATTGCTGAGAAATTCTAAATCACTGCTTTATAACTTAGGGATAGCTTTTGAGTGCTATCAAAATTTTCTGTTGTCAAATCAGAGCCAGGACTGAAATTTGGCACAAAACCTCACTTTTGGAAACAGTTCTTTTTATACCCATTTATAATTTACAATGAAAAAACCAAGATGATGTTTACTAGAGATGGGCTGAACAAACTCAGAATTATTTGCAGACTGAAGGGTATATTGGATATTTTAATTGCTTCAACAACTTCTCAGTTAGTATGCGGAGCAGTGTTGAATGATACTAGAGAGTTGCACATCCAAATCTATCGCTGTTGAGCAGGGTGCGCTAGTTGATGATAGCATCAGCATAGCAAGGAAGGTCATCTGCCACAGAGTGACTGGCTCCTTTGAGAGAGAGCAGGGGGAAAGTGCCCTGTTCCTCATCAGCTCACTCCAATTGGGCTTAAAAGAGGGCACTTGGGTCCTAGAGGAAGAGAGACCTGGTGAGTAAGGGGTTCTTGGGAAGAGGAGATTGGCAGGAGATGAGAGCTGTCAGAGCCAGAGGGTGTCTCCTGGGGGAAGACTGAATGCAATAAGAGCAGCAAGAATAGTCTGCTGGCTGTCCTCCCTGAGCCACGGCCAGAGGTTTGAAGGCAAGAGAAGCAGCAGTGGGAGCTGCCTATGGGCTCCAAGACAGAGAGCTGAAGGAAAGGGCTGTAGAAGGTTGATGGCAGGGAAGCACTGAAGGCACTTACCAACCGATGTCTCCATGCTGGAGAGCTGGACTGAAGGGAACAGAAAAGACCAGGGAGAAAATGATTTCCCAGTACAGAAGCTGTGGAGATTCCTGCTGGGAAGAATAGTGTTACACTCTAGCTGGAAAGGCTATCCTGTTATAGAGATGGAAGAGGATGGATAAGGAATCTAGGTGTGATGGAAGACACCAGAGTATGGTGAGACTGCACGCCCAACAGAGAGGCTGGGGGTGGTTCCCATTAGGAGGAGCAGAGTTTTAAGGACTACATGCGGTGGGGATCATATGGACTATGTTTTGGAACTTTTCTTACCAGACTATTTACATTATGTTTAGTAATGGCTCCCAGGAGGGGCATTATTCAAGCAAGAGTGTGGCATAAAATCCTTGGGCTACCCCTGAGAGGGAAAACTGAGGCAGACATGCCTCTCATGCTGCAGCAGGGCACTCCAGGAGGGACTATCTTCTTACACCATCTTTTTAGGTGATATCTAATGAAGCAATGTACAAACATGGAAACTGATCCTGCACCTACTGACATCAATAGGAATTTTGCCATTGACATCAGTGGGTGCAATATCAGGCCTATGGTGAAACCTAGTGCAGGGGTAGGCAACCTATGGCATGTGTGCCGAAGGCGGCATGCAAGCTGATTTTCAGCGGCACTGACACTGCCTGGGTCATGGCCACCAGTCTGGGCGGCTCTGCATTTTAATTTAATTTTAAATGAAGCTTCTTAAACATTTTAAAAACCTTATTTAATTTACATACAACAATAGTTTAGTTCTATATCATAGACTTATAGAAAGAGACCTTCTGAAAATGTTAAATGTATTACTGGCACCTGAAACCTTAAATTAGAGTGACTAAATGAAGACTCAGCACAGCACTTCTGAAAGGTTGCCGACCCCTGGCCTAGTGACTAGAGGTGGCATTCTGAATAATACATTTCCACAAATGTTCAGCATCTGGCAGAATAAACTAAATGTTGGAGGCATTTCAGGAAATGCTTTATTCTGGGCTTTCAAGGGCAACTGTTTTTCTGTAAAAACAGTTAAGCTACACTTGCAGGAGGCTGTACCTATCCAGTGGTCTGATGGGTGACATACACAGTCATGTACAGAGAGCTTCCCAGAACTTCTGGGAGCACGGAGACAATGTAAATTTGTGGAGTGCGTTCTGCTGGCCAGTGCTGGGAGGACAGCATCAAGACACCCTCTCCTCTTTCCACAATTGCCATGCACCTTCCCCAGGGAACTATTATGTGGAGAAAGCCCCTGTGGTCTGCCCAGAAGAAGGTGTGGGTAAGAAGCTCTTTATGCCCTCCCTCAACACTATACGTCAGAGTTAGGGCAAGGCAGAATCTGACCCACAGAGAAAAACTGCATGATACAGAAAGGAGAGAAGTTAAACACGGGAGTAGCCATCCTCAGTCTGCTTGAGAACAAAGGGAATAATGCCGTATCAATACCAGCTGCATCCTCCAGGCAAGATAGTAAGGAATGAGATGCACAGAAGAGTAATACATTTCTTAATAAATCTTGGGGAATTACGAAACCATTGGCCAAATTATCATAGGTGCGGCAGGACTGTGGGATGCAGCAGAACCACCACTGTCCTGCTGCGGAGGAAAGGCCAGGATGCAAAGAGGGTACTTGGGATGCACCCCCTGAGTACCATATCTCTGCATCAGGCCCATGGAATGGGACTTTTAGATACACTGGCTAAAGTGTTCCACATGCTGTGCCAGGTTTGAGATGGAGGGTTCTCTCTCCCACCTGGCAAATAGCCAGTTCAGTTGGGGTGTGCATAAGGACCAGGATTTGTCCCCTAAATGAACATGATTCAGTGAGAGGAAGTCTGGAACATCTGGGGAAGAATAATCCAAAACACAGATCTTCAGTGGGAGGGAAAAACTTGAAAAAGAGTAAAGCCCAAAAAACCTAGGAGCCATAGTGGACAGTAAATTATACATGAACTTGAAACATGATATGGCAGCAACAGAACTCAATGTGATTTTAGGCTGCACAAGCAGAGGCATCACAAAGTGCGGCTCTGTTACGAAAAGCAACTCCATAAAAATGGCACCAGGGGAGTCCACATTTATTGTGTCACAATGATTTACAGATCAAATTTAATCAGTTACAGGGCAAAAGAAAAGATGTTATTTCTAACTGCCAGCCCTGAAAATTCATCCTGGTATCTGAAAGTCAAGTTGTGTTCTTTCTGGTTCACATAAAATCATCAGTAACCAGGATCCACTTCAGCAGGATTAGAGGTGTGGTACCTGTTTCACCCATAACACACTTCAATTTGATCAGGGCCATTAGTGGTGATGCATCAGCCAGACCCATCTTCACTTTCTTATTCCCTGATGAATTGGCTGTTAGATTTTTTTTTGTTGGTGGGTGGGAGGGTATGATGAGCACATTTGATTTGGAAGTCAATGAGGTAATATAAGCATGGGATCTCACCATGCTGTTTTCTAGAGTCACTGTGGAGGGGGGAAGAGAATTGGGGAAATAGGCGGATTCCAGACGAAACCCTGAAAAAATGGTATTAATTGGATTTAGTTTCTTTTTTAAAAGTCCACAGACATGTCTTAGTTAGAAAAGTATAAAAATATTTAAAATAATAATCAAAACCAAAAGAGCTTATTCTGGCCCTCTCAACTTTACAAATGGCCTGATGTCTCTTATGCAAAGTTTTCCAGGGATAATGTCAACTCCAAATCTAATCAGAATAAAATAAAACTATATGAAAAGTAGTTTCCTGTATTGCACTGCTGCCCCTGAGTCCCATTGTCAATGTCTGTGGTTTTGGAATCACTTTACAATATTAAAAAAATATATTTTTCTTCTCCCTATTGGTGCGTGAAAGACCCACACAGACAAAAAGAGAAACTAAGCAGGGGCGGCTCCAGACGCAAGCATGCCATGCGCGTGCTTGGGGCGGCAAGCCGCGGGGGCAATCTGCTGGTCGCCGCGAGGGCGGCAGACAGGCTGCCTTCAGCGGCATGCCTGCGGAGGGTTCGCTGTTCCCACAGCTTCGGCGGACTTACCGCAGGCGTGCTGCCGAATCTGCGGGACCGGGGACCTCCCACAGGCAAGCCACCGAAGGCAGCCTGCCGTGCTTGGGGCGGCAAAATACGTAGAGCTGCCCCTGAAACTAAGGTCCAGATTCTGTGGTTGTTTTGAGGGGGAGGACGTAAGGAACTTTCCTACATCATCTTTGTAAGCTCTGGAAAGAATTACAGCCCTCACATTCTGTGGAATATGAGGTTGTTTCTTCCCTATTGCCCAGGGGCTGCATAAAGCATAATCACTGCCTGTCCCTGAGCTCCAGGAGGCATTCTGTCTCACTGTGCAGTATCCTTTCCAGTGCTCCCTCTGAAGCAGGATGGCTCTACATGGCCCCTTAGAATGGGCTGGGCCTACATCGCACAATTTAGCTGTAATTCACTGCCTATACAGGGGAAACAATGAAACGGATTATATAGTAAGTGCTGTCACATGCCCAGAGAAACACTGAAACATTATTTCCCCCTCTGGTCTCTTTTAGCAGTGGTTCTCAACCTTTTCCATACCTGGACCCTTCAAAAACCCATCTCCCATCTAGCTATGGTCCCCTTCCCATTTAACATTGAGGGAAGGGCAGGGTGGTCACAGCCTCCTGACACCTACTTGCAACCCCTCTACAGTTCATGGTCCCCCATCTTATCGAACTGTAACTGTGGATGTTATTTCTAACTAGACTGGGAAAACCAGAAGTGCAATGTTAAAGTTGTCCTGTAACCTAGAGGGAATTATAGACGGACTGATGCTTATGGAAATTCTGTCACCTCAACCTCAGCTCTGGTGGGAAATGAAAACTCTGCCAGTATGTCAGCTACAGTTTTTATTGTTCAATATATTAACATTCTTCAAGGGTATTAATTAGTGACCAATAAAAACCCCAAGGGTATGGAGTTTGAGTTTGGAAAAATGGCAATATCCAAATTTCCTTCAAACCAGTAAATGACAATAACAGGAGATGAACAATTAAGTTAGATACATTTCCATTCTGCAGTGTGGGAACTCAACCACACCTTAAGGAGAAGGGACATGTCATGACGTCTAAGTAGGGTAGGGAGCTGGGAGTCAGACCGTATCTACACTACAACTTTCATTTGATGCAAAGCCTCCACAGTCAGGAGCATGTAGTTGGCTGCTTGCATCAGCACTGTGCATACTGAGCAGAAATGTCTGCATCAGTGTAAAGTGTGGTGCACCATGAATAAGTATCTCAGTGCACGCCTTGCCACTGCCCAGCACAATGCCTTTTGGGATTTTTTTGAAGTTCTTTGTCCAGGGATTTCAAGGAGCTATAGGTCAAGAAACCAACAGACCATTTTCTCCATACCATGATACTTTCCACATCCCCTAATTTTTGCCTCATTATTTAAAACTCCCAGAATCCTGCACATCGCTTTCAGTCTCTGCCATCTCTCTGACAGAAGCACAGACCCTTCAGAGCTCAGAACAATTCTCATGTGCATTGCTGTTAAAGGACATTCATTCTCCAGTATTTGCAGATCTCTGCTACAGTCGGGATGGTGAGGACAATGAAGAGATGTTTGAGCTCAATAACTGGGTGCTGATGGTCAGAACTGTCAGTGACCTTGGTTCACTACAGATAGTTAAAGTGCACAAGTGGCAGGGAACAATTTTCCTCACTCAATCCTGTTCGTGACCCATGTCCGAGACCAATGCAGGTTCGAGTATGTATTTGATTGAGAGAGGAAAATCAAAACGTGACAGATTGAAATTTCAAACCATGTGGCTGTTTATTAACGGGGATAAGTTACAATTTGGGCCAGGGAAGGGTAATTTATCAACAAGAAATACTATCAGAATAAATTAAAAAACACACAATTTAAAACAGTCTATTTACATCCAACAACAAGAAACCAAACGATCTATGATCAACTATTCACTAAAAACCAGAGCAGATACACAAAACTAAGTAAACTGTTCACGCATTAACCGAATATGGTAAAATACACCAACCAACCACAGTAGCGATTAATACAACAATTTGGCTCTTATATACTGTATATGCAACTTTGCACCAAGTAAGGGAAGAAAAAAAAAAGGGAAGAGGCTAAGCAAATAGAGTATTTACAGAAATTAAAATGCACACACCACACTCCAAGCATAGCTGACCAGTAGTACAGACACCGAGAGCATGACAAATTGATGGGAAATAATCCAAAAAACAAAACAAAACGACACAACACGAGTCAGCAAAATCCAGAGGAGACCCTGGCTGAAAGGGTGATCAGGCCTTTCAGCTAACATGCGGATACTCCTGCCATTTTTGGCACGAGACATAGTTTTATTTGAAGACTCTTACTCGTGTCAGCGTCTGATTGGTCCCTAGCTCCATCGCCTTCCAGGTTCCGAGCTGGTGCCCTCTACATAAACAGGATCTGCACCCGGCACATTACTTTTTTGCACACGACACCCTACTCTTTTGCACATGGCACTAACTTGACCCACAATTGACCAGACAGAAGGTTCGAGAATAGGCACATGGCACTATAATGTTGCACACTGCACCATAGGGTAGCACACGGCACCAATGTGACCCCTTGACCGACAATTGGCCATACAGACGCCATGTTTGAGCATAGGTTTAGGGTTGTGACAAGAATGAAAAATATGCTAGGTTTCTGCTAGCATTCGTAGAGCAGCTCCACATGGTCAAGCTCAGCTTCTGGGTCCAAGAAACTAGCACTGATTGTAACGAAGATTTGGGAAGACAAGCGGAACACCAGCTGGAAAACGTTTAGGATCAACACAACTAATGGAGTGTCTACACTCGCACTGCATCGACCTAAGTCAACTGTGGCCCCTTGTCATTTGGTGGTGTTAATGCATTGTTGTAATGGGTTACTTATTCAGCAGGAGAAAAATCTTAGTGTATACACATGCATAACGGTTGACGCAAGTGGACTTACATTATCTAACTTTGTAATGTAGATCAGGTCTCAGTGTAGATGCACAAGGAGCAGCCCTATGCCTCCACTGGTCCCAGAGATCTTGTGGCTCTTGGAGCATCAGCAGGTTTTTGGGGGGCTGATGTCATGGGAGAGTGTAGGAGAAACAACATAAATCTTCTCTCTTCCCCTGGAACAATGCCAGGGAAACTCCTTGGGGGAAACTTTGCATTCCAGTACTATGGAGGCCCTGAGATACTAAGGTGAAGGGGACCATATAAGTACATAGACAGACCAGATGGGTGAGGTAGTATCTCCTACAAAACTTAACCATGATGAAAGCAATAAGGAATCAAACAGGGTTCCAAAATACCCGGTGAATTTAACAGAGAATGAGATCCCTGCTATAGAATTGCATAGGATGGTATAAAAAATTAAAAAAGTACCTCATTTGTTATTAAATTCCATTCAGGAGAAAAGTTAGTAGGTGACTGTAATTTCAACAAAAAGGGCCAATCAGCCAGTCAGAATACGGCTTTTGATAATTAGGGCCAAATTATTCCCATCACTCCCATTCAGTGGTAGCAGAGTTAGGTCAATGCTGAGCACTTTTCAAAATCGTTCTCTTCCTTTCACACACATACACATACATATGTCGAATACAAAATCAACAATCTGCCTCAGGTTATGAAATCGATAGCTCCATGAATTTAATTTAATAATGGCAAAAATGACATTCAGCATTACTTCATTTTTAATTTTTACTATGTAGCCCTTAAGGAACTCTGGTCCAGCCAACCCATGTTCAGAAGCCTGGGTGGAGGACACAAAGTGGCTTTTAGAAGCTTTTGTAGCCTCTGGATCCTAGGGCCCAAAGTAGATGGAGTGGAACCAGAGATTGTGAACATCTCAAATCAAGCAATACAAGTTTAATCTAGCTTCTTTCTGCTTCCTGCATTATCCTCACCATGCATCAATGACAATTACAATTCTGGCTGGAGCTAGGCACCCAGTTCCTATTGAATTTCCATATGGTCGGGGAGTCTAGCTCTCTGGGAGTTCTTTGGAAACACCATCCTCTGTAATCTGAACATGTAGGCATATACATGAAGCAGAAGAGAATTGTTGTCAAATATTTTTTTCCCCCAACACAGAACAACTTTGGTCTAAACATTATAAATGGAATTGCAATTTGTACTCTGAAGCAGTATAGGTCTTTCATGCTACAGTATTTGACTATAACACTGTTTCAGCATATTCATGTTCTTTAGATGCAATTCCGCTGTATTGTTTGTTGGCTATTTCACCACAATGCTGCCTTTAAACTACTGATAGCATTGGGTTGGTGTTTCCACACACACTCCTTCTGCCCTCCTCTCCCACCTCGGTAAACTAAGCAGACACACTGAAGATTTTAGGGGCAGATTTCCATAGTGGCTGTGGCTCCCACCTGACCTCTAATTTGGAGGGCCCCAATGCTGTGGTTTGCATACACACACAGCAATTGTTAACACATACTGAGCAATCAGATATCTGACTGCCTGATTTGAATATGCAAACCCAAGTTTTGAAGGCCCTAAACTACCAGTAAGTGCTTAAAATAAGATCAAAACTAGACTTAAACAATTACTGTGTTCTGCAATTATACTCTCTCTCAAATTTATCCAATAATATCTTTTGTATCTTGGTTTCAAAAATATATCTGATACTGGTCACACTCTGTATCCCACAAAGGCGACATTATAACTCAAGCTTGTGCTGCTGACTGCTTATTTCCTCAAATTCTTATCGGTGGTTTTCCGAAAAGATGCATTATTTCATACATTTCCATTTTTTAGACAGAAAGCCATAAAGATGTAAATGAAGATACAAAAGTGAATTGTATACATTATCATAAAATTGCCCTATTACAGGCTTTGTAGGCAACTGCTAAGACCCTTATATTAGCAACGACTTTGCTCAAGATGCATAGAACTAGCAGCCAAAAGGAACAGAGAACGATGCAAGTGGAGAATTTAGGGTTCAACATGTCAACTGAATAGCGTTCTGACAGAGAAAACTGATATGCAGGATCCAGTTTAAGTAACATTTAAAATTACAGTGAAAAAATTATGTGCACGCATGCGGGAATACACAAATTCAACAAACAAAACATTTCTAGTATCAAACTCTGCATTGTGTTATGGCATATCTTGTACATGTCCATCTAATTAGAACATTTATAAAGAACTGCTACATGATGAAGCAAACATTTAAAAAATTTAAAAAGCCTTCTGTTCTATAGGCACTTGAGAAACATCAGGGAAGAGTGAATTTCCCCTAGTTAATGTGAAGATTAATAAGGCAGAGACAAACAAAAAGACAGAAAAGAAAAGAATGATTTTGAGAGTAAAAAAAGCTCTCATAAATATATGATAGAGCAGTTACCGGATAGCCATTTCGCCCTGGTTGACCCTGGTTGAATGAGATGAAATGGGTATGACAAACATTAAGAACATATTCATGACATGTGACATTACCAACATGTGCAGTACACTAATGCTAAATTAAAATAGCGATTGATCCTCTACACTTAATTATATTTTACAAATGAACAAGTATGGCATAGATATATATATACAGTGAACAATATTTTTTTGGCAAGGCACATTATTCAAGATAAAACATTGTCAACATTAAAAATAACTAACAAAAGGGCCACTTACTGCCTTTGATCCTTGATGGAACTCTTGCTATCAGAAGGAGTTATATACATAGATTGAAGGGCAGCACATGGCAGAAAGAGAATACAATAGATGGAAGGTGTGCTGCCTATAGTATGTCAGTGTCAAGGGCGAAATCGTAGTAAGCTCTATTGGGTCATAAAAAATAAAAAAACACAGGACTTGGATTGTCATCCTGACACACTGGTTATAGGTAGGAAAAGGCAGCTAAAATTTCAGCGGTCACCTTTGAAGATGCAATAGCCACCCGCAGTTACTACATGATGGTACCTAAGGTACCATAATTATTCACTATTTTAAATATAGAGAACTACTGTGGGATTCCGGTAATAACCACAGTATAGTTTTGGTTACCACTATGCACACAAGGTCAAAACTAGAGTAAAACATTTTCAGAAGTGATTTAGGCAACTGGGAGCCTAAGTCCACTGACTCCCAATGAGACTTAGTCTTTTAAATCACTTTTGAAAATGAGGAATATTCCATCCTTCAGAGAATAAGTCTCATTGAAAGTCACTCCTAAGTGCCTAAGTCACTTTTGAAAATAGAGCTTAGGCTCCTAAATCATTTAGATGCTTTTGAAAACTTTACCTATAGTCCTCAGAGCTAATTCTGGGTTATATTAATAATGTATGGCTCTACTTTTTTTCAAAATGGAACTGTGCTAAAACAGTAGGGAGATGATGTCAAGAAGTAAAGATTTGCATATGCAGAATTCACTATCTACTTTGCTAAATTCTCTTGCTGAAGGAAAATCATTTATATCCCAATTAATGCTTGATCTTTGCATTTTGTGAGAAGAGACTGCAAAAGATATTTAGGAAATCAGCATTTCCTTCATTTAAAGAGCACTAGTGTGCATTAAAAGCCTGCTCTTTCGCTGATAGCCTGTCAGATGAGATTGCCAATGTGAGCCACTGCGCATTTTGACAATTTTAGAAG
Source organism: Gopherus evgoodei (assembly GCF_007399415.2). NCBI lineage: Eukaryota > Metazoa > Chordata > Testudines > Testudinidae > Gopherus > Gopherus evgoodei. Next base: position 114,130,224 of record NC_044326.1, read on the forward strand.
TTAAAATGTTTCCTGTAGCATTACTACTCGGTAGTTACAGTTCACACTAAAATGATTGTTTCGGACAACAGAAATTCAGGATATTAATTAATTATTCTAAAATACATATGCCATTCAGTTGACAAGATGATCTGGTTATGAAAGTAAGACTGTGGAAATGCCAACCCATGACAAATCCAAGGAAAGAAAAGAGCAAGTCTCCTAAAGTAACTTTACAGGCGATATTATTCTCATGATTGCATTGTTACCTGCGGATGGTATAGTATCACAATAAATACGAATACTTTAAATACATATTTTAAACACTATACTTAGAAAAAGAAGTGTGATTTAAGTCTGGAAAGGTGTGGACAAGAAAAAATTGAATTATTTTGTCAGAAACAAATTTATGGCCAAATTTACCACCATTGCTAAAACTGAGTATTATTTTTTACTATTTGTATTACAATAGCATCTAGTGGCTGCAGTCTGGATAAGGGCTCTATTGCCGTTGGCATTGTACATACACATAACGAAAAGACAGTCCTTGTCTCAAGGAGCTTATTTAATCAGAGTAAGTTACTATTTAGTGCAATAAAGGTTGCTGAATCATTTCCTATAGTTAGATGGTTCAGCCTTCTGGCACGGTTACTGATAATCATTTCTATACCAGACTGAACACACATTAATACCTAGTAGACAAAATGAACAGAGCATACTTACATGCTATTCTGATCCAAAAATGCTATCTGTAGGGCCGAGGTAAAGTTTTACTGTTTCAAAAGTTTGTTTAAAAAAATAAGTTTCCAAACAAATCATTTAACTCCAGCAAAATTAGTAAAAGTTTACACTGTACTAACAATAACTTTATATTTCCTCTGGATCAAATATAATCCATTCACCATGGAGATTACTTAACAGGGTCTAAACCCATTTCTGCCTGATCTTGGTTAACCTGGGAGACCCAACAATGTATCAACTGTACTTACAGGAGGTCCTGTGGAGGGGAAAAAGAGAAAAAAAATATATATAAGTTTATGAAGTTAGTAAGAAAGATTCATATGCAAGAAGCCAAAAATGAGACCACATGATCATAAATTAGCATAATCAACATACTGTTTAGATTTTGTTCTTAAACAATATTTTTCTTCTCTGGTTCTTTGAGGCTAGTAGTGATGCCAAAGACTTGAATACATGCAGTTTCTTTGCTGAAGAATTAAATATTCTTCACCTATTCCCATGCAATTTCATGTTAATTATTCTTCATTTATTTTCATGCAGTCTCATAGCAGGCCAAAAAAATATTAACCATCGACTACAATGTTTTCTCAGACTTCACATGTGCATATATTTCATATCCACCAGTTTCAATTAGCCATGAAACTGGGAATTAAATTACATCTTGTCTGCAAAATTACACAATTTTTTTTACCCTTGGCATTTAACCTTGGCATTAAGACAGAAATACTTGCATCTAGATCTTCTTACTTTCCTCCTTTGTCAATAAGGAGACGTTCCAGTGATCACCTGACTCTACAGAAATTGCCTTTCATCACTGTCTTTTTTCAAGACCCACTTATAAAATGATCCCTATTAAAATGTCACACTTTTTGAAGTGATATTTGCACATTTTTCCAATTATTTCGATTCAAAGGCTTTTGTACAGCAGTTCTTGAGAACATTATCAAAGGGCTGCAAATCAAATCTAATATTTCACTCTTATTAAGTGGAGCAGCTGCAGCTCCCAAATCAATGGCTTTTCATTCGCTCTCATGCCTCCTTCTAACTTCTGAATAAAGTGAGGTGCAAAAGGGCATAAAATAGCAACAGCTGTATTTTCCGTTTGCTTTTGATATTGTCAGGCTTTTGTTTTTAACAATGTGATTTTATTGTCTAGTAACTAAGGTAATTTCTTTATAATAGTAAACATTTCCAAATAGTATTTTAATGTGCAGGGTCTGTTTCTAAAGGAAAGAGATCAATTTCCTCTGTTAATATCTTAATGTGTGTTTATTTGATGTGTAAAACGAAAAGTCAAGCATACTGCAAGGTAGCTGACAAGTTCATTTGATTTGTCAAGATCATTTGTGAAGCCAAATTCAACCTGAGCGATTCCCGCTATATAGTAACTTTTTTTCTCTGCAGCAAGTATCAACTGATTTACATATCAAAGTTAGTTTATCTAATTTTATCAGAGTTCGGCTTTGTTTTAGCTATCCAATAAAAAGAAGGAAATAATTTTCTAACAACAAAATAAAGTTCTAATTTATAACGACCTAAAAGACAAAACAATAGATTATTGTGAACAACTAAGATTCATGAGAATCAACCAGACTGTAAATTTCTTCTAATCTGCTGGATTAATTCACAGATAACCAAAAATACCCACTATAACCAGATGGATCTAAAGTACCCATTTCTCTGATGCCGATTCTAGGCCTTGGCTACACTTGTGCATTATAGTGCAATAAAGCCGCCAAGAGTGCTCTACCTCACTCCCCGTCCAAACTAGCAAGGCATGTAGGCGCTCTGACTCCGTGGCTGGAGTGCTCCTGATACTCCATCTCCTCGAGAGGAATAATGTTTGTTGCGCTCTCGCTGGAGCGCCGCAGCACCAGTGTGGACACCTAATGTGCTTTCATTGGCTCTGATTCGCCTCCGGAAGTGTCCCACAATGCCTGTTCTAGCTACTCTGGTCATCACTTTTGAACTCTGCTGCCCTGTCCTCAGGAGACCAAGTGTCAGATCCGCCCTTCAAATTATCTGGGAATTTTGAAAATCCCTTCCTGTTTTCTCAGCCAGGCATGGAGTGTTCTCAGCACATCTTTCCAGGTAGCCTCCATGCGCCAGGCGATCCCCAGTATGGAGCAATGGCAAGGTGCTGGATCTCATCAGTGTTTGGGGGAAGGAAGCTGTGCAGCCCCAGCTGTGCTCCAGACGTAGGAAGTACGATACCTTCGGGCACATATCAAGGGGCATGATGGACGGGGTAATGACTGGGATGCGGTGCAGTGTCGAGTTAAAATGAAGGAGCTGTGGAATGCCTGCTTCAAAGCCCGTGAGGCAGATGGCCGCTCCAGTGCTGCCCACACAACCTGCAAATTCTACAAAGAGCTGGATGCGATACTTGGGGGTGATCCCACCTCCACTGCAAAGACCACCATGGACACTTCTGAGCCCAGTACAGCAAGCGAGGGGAGGAGGAGGAGGAGGAAAGCACAAGTGACGGTGCTGAGGCGGGGGAAGACACCCCGGAATCCCTAGATGCATGCAGCCAGGAGCTCTTCTCGAGCCAGGAGGAAGGCAGCCAGTCGCAGCATCCGGTGCAGCGTCTGGGAAGTGCAAACAACAGAGGAGGTTCCTTGTAAGCAGCTTTCTTTTCAGGAAGGAAGTTTTTAGGTATGGGCTCTTTGGGCGAGGAGGGTAAGGGCTGCATGCATGTCTAGAAGCAGAATAGTGCATTGATGAGGTCTATCACATTGTGGTAATCGGCATCAGTGATCTCTTCAAAAGTCTCAGCCAGAACATGGGCAATGCGCCTGCGCAGGTTTATTGGGAGAGCCAGTGTGGTTCTTGTCCCAGTCAGGCTAACATGTCCATGCGACTGTGCTGTGAGGTGTGTGGGGGGGGACCATTGCTGCACACAGGCAAGCTGTGTATGGGCCAGGGCGGAAGCCGTATTGTAGGAGAAGACCCTCCCTTGCTTCCCTGATCACCCTCAGCAATGAGATATCTTCCAGGACGAATTCCTGTGGAGAATGTTGGGACAGTGTTCAGTGTATGTGCCCCCTGCAGCTGTTGGCTCTCCCCAAGGCACAGAAACCCAGAGGACAGTACAGCCATGAAACAATCAGTCCCCATGGACCCTGTGCTTACTCACCATTTCTGGGGCTCCCATTGGTTGTGCGCGCTCACTTTAGGACAGGCAAAGTATGGTTTTTGTGATTGCCCTCCTTAAGTGCAGGGGAATCATTGCTCTATCTGGTATGTACAATGCTGCATCTGTTAAGAGTTGCATGTTGCTTGTCTAGGTGCAACCTTGAGATCTCAGCCGTCATTCTTATCACCGGCCAACAGACTGAGAAGACTCCAGAAGAGGCCGCATAAAAGCAAAGAAGATATGCTACATGAAGTCATGCAGCAGTCTGTAAACGAGAATCAAAAGGCACAGAAGTGGAGGGAGAGGAGGATCCGCCAGGAAAATGTGAAAGGAGGATCTGCTAGGAAAACGCGATGCACCAGCAGCAAAGCACGGAACGGCTGATTAGCATAATGGAGTGCCAAGCGGACTCTATCCAGGCGTTGGTCGCCATGCAGGTGAAGCACTACCACGCTCGTCCCCCCCTGCAGCCCTTGTGCCCCAAAGCTCTTTGCCTTGTGCCCCATGTCCCCTCCAACCCACTTTCCCCAACACCCGGGTTCTTACTGCCCCCAGCTGCCTCCTACACCCATAGCTTCGCCACCCACCCACAAAAACTATGACCCTTATCCACTGCACTCAACCCCCCTCCACATGCCCTATGGCCATCCTGAAGTGCAGCGCTCAGTGCACAGCACTCCAGACAGGATTCAAGAGTATGAAATCAGGACATACCCAAAGCTATGAGTGAACCGGTCTCCACCCCACCCCCTTACCCTTTTAGTATTTCTCTGTTACGTTGTGGGGGGGGGGTTTCAATAAATGGCATTTTTTACTTCGAAAACATACTTTATTAGTGCATAAAGCAAAATATACCTTAGCCCAGGAAAGGAACAAACACTGCAAGTCAGTGTACCAAACACAGCCACTGTACTTAACTCCCGTGCAGCGCACCAGACATTACTCATGGATTTCAGCCTCAAATTGCTCCCTCAAGGCATCCCTAATCCTTGCAGCCCCACACTGGGCCCCTTTCATAGCCCTGCTCTCTGGCTGTGCAAATTCAGCCTCCAGGTGTTGAACCTCCGAGGCCCATGCCTGAGTGAAGCTTTCACCCTTCCCTTCACAAATATTATGGAGGGTACAGCACGTGGATATAACTGCGGGGATGCTGTCTTTGGCCAAGTCCAGCTTCCCATAAAGAGAGCACCAGTGGCCCTTCAAACCGCCAAAAGCACACTCCACAGTCATTCGGCACCGACTCAGCCTGTAGTTGAACCATTCCTGGCTGGGTTTCATGAGCCACAGCATTAGAGGGTAAGTGGGATCTCCAAGGATCACAATGGGCATTTCGACTTCCCCTACGGTGATCCTCTGGTACTGAAAAAAAGTCCCAGCTTGCAGCTTCTTGAACAGGCCAGTGTTCCAAAAGATACGTGCATCATGCACCCTTCCATTGGGACAGGACCCAGAATGCCCCGCACTCCATGCCTCCTTCCCACAAGCCACATCGTCAGAATGGGAAGAGGTGCTCTGTGGGATAGCTGTCCATAATGCACCACTCCATATGCTGCTTCCAGTGGCGCGAATGTGGCCACGCCAGTGTGCTTGCAGCTGTCAGTGCAGACAGACTGGAGCGCTGTCCCTGGTGTGCTCTCTGAAGGCTGGTTTAACCCAAAGCGCTCTACATCTGCAAGTGTAGCCATGGCCCTACTAGAAACGTCATCCTGACAAAGAGCTGAATCCTGCAAGGTGCTCAGTGCCATCAACTCCCACTGATGTCAAGAGTAGCCGAAGCCGCCCAGCGCCTGGGAAGATCAAGCCCCAAGTGCAGTTTCAACACAAATAAAAAGCCTCTCTATTTACATGTTACATTTGCAAACTTTCAGCTACAAACACAGCCAAATACAGACTGGATTTTAACTCAAGAGGATCCTAAATGCAACAAGTTCCTGATAACATCTTATTTTACAAAGTTCAGTCTATTTAGACATTACCTCCATGACTGTTCACATAACACGTTCCCTTTTCCTCACGACATGATCTGTTCTAAACACAAAGGGCTTGATTTTATACTCAGCTATACCATTGTAATGTTATTTACTTAAATGGAGTTATGCAGATGTTCACAGGTGTAAATGAGAGAAGACTTTGAGTGCTGAAATTATTTCAGAATTACCAATAACCAGTTTTATTATTCATGTCTTTTATGTCAGAAATTACAAAATCTATTAAAGGGTCTATAGATGCAATAAGTATTGTGAAGCTTGCCTACAGTTTAATGACTATTTGAGATTCAACGCAATTTAGAAGGCCACAAGTTATATGCCAAGGATTACAAAACTTCTATCAGAATTTTTTTTTTACAGATCTTTTCTTTCTATAGCTCACAGGAAACAAACAGCAAAAATAAGGCATGCTAGGTGCATCCCTCTGCCTCCCCCAAAAAAGTGCAAACCAAAATAAAGTAGCTGAATCTATCCAGTAGAATAATAGATGTATTTGCCCAAAATGGACAAAATACTCAGAAAAACCCATCCACCCAAAATAAAATCTCTCATCTTGCTTCCAAAAGTGAAAACTTACCAGTCTCTCCTCTTCTGCCCCTCTTACCTCGTTTCCCTGGAGGGCCTGAAAAAGCAAGCAGTTTCTGGATTGTGATTTTGCAATTTAATATAGTTCTTGACATTTAAAATGCAATTTGTATTTAGACATAATACTTTTAAACTCATCACAGTGGGCCAGATTTTGGCCTGCTCCTAGTTGGCGGCATAGATATAAAGGCCAGTAAGATTCAGATTCACAGAAATTAAGGCCAGAATGGGCCATTAGATTATCAAGCCTGACCTCCTGTATATCACAGGCCATTACATTTCACTCCTTTATTGGGCTCAATACAGAGATAAACTACGTTTGACTAAAATATAACTTGTGTTTGGCTAAAGAATATCTTCCAGAAAGGCATCCAGTCTTATCCGAGGATATCTAGAGATGGAGAATCTACCACTTCTCTTGGCAGTTTGTTCCGATGATTAATTACCTTCACTGTTAAAATGTATGCCTAATTTCTAATTTGTCTGTTTTAATTTCCAACCATTGGTTCTTGTAAAGTTTTCTCCGCTACATTAAAGAGCACTTTACTACCCACTATTTTCTCCCCAGAAAGGCATTCATTTGGACACTGTAATAAAGTCACCCCCCAATCTTCTCTTTGGTAAAATAATCAGACTGAGCTCTTTAATTCTCTCACTCTGAGGGCTTGTCTACACTACTGCGTGGGATCGATCTAAGATATGCAACTTCAGTTACATGAATAGCATAGCTGAAATCAATGTACTTGGATCTACTTACAGCGGTGTCTTCACTGAGGTAAGTTGACAGCCGACACTCTCCCATCAACTCCGCTTGCGCTCCTCATTCTGGTGGAGTACCAGAGTCGACGGGAAAGCGTTGAGCAGTCAATTTATTGTGTCTATACTAGATTCAATAAATTGACCCCATCTGGATCTATCGCTGCCCGCCGATCTGGTGGGTAGTGTAGACAAGCCCTAAGCATTTTCTCCAGTCCTCAAATAATTTTTTGTGGCTCTTTTCTGAACCCTCTCCATGTGAACATCTGAACTGTATATGGTTCATCTCCCCCTCACATACCCCTGTGTGACCTTCACAGATTGCTGCTGCACTTATGCCCCTGTTACTTCCCCCTGTACAGGTGTGACAAGAGTGGACAGGTGCAAGGAAGATTCCCAGTGTGGCGAGAAGGGGAAATTGTTTCTGGTCAGCAATGGAGAGACAGAAGGATTTTCAAAGGATCCTAAAGAAGTCAGGCATCCCGATTTTAAAAAGCACCTAAGGAGCACCTTTAAAAAGTGCACAGGAGATCAAATCCCATAGACTATCAGTGGGACTTGTGTTCTTAAACCATTTGAGAGCTTTTAAAAACCTCCCCTTTCCCACTGAAATTCAGTGGGAATTGGCTCTTAGGCTCCTTTGAAAATCCCACCTGTGATTCCTTTCCAGAGCTCATCTAGCTGTAGTGCAGGAATGTGCAGCCCCTACTTCTAAGGATACATTTAAGGGGATAACCTAGCCAAATGTAAAGTCAGCTGCAACCATTAGGCTGGTCCTGCACTTCTCACACATAAAACTCTCATTGACTTCAATGGACATAACATTAAAATATCAGTGCAAGTACACAGGCATTTCTAAGTATACAGTGGTGCTTTTTGTCACAGTCAAATCTTGTCCTTAGATACTATACAGATAATTGAGAAAGAAAGGTCTTGTGATTAAACAGAGGACCAAGCACCAGTAGGTCAAGGTCCCATTCCCAGTTCTTCAAGGGACATTCTGTGTGATGTTAAGTCAAGTCATTTAGATCAAAATTGTCAAATGTAGCCAGCTAAAGTTAGACAATTCCGTATTTAAGCACTTAAATTGCAGGGAACTGAATTTTCAGAGATGTTGAGCACTTGTAGTTCCACTGATTTCAGTGGGACATGCAAATGCACAGAACATCTGAAAATCAAACCTTCTTTAAGGGCCTGATCCTACAGCATTGAAGTGAGTGGAAGTTTTGCCATTGTATTCAAATGGAGCAGGATTGCACTCTAGGAGCCTAAATATGGATTTAAGTGCCTGATTTTAAACACCCAAGTATGAAAATTTTGTCCTTAACCTCTGTGTGCACCAGTTTCTTCATCTGCAAACTGACAAGACTGATGAGGGTAACACCATCCTGCCTCAAAACGTACGGTCAGGCTTAATGAATTAATGTTTGTAAAGCACTTCAAAATACTTGAACTGAAGGTGCTATAGGTAGGCAAAGTTTTGTTATTCAGATGTTTAAGTCTCATGGACTTTGATTAAACACCAAAAATCAAACTTTCATGCAACAATTGATTGCAGAGTCACAAAAAGAGGATTACAATTTATACTTGAATCAAGCCATTGGAAGAGAGAGGATATGAGGAGAAGGAATTGTTTTTAAAAAAAAAAAAAATTATTTGCCATAAAGTGTATTTTCCTTGCAAGCCCTCCACAGCTGAAATTCTCAATTAATGCCAACAGGAGCTTAGTACATGGGAACGGGAAAACATTCTTCTCAGGCAGGGAAAGGGCAATATGTACTTGGAAGAGAAAATTAGTTGGCTTAAACAAAATAAATATTCTACTACAGTGTTGTGCAGTCTCCCCAACACTAGTTTTCAGGTAGTACCTGCTTTTATTACATGCAACTTTGTTTTCAGAAGGGCAACTTGGACATAATTTTCCTCCATTATGAAACCTGGCATACAAAGTTAGAAAGGCAGAGAATTGTTTTGTGAAAGTTTTATGCCATTGTATCTTCACTGGAATCAATGAAGTTACACTGCTGTCAAACAGAAGTAATGCATTAGCAAATCAAATCCTGTCCGTTTAAAGATTTTTTAAAATTTTATTTGTAAACCAAAATAAGAGTCTCAGGATTTGGACCCCAGTTTCTACTTTCCTTCTTCTATTACTCAGTTTTTAAATCAGTCCTTCCACTGAAGTCAGTTAGAGCTTGTCCAAGAAAGACCTTAGTACAAACTGGGGCCTAACATTTGCAAAGGTTTCCAATGAGCCTTGGCCAAGTTTTGCACAAACAGCCTCCCTCCCCACGCATGCTAAGGAGGGATTTATGGTTTTAACTTGAAATGGTGTGAAACTGTAATTCCAGCTGTTTTGAGATTTTGGGTTCAAACCTGAGAACTCAAAGTGAAACTCTGAGGGAATGAACAAAAATATAACAGTTTCTTAAGTTGAACTTTTGTACAGCTGTAAAACTCCGTTCCCATATGTAACTCGCATTTATAGAATAAAGACCTAATGTTGCATATCTTGCACATCCAACATTTCCACTGACTGTATTGGATGGATGTAGGATCAGGCAGATATGCCGGCGAAATAAACAAATAGGCCTTAGCCCATAAAGAGAGACTAATCTATTCAAATATTTCTTTTGGAATCAAATGCAGATCACAACTCCCCGATACCTTGAGATCACTGGATGAAAATGTGGATAAGTGCTAATCACTGGATACATTCTAATTGTTATTGTAGCTCCATCGTCATGATACCATTGAAGACCATGGAATTACTCTGCATTTATGTCAGTATAAAAGAGATCAGAACATGGCCCCTGACCTTTAGCTCCCCAAGCCAGCCCCATTTAGTTGGAGGCATCTTCCTTCCTAATTAAATCTTCAGGAACTTTTGTCCAATCCTGCTCTGCCACCATGGTGGCCTTTATACTGATCCTTGGGATGTGGGAATGTAAACTGTGAAATAATTGGCAGATCCTTCAGACTTCCACTGGAATGTTGAGTACCACCAGAGGATATGTAAAGAATACTGCAATTGTTTTATATACGCAACAGATTCCTCTTGTAAGTATTTATCATGCAGATGGGGCCAAAGGTAATGGCCCCAATTCAGAAAAGCACTAGCACATCTGCTAGGTCCATCTCTCTATTCAGTAAAGCACATGACATGCTTATGTGCTGCTGTCTCAAATAGGGATGCCTTCCTCAATCAGGGTTGTTAGCCTTATCTGCTGCCCCGATTGTGTCCGGCTATCAAAAGCACTGATCCTTCACTATGAATGTCCATATTTTTCCATGTTTATATTATTATAATTTCACAGTTAACATAGGGATTTGGGAGAGGCATGGTGTAGTGGAGGAAATGTGTCAATATTTATAAAGCTATATTGAGCATGACAGTTCAATTAAAGGCAATGCAACAGATTTTCATGTATGTAGTTTGGTGTGATGTGCAGTACTGTATATAAAGCAAATGTACTGTACTTTCTCACCCTGGATAAAATCCCTGTAGAATATGATCAGCAGATTCTGTGCTGAGTTATATTTCACCCATACAGAGTACTTAAACAGGACTTGTTTGTTTTAAATGTCTTTTTCAATTTTCAAGTCTCCAGAAAGAAAGACTTGAAGCTCAATGGGATAAACTGGTTTAATGAAGATTAATGATGCCAAATGATAGGCAGTAAGGAAAACCAGTTTACGGTAGCTAAGTTCAAGAGCTGCCAACATACTGTTCTACAGGGTTTCTAGATTTCTGACAGGCTAGGAGTGCAAATGAAACATTGGAAAAATCAACTCTTGTTCCTTTTTTTCCTGTTTCACTTTAGAGATATTTTAAACAAATTTCATTTTTAAGAGACTGTTTCTGAATCCAGTTCCTGGAAATCTTAATTTTAATTAAAAGCTTAACAAAAAGACAGGTTTTTTTGCCATGTAACAAATGAAAGTTATTATTCTTCATCTACATATAATTTTTTGACAAATAGTTATAGTGATAATTATTGATTGTCCATATTTATCAAAAACCTAATAGCTAAGCAATTACCTATCTTAATATTTGTTTTCTAATAATAGAAACCAAATTGGTAATTATCATTAGAATTATTTCTTGAAATTCCATAAACTGTAGCTATCCCCAGGTTATTCTTTCTAGTAATTTGGTGCTAGGTATTACTTTCTGAAAAAGCTTAGCTTTTAAACAAAAATCTAGACAAGATCAAGTGTACTTCAGCTAGATAACAGCTTTAGAGTTAGTACTTTAATGTTGATGTGTGCTTTCTAAGGCAGTTAATGAAGTAACGAAAGAGTTACAAACTAACTCGTTCCACGGTGTTCAATGATTTAAGCACAAAACACCTCTCACTGGCAACTACTGGAGTATCCAGAAGAATGGATGTGTTAAAAATGGGCAAATTATCATTAAGGACATCAGTCAAATAAAAATTCTTATGGAAAATTACTTTAAAAAAAGCAAAGGTATAACTGACAGGATTTTCCTCTCCTTTTAATCTAGTAAGAGGTCTCATCCACCTGTTCATACACTCAGAAACCCCCAGTCATAGTGCTCACAACCAGGATGACTAGCGCTTCTTGTCAAGTGTTCATCTGTCTTCCTCTAGCTCATGGGTTCACTACCTGGGGTAGTTGCACACAGGTATCAGAGCATCTGAACTACTCCGCTCTTTTCATATTGCTAAACAGAAGGACATTCTTAGCTAGATCTTAGAGGGAATGGAGTCCTGGTATAGCAAAGGTTGAGAACCACAGCTCTAGTTCTGAAATGTCTTACAACTACTCCTTTAGACTCTCCATCTAGATACATTTTCTTGAAAAATCATGCAACAACTATATTTGAAGACAACAGGTTGTAGTGAAGCAAATTGTTATGAATTATTTCAACTGTGGACAGTTAGTTTAGATATTAAAATCAAGATGACAAAACATCTTTTTAAAAATATCCATGGGACACAGTTAAGGTTATGTTGTGATGTACTATGCATTTCTTTTCACATGTTAAGAATAAAGGGCCGGATTCTCTGGTCCAGCTGAGCTACAGTCAGCTCTGGAGAAGCCACTTTGCAGCCTCTGATCCCGGGGCAGTCTGGCTACTGAGTAGAGTGACCATACGTCCCATTTTGACCAGAACAGTCCCTTTTTTAAGCCCTGTCCCAGCCATCCTAACTTTTTTGGCTAAACTGGGCACTTGTTCCATTTGAGCAAACTGGACAAATGGCTGGTTTTGCCAAAAAAGTGGAATGCGACCCCTAAGAGGGTGTGAAGGAACAGAGGGGCAAGCAGCAACGCCAGCCTTGCGGCGGAGGGAAGGCTCTGGAGAGCAGCTTGGGTCAGGCCAGCTCCGCGCAGGCTGGTAGCAGGGGGTTCTGGGCTGGCCTCACATGCAGGGGGTGGAGGAGGGCCTTGTGCTAGCCCTGAACAGGCAGGGAGGGTTGTGTTGGTCCCGTGCACAGGGAGGAGAGGAGGGCCTCAGGCAAGTGGTAGGGGGGAAGCTTGTGCCAGCCTCATGCACAGCAGAGAAATGGGGATCTCAAGCCGGCTCCATGGGCAGGAGGCAGGGAGGCCGGGTGGGGGGGGGCCACAAGGGGGCAGGTGTCAATTTCCATTTGGGAAAACACGGTCACCCTACTACTGAGCCAGTCCTTGGAGTAAGAAGAGCAGAGCATTATTACAGATGATCTACTTCATGACTTTCTTCCTATAGATAGAGGACATAAGCAGGGCCGGCGCTTCCATTTGGGTGACCTAGGCAGTCGCCTAGGACACTAGGATTTGGGAGGGCGGCAGGCTGCTCTGGTGGACCTCCCACAGGCGTGCCTGCGGAGGGTCCGCTGGTCCCGTGGCTCCAATGGAGCATCTGCAGGCACGCCTGCGGCAGGTCCACCGGAGCAGCGGGACCAGCGGACCCTCCACAGGAACGCTTGCGGGAGGTCCACCGGAGCCGCAGGACCGGAGAGCGGCAGAGTGCCCCCCACGGCGTGCCACCATGCTTGGGGCGGCGAAATGGCTAGAGCCAGCCTGCGCCTAGGGCGCCAAAAACTCTGGCACCGCTCCTGGACATAAGGAGCTCTAAAGGAGTCATTTCAGCACCTAGGGGACCAGGAACCTATAGAAGGATCACTATAGGCAGTTAAACTGGTTTTAAGGTGCTAGAACAGCACGGAGCAGCCTTAAGAGACCAGTGTGTCTCAATGTGTCTATATTTATTATTTGTCCAGAATAAGATTTATGATGTCACTAACTATTCATTTTCTTGCTTTTAAGTGCTTGCGTTTTGCAAACAATGTGATACATAAGTACACTGTTGTCATTTATCAACTTTGACTGGTTTTTTAAACAAAGTTTTTTGGTTTTGGAATGATATACATTTTCCAAACTGTATACAATGGCTATCAAGCCGATGCCTTTTTAATTTTTATTTACTCTTGTATTTTCCAGCGCCTAGGTTTTACTCTTTAAAAAAGGGTCTCTGTAAAACAAGGATTGTATACTGCTGCTGTTCTCAACAATGCTATTTATGAATTACGTACTTTATGAATTACACTAATTTATGAATTATGGCCTACTTCTTGGAAATTGTTAAATACCACAGTGAGTTCATTGACTCTAATGAGGTCTGATGTGACACAGTTGTTATTTCTATTATTTTTGTTTCCTAAAAAGTGTTTCATTGTTAGATTTTTTTTCCCCTTCCAGGATTCTGGAGACAATTTATCATTAAAGAGGTACACATTGTATACAGTGAGTGGTTATTTAGATTTTCCATAGCACATGAAAAGAAAGAAACAATTTTAAAAACATGGGTTACCTCCAAGGCTTGCAACAAAAAATAAACAACAAAAAGGCTGTTCTGGTCTAATTTTTTTTTTTTTAAATAAACAGTATTCTAAACTCAACATTTTGTTCAGCAAAACTCACACCAATTTCACAGGAACAGAGTGAATATTCCTAATAGTTTATGCTAATTTAACTTTTTAGAAGCTGAAAAAGAATCAATGGTGTGCACAAGAGAGAGAATAAGGAGAGGGAGAAGGGACTTAATGAAAATTGGGATTCTCTTTAGTCATCTTCTTCACCCACATTCTAAAACAGAGACCAGTCTTCTGGGGGAATTAAAGCCCACCAACATTTCATGGACTTTGGAACTGTAATTGCACTAAAAGTATGAATGGCCCTCTCCAAAACAAATCATTAAGGGACTATCCATCTAGAAGAAAGCACAATGTTATTTTTGGGATGTTTTTGGTTATAGAAGGAATAGTTTAGATATTAAAGATGAAAATGTACATGTACGTAGTACTTGGGAGCTAGGGGTCAGATCCTCGGCTGGTGTAAACTGGCATTGCCTCATGGAGTTACACTACTTTACACCGGTTAAGAATCTGGCAGCCACAGGCACTGTGCAATCTTCCCATAAACCTGTTTGGCAGTACAGTGCACCCTTAACCTATATTAGCAAAGAATTGCATTAAATGACCTAACAGCCCAATTTTTTTTTTGGGGGGGTGGGGTATCAGCAGCTGTGGCCTATCAGCAAATTATGTATATTCATGTATACAACTGTAAATAAGTTATTGCACACCCAAATGCAGTTATGCCACTGCCTGATTTTTTTATTTATTTATGGACACTGGCATTTATTCTTTAAAAATGTAAATGGTTAGGTCTTTTCCATTGATAAATTCTATGATTCTATTATCAACCCCCGTCAGCGACCGCCAGTCATGCCAAACCGTTTTGTCATTTAGTCAAACAGGACCCGGAACCTATATGTGACCTAATTTTAGACTTGAATACAGAACTCCAGAGGTTAAATGTGCATGCAACTCAATGTAGCACCCAAGAAAGATGGACAGATAGATATGCACAAGACCCCATTCACAACTTAACCAATGCACCTCTCCAAATATGCACGTAATTCTCACTGAAGTTAATGGGAGTTTCATGATGACACCAAAAAATACAGGCCAAGGTATTTAAAAAGGTAACTATTGCTATTTGAATTTTACAGCATCGCACTAATCAACCTCTTATTAGCTAGGAAAGATAATGAGTCCAACTATTGTGTTAGTTACATAAGTATAAATCCAGTAAATTTGCTGAAATCAGTAGAGTTGTTCCAGTTTCTCAGTGGTGTAACAGAGTACAACTTGGTCAATATTGTTAAAACCATGAGAAGAAAATGCCCCCAAATCACTTTTCAACCCAAACTGGCCTTTCCAACCAGACTTCAGCAGGAACAGAAAGCTGTCCTCAGCCTTGCCACAGATGTAAACAATTGCAAATTCTACCATCCAATTTGCAAACAAGTTCACTGGTTCCCTACTCATTTTGGGATCCAATTCAACTGCTCTAAATTTGTCTTAGGTTTCTCTTTGCTAAAAGGAAAAAGAATTAGTTACAGAGTTGCACTGAGAACCAAGTAAACTATGCCACAGCTTTCTCACTGTGCCAAATAGCCCCTCTGTGCTAAAGCCACAGGAGTAAAGCACTGCATGACATTGTAGGGGAGGGACGTGGCACAGACAAAGGAGCAGAGATGAACAACTTCTGCTGAACGTGACATATATTCTTGTGAAGTATACAAATGGTATTCACAAAGAAAACTCAAGTTAATGCTGCTTGAATAACTATCCCTTTGTGCAATGTTACTCGCATTGGAACGGTCACAGAGTACAACAAACAGCAGCATGACATCTGAGCAGGGGAAGACAGGGATCTGTACTGTCTTGTTCTCTGGATTTCTTGCCAATGTGAAATCTGAAGGCCACATCCACTGCCCCTTTCACAATCCTGCTGCTGATCCCATCCCAACCAAGGGAGAGTGAAAAGATATTTTGCTTTGGCAGATCCAAGGATATTGGGTAAACACACATTGATTTGCAGAAGGGGAACATAAGGACAGTGGATTTTAAAATACTCCCTGGATTTGTTCCAGCCTATCTCTATGGACCCTTTCTCTCTCTCTACTCCCCTCCCAGGTTGCTCAGCTCATTTTCGATGAGCCTCCGTTCTTCTGTCTCTCTCTCTACATAATCTCACGACAGCTGGCATCTCAGCCTTCTGCTTTACAATGCATACGGTTTCAGACAGCTCACCTGTATTTCCGTTCCTCAATTCCCTATCTCACTTCAAACCTCAGCTAGAAAACCAGTATTCATTGTCTCAAATACAGCATATTTTCTTCTTGGCTCACCTGAAACTTCTGTTCACATCAGGGTTTGGACATATATTAGAGGTGACTATACCAGGTGGCTAGCGACGTAAAAAAATCATTCTGTTTCATCCACCGAAGAGTAATCTATCTGACTTATCTGTCTAGCTTCATATTGCTTCAGTAAGTAAAAAAAATTACTGACTGATCAGAACTGAGGTCTATCTAGTACAGTATATCCACATAAATGTTCAATCCCTTTGTGAATCTTGCTAAATTCTTAGTCTCAGCAATTTCCTGTAACAAGATGCTTCAAAGTCAAAAAGCATTTCTCTTTTGAATTTGCCCCTTTTCCATTTCCCTGAATGTCCCCTTGTTCTTGTGTTATGTGACAGGAAGGACAGAAGCTCCCACTCTACTTTCTTTTAGTGTTCATTATTTTATATACTTTTATTATGTCCCTCTTATTTGTCTCTTTTCTAAGATACACAATTCCAATATTTTCAGTCTTTCTTCATCTGAGAGATTTTTCCATACCATTGGCTTTCTCTGAACTTGCTCTAATTCTGAAATATCCTTTTTGAAATGGGGTGACTAGTTGCACAGAATATTCTAGACGAAGCTGTATCAGTGATTTATACAGAGGTACTATAATATTTTCTGTGTTATTCTCCATCCCATTCCTTACATATAGAACATCTGGTTTGTTTTTCACCACAGCTGCATATTTAACAGAAGTCTTCTCTGAGTCATCCACAATCACACCCAGGTCTCTTTCCTAAGTATCTGAGCACCTACCAAATTTTGAAGTATACACATAAGGATATGTATTTCTCCTTCCTCCAGTCAGCACGATATGGACTTTGTGTATGTGTGCACAGCAGGCTGCTGTTCATGTGGTTTTATTTTGGGAAGGCTAAGCAACATAGTGGCAACATTCAAAAAACCTACTAGCATCCTCCACTGCTTTCTGGAATAGGGGAACAGGGCTAGAGTAGAATGATTAGGTCTGTGGAGTAGAGTCTATCGTATAGTTTAAACAAACAATTTGCTTTTGAGAGATGTTTTTGAAAACAGCATGGTTGTAATGCCCAGATTCAAGACCACGTTTATGGAAGGAAGAAATTCACTCCAGAAAACAATCCATCTCGCATTTTATAATAAACTCAGTGCATGCTGGGACAGGAATTTGAGGTTTAGTCAGCAATTTATTGATTGTATCTGTACTGCATAGGTATTAATAAAGCTCCTGCTCCTCACTATCATTAGTTCTTTGAGTTATAAGTGTTTCAAGAAGCCTGGGCCAGAAGCAATGATTGGTTCTAACATATAATGTGGTGGGGCATAATTAACGAGCATACAACACTGCATGCACATATGGTCTTCTTTGCAAATACAGAAATAGCTCTCAACACCTGGCTGACAAATCCTACCGCGGGACAGCTGAAGTAGGCAGGCATAGCCACTCTATACTGGTAAGACATGAAAGCCTAGCTACAATTTGCCATTCCATTGTATTGCTACCATTGCCATGCTGAGTATAGAGGGAATAGTCAGCCTGAGAATTTAATGGCCAAACTATAACAGCAAATTCCTAACAATCGTGTAAGAACTGTGATTTGTCAAAGGCTTATAATGGCCAAATGTGGGTGGTTTTTCAAGGGAACAGCAAAAGACATCCCTAAGACAAGGACTATTCTTTGCCAAATTTTAAGCCTTTGCTCCAAAGATTGTGAGCATTTTTTAAAAGGGGTAAAACAATGTATTTGTACCTAATCCCATTCTCAGAAATGAATGTATTATTTTTTGCTGAAGCTTAAAAAAAAGCCTGAGACAAACACCCAGTATGGACAATCTCATCCCAAAAGCTAAAACTTTGGCCAACTTAGAAGCAGTTGAAAATGAGGTCTTATAATGGAAGTGTCAGGCAACCTTAACTATATACATCACTACATATGCTGCTAATAAATAATAATAAAATGAATAATAATAATAATGGTAAGCAATGTTACTCTCATTCATGGCAAAGGAAGTAAAAGGGAACAGGAGGAACAAGTGCCTTCAGTATGGGATTTCCAAAAGTCCTCACCATACTGATTGGGAGTTTTAGGACTAATTTCAGCGTTAACCCAACACTAGTGTTCCTGAAAATCCTACTGTAAATGTTTGTTAAAAGAGATAATTTAATGCACCACTAAGTGCTTTTAAAACAGAAAGTAAAGTTCCAAATTTAGATTTTCATGCTACTATTCCTGTAGATTCAAAAACAGGTTCATCTCCAGAAAATTGTATTAGTCTCTAATAGAACTTCCCCCAACCTGGCAAAATCTCATGTTGAAGTCACAGTATTGTTCATTAAATTAGAAAGCATTTTTAGCACTGTATTAGACTTCACTATTGTGATGATAGCAAAATATACTACTTTTTATTGCACTTTTCAGAATTAAGGTTGCTATTATGCTATATAAATGAAAGATATAATTTAAAACATTTTTATGCCAGGCTTTTAAAACCACACAGAGGCTGACAAAATATTTGTTTACAAGGTGCAACTCGGCTTTTAAATACACGGTCTTCTGAATACAGCGAATTTAGTTTCTACTATCTTTTGTCAACCTGTGGTGACCTAATTTTGTCAGTTTTCTGAACCAACAGAACATTCGGTCATTGTCTTGCTTTCATGGGCAGAGTACATCTGAGGGGCTAAAAAACACTGACGCATATATGCTGCTAAAGTGATCTTGGGTAATGCTACCACAGTCTTCAGCAGGAAATAGTCACATTTTTATGTGCTGTGCTTTTGGCTAGCAATTTCTTCCTTCAAGGGAAGGGACAAGCATTATCTCTATTCCTGGTGGGCTTTTTTTTTTTTTTTGACCATATGGAACAATTCTAATACGTTCATTTAGAGTAATAAAATACAAAAGAGACAAATATTTAATATCCTTCCCCTCAGCAATGCCCATTTACATTGTTGAGTCCAAATGTCTTCTTTTACCACATATTTGATCTGCATGCTTAACTTTTAGGCCAAGATTGACAAGACTTTTGTGATTATGATGACAGATTAAAGTGCTCATTGAACGCAGAGGTTTTTCATTTCACTTGTGACAGTAGTGCACCGAGAGACAATGAAATACAATACTGTAAGATTAAAGGCAGCACGTAAGTCGGGCACACTGATATTGCAACAATCTTGGTCTAACCCACACACATGCTGATCATCCATTTAAAAATAATACTCTACTCTTAGCAGAGCATATTCTTTTCAAAGTCTGGTTCATATGTCCCCTCTCATTTCTAATATAATAAATATATCATTTGATGAGGAGTTTAGTGACAGCTGCAGAGTTTAGTTCTAATTACAAAAAATAATGAGTGGCTTTGAAACATTTAATAATCCCCTATTGCATAACAATGCTGAAAGAACATGTAAGATAAGACAAATAGCAAAAAGATAATAACATTGTCTTGTTTGTGATAAACGACACAATTGTTTCACAGATATTCTATGGCAGTGGCACTGAGGCTTCATTATCTACAAAAGAAAAAAACCAAATGTATAGGTTTTTAAATGTCTCTTTCGGATTAACACAGAGTGGGGGTACAACAATAGGAGTCCAAAAACAATAAATAGAAAATAATTTACCCTTGATATCTTACATCTCAGAGGCCCTACTGGCCTATTGCAGTGGTAATGCCTTTGGGCTCCTAAGACGATACTTGTTCATAACTTTGCTAGACACTAAAAATCATGGACCAAATAGACACACTGGATCCATGGCTTATTATAACAATCTGTAGTACATTCAACCTCACTCCTCCCCCACCCCCAGCTTTTCCTGACCCCCTATGACAAGAGAGGTATTAATGAGCCACTTTACCTTGAATGGTCCCTTGAAATGTGTGTTAACTACTTATGCTACACAATCTGTTCCACCTTGTGCTTAGCTGTGACACTCTGAGTACATTTCCAAGACTTCATAAACTCATAGATTTTAAGGTCAGAAGGGACCATTCTGATCTGACCTCCTGCACATTGCAGGCCACAGAACCTGAAGAATATCTCTGTGAAAGTTTGCAAGCTTGTCTCTCTGACCAACAGAAGTAAATCCAATAAAAGATATTACCTCACCCATCTTGTCTCTCTAATATCCTGGGACCAAGACCACATACTTGTTCATCCTGGCAGATAGAGGTAAAATTACACACAAAATAACATGCTACTCACTCAGAGCCAAACTCTGCTGCTACGGCTCATTGACTTCAACAAGAGACTTTCTTGGATACGGACTGCACTATAAAAGCTCAATGAAAGTGCTACCAGTCATCCGCAGCAATATCCTCCTGTTTAGGCATTCTCATAAAATTTCCCTGATAAAATTGAATCAGTCTGCGTTCAGCTCAAGGAAGATTATTTAAGGTGGAGATGCCGATAACCTGGATAGTCACAGCAACAATTTTGTGTATGCTGGGAAAGGCAGGGCATTAATTATTCTAACTGTAGATGTCTCTAACATAATTTAAGGTGACTCTAAAGAAAACTACAATGGGTTGGGCACAGAATGAGACCTCAGAGTTAAAGGATGAACATTTTATTGAAAATCTACACAGCTGTGTCTTTGGCCAGCAAGTCATTACAATTTTCAAATGATTGTTAAAATGTTCATAAAACAAACAAAATCCCCCCCAAAATTTTGTGTTTGAATGCAGGACATGTTCTACACAATATTCAAAAGGCAGAAAAGGGGGACGGATGCTTTCAGCTGCTTCTCTATGACCAGCTGTACCTTCAGTAGCTTGGAAACCATCCAGTGAGTAACTCTGACATGCAACTGTAACCCCATGTTGAATTTAAAGAACTTAATCCACTCTATTATTGCCTTTTCACAGGTGGAACCTGTGCCCTTTTCTTTTATCAAGGTCCTCCTCGTGATACAATAAAGACTCCAAAAAGCCAATGACTGTTCATATTATTTTTTATATATATAATTCTTTCCTCTCACTATGGGTTCAGATTAGCAGAATCAACTTAGTTACTAATAAGCAGCAAAACTCAGTCATTGAACTGATCTATCCTTTTAGACAGCCAGACACAAAAAAAGGTAAAACTAGAGTCTAGCATGTGCATGCATACACACACACATGCACTTTCTAGTTTAAAGCCACTTCCTGAGCTTCTTCACTCAGTTTTTGATTAATGGGAGTTTTGTTGAGTACAATCTCAATAAATTCTGAATAGCTCAAGATATACCTCAACCCCTGAGAAGTTGACCAGATTTTATTTTTCCAATTACATTAAGAATGATAAATGTAAACCTAGTACAAAATAATATATTTCATACACCAGCTAATTAAATTTCAGAATGAATAATTAAAGCTAAAGACATACACAGGGAAACGTATGTAAACCTGAAGTAATTCATTTATGAAAGCGTTATACCCATGCAAACAGTGTACAAAATGTAGCTGAACAATTTCAAGTATGGTAAGTTACAAACTCATACTGTATATGCTTTTAAACCTACTCTTTAAAAGAAAGTTATTGTGATAAGCCACTAAATAATAACAGTATTTTACCCATCTACCAATCATCTCCAAGCAAAAAACAAAAATAATGGGATTAACAGGACCTCATTAGTTCTCTATTCAGCTCCATGCTGTACAGCTGGATACCTCTCAAGTTGTCCCCATGCTTAGCAGTGCATATGATGTGGAACCACATATGAAGGGGCCAGAGGCAGTGTGATCTAGTGGATAGAGCACTGGGCTGGCAGTCAAGAGACCTGGACTCTATTCCTGGTTCTGTTACTGCCTTTTTGGCTGACACTGGGCAACTCACTTGGCCTCACTGTGCCTCAGATTCCCCATCTGTAAAATGGAGGTACTAACCTCCTCCGTAAAGGGCTTTGAGACATACTGATGAAAAGCATTTTATAACAGCTAGGTGTTATTAACTGATACTGCTCATTGACCCCTTTGTATGTAGCTTTATGGCTGCATTGTGAATGCACCAACTGGCCAGGGTGAGCTGTGGAGACCCACCACAGAGGTAGCTATAAAACATCAGGGTTTGAATCCACAGCATTTGGTCTCTGCTGCTCTCCTTCCTCTTTAACCAATATGCAATGCTAATGCTCTTTATGAGTCCTGTATGCCTGTGTAGGAGTCTGATGATATGCTCCATCATTCCAAATGCATCCTTAACAGGCAATGACTGGTATTGCCTGTACAAGCAGGTTGATGACCTAAGATGTCTTTCTAGGATTCTAATTTTTCAATGCTTTTGACAAGGTGAATTTCCTAGAACTGTAGACAACATTTTAAAGAAAAAAGACACATCCTAGCCATCCAGTTATTTAAAACTGTCTCTGCCTGAAACAATATTTGGACTCTTCTACATAACTGGAGGTATCACCACAATTTAGAGTGGCATCACTGAAACAATGGCACTAAGAGGGAAAAAGCTCAGGAACATGGTGTGATCAATTCCTTTCCTCAATCTATTGGCCAGATTTTCAAAAGAGTTCAGTATATTGGGTATGGAGCTTTTTTGAAAAATCTGGCCATTAGTGTCACAATGAAAGTTGCTGGGGGCTGAACACTTTTAAAATCTGGCTCTTCCTTACTTATTTAAAAGTGAGCTGAGCTCTTTTAAAAATCTGTCCCCAAAGGGAGTGCTGAGCACCTGAAAATCTGCCTCAGTATGGAAAATACGAAGGACTGTGAATGGAATAAACCACTCCTCTCGCTGTCAAATAAACTGGTGAGTACAACTTATTATTGCCTGAGCAGAATGGGACGTTGAAAGGTGTTTGGCTATACATTAAATCTAAAGTGTTCTCTAGAGCTAACACATTTATATAGCAGGGTACTTAAATCTCCTGAAAGTTGAATTTACAGGCAGTTAAACGTTGTCACTTCATTTTAAATCTAAGTGCTGAATTTTCTTTGTGGAACATAGAAAGTTACATCCATAACTCCCCTTAATGTTAACTACTAATAAAAATGTCTTATTTTTAAACGTTAAACTAAGCTTTAAATGTAGCATACTGTTTCAGTATCAGAAAAAAGTCATAGGGTTAAACTAAAGCTAGGCAATAAAACCATTTTCTTATACCAGTGCTACAACAAAATCTTAGCTGGGGGCACAATACTGTTGGACATATTCTGTGTCTGTTGAGAGGCCTTGAGCACTCATAAGGTCTAAAAAAACAAAAGGTTGTTTAGCAGGTAACCACTGGAAAGATACCATGAGTGGTGATACGAACTCATATATTCTTGACAAAATATTACATTGGCCACAAAATTTGGAACAACTTAGAGCCTGCTTATCAAACTACTTGGCAAGCCAACTAAAAGGGTATTAGAATGGATGAAATAAAGGCATAGAGTTGTTTCTCAGTGTCAGTCATGGACAAGCATGTTAGGAGCTGCCAATGTTCCTCAGATGATAATACAAGGTCATAATCATCAGATGAACACAAGAGTCAAATGTCTTTTCTGCATTCAGAATAATACCAACCCTAATTAACGGAATACTGGAATAATCAGCCAAAACCTATCCAACTTCAGAGGGTACTGTAAAACCACCTGTTGTTTTGGCCTTGCCACCATAACCAACAAGAAAATGATAACATACACACAGATACTTTAACACACACACACACACACACACACACACACACACCATTCTATAACCCCGTGAGAAGCAGAGCTGAATCCTTCTGTGGCTAGCTGTGAAAATTTACATTGTTACATTTAGCACTTAGACACTATGATGAAGAGCTTTTCACAGATAAGATACAGAAAATGGCATCAAATCCTACCTGTTACACTACAGAGTTTGGAGTTTTAATTATAGAACAGATACCAATTTTTAAAAAAGGAAGAGTTTTTACTGTTGTAATTCCAGTCAACATTCATCTCTCAAATGTATTTGCTTTCAGCAACAGGTCGAGCAAACTATTAACACTAGATTTTTACTTGAAGCTAACTGAAAAATATGAGTGTTCATTATTGCTTAATATCTGTCATACTGTCTGCCAGAAAAACATCATTATTCAGTTTAACCAAATTGGGTGATAGACCTGTATTTTATCAGCAGAAAACTGAAAGACAACATGGTTCCTATGAATAATCTGACATGAAGGCAACATATATAGATTTTAAACAGTGAGGGATCTAGATTAGAAGCCTGTGGGACACCAGTATTAATAACTGTGCAGAAAAATAACACTCACCCATTTAAACACACTGTTCGACTGTCAGGTGCATATGACTGAAATCGCTTTGAAAAGGAACCAGACAGAATGGCAAAATCCCACAAGTATTTTAAAAGTATATCATAATCAATGGTGTTGAAAGCTGTCCTAAGATCAAGTGCTTCAGGATGAGGACAGATTGGAAGACAAAAATCTGTAAATGTAACAAGGTCATTTATAACCTTGACAAGGGCAGACTATACATCCGAATGCTTTTACAGCTCTGAAATTTATCATGTAAAGAGTATTTTGATAGATGGTTGTTCAATAATGTAGGTATCGCCCATTACAGAATCATTTGGTGAGGACAAGAGAGGATGGAAGGATTTTTTTTTTTTTTTTGGTCTTTTTGGTCTTGATTGCACCTGAAACATCACCGCTGACAGAAAAAGTCCAGATTTCTTCCTCAATTGATTCCTTCTCCTTAGTCAGTCTTACTGCTCTTAATTTCTTCTACAGATTTTCCTCTACCCATTATGTCTATATCCTGCCATATGACTGCTCCTTCACTTATGGAAAGGCAGTCGTATTACTAAGCACTAATATCCTACCACCAAACTTCCACCATCTTATTCTTAATAAAGGGCTGATGTTTGCTTACTCAGCAGTAATTTATAAACTAGCCTCTCCTATGACTGCAGAAGGATTTGGATTGAAGCATCTTTTTTAAAATATGGAATTAGTAATCACAGTGCTTATAAAATTAAAAATACATTCACAGAGATTTTATTGTTTTCTCTGGTCCAGGAAATCCTTAAGATATAATAAAACAAAATGAATCTAAAAAAGCAGCCAAATATATCACGTAGTTGTTGTTTGGGACTCAGGAGACTTGGGTTCTATTCCTGTCTCTGCCACTGGCCTGCTGGCTGATGCTGGGCAAGACTTCTTCCTCATTCTGCCAAAATTTCCCCATCTGTAAAATGGGGATAGCGATACTTACTTCCTATGTGAAGCACTTTGACATTTATGGACAAAAAGCACTCTGTAAGAGCTGGGTGATATTATTACTACTAATAGTTTGCCTGATCTCTGATATAATGCAAAATAATCGAAAAAAGTACAATGCACACAATCTCCTTTCCATTTCCTTCATCAATATATAACACAGACACCTATAAACTGAAGTATACACCTCAAAAAGAACTAAGAAAATACAGTCACAGCAAAATCACAATATAGGAATCTCATTTGAAAGACTGTGTCATGGCTTCAGCAACCAGGTCATTATTCTTTTAGATCTCAGGCTTGGAGAACTATGAATTCCTCAAACAGTTTTGCCACATGATTTATGGTTCTGTTTTCAACTTCAACTTACTCTTCGTCATGAGCAGGACTAGTGTGACCAAGTGGGGAGTTTTCTTGGGGTTTTCTGTGTTTTCCAGTGGTTTGCATGCACAGGGGTGGGACTCAGTGTCCCTGGGTGTTACTGGTTTAACAAGGTGAGGGGAGAGGACCGGAGGTGTTACAGAGGACCGGAGGATGGAGATCTAGCAACTGGTGACCTGCTGACCCAGCTCAGGAGACACAGCTGGTTCTGGCCAGTGGTAGGACAATGGGCTGCAGAGAGATGACCCTGGTGACTTGACCAGCCGGTTCCAGCCAGAGGAGGGCTGAGAGGAGAGGAGACCCAGGCCTTCTTGTTTATGATCCTGTTTACCTGGACAGAAGACAATGGACAGAGGCGGGGCTGGGGCCAGGGATATTGGAGGCCCAGCTGGGAAGCAGGGGGGCTCGGGCTGGCAAAGGGAAGCAGGCAGAGCCCACCTGGCTGCAGGGGAGACTGGGATGTGCTGTTATTGAGAGAGGCCAGGCCTGATGCCCTGAGAGTTTCCTGTGCTGTGTTCAACCCTTAATAAACCCTCCTGTTTTATGCTAGCTGAGAGTCACTCCTGTCTAGAGAACAGGGTTGCATCAACCCCTTCAGGGGTGAGGAGGCCTAGGGGGTCCAGAGTGTGTGGACTCCCTGAGGGGGCCCACAGCGAGAAACAGGTGTGCCAAGGCTCAGAGAGGTGCGGCTCCAGGAGGTGGAGGGGCCTGACCCCGAGAGAGAGTGGACCCCCAAGAAGGGCAGTCTCACTGAAAGGGGCACCCCCCACAGACCGCACGGGGCCAAGAGTGGGCACGATCTGTGAGTCGGTGACAACTAGAAATGCATGTATCTCTAGGAGTTTTTCCCAAGAAAGCTTGTAAGGACTTGTTTGTTTGAGTTCACATCTTAGAACAGCAGCGCACTGTGTTGGAGCTATTTAAAATCAGATTGCTACTTTTGCTGGCTAAACATGTAAAGCGGTTTGCTGTTATCCTTGGCAAAATTACAGGTGCTTGCTGCTACAAGGCTCTTGCAAATCTTGCTGATGTACTTGAAATCCCTGCTTATTACAGATTTTCCTCAGCAGGAGATTAATGAAAGTATATCCCAAACTCCTCTAAAATAGATAAACCGTTCCCAGATTAAGTTAGCTAATGTTCTTGCAGCTCTCTCAGACAGCAGATCTATCCTCTGGAAGGTATTCAGAAGTACTTAATTATGAACAGCCATCCATGTTATTTGCACAACATGCGCTGTAAATCCCATCACAGAATTTTTCCGGGAGTCTTTGAAGAGTCCAAAACTCTAGTTACTCCTGCATCTGTCATTCACGTAGGTATCCCTGCATCATCTGAACACACAGTGGTAGAAACATCTTCTATGAGAATCAACAAGGTTCATTCTTCTTGGTAAGGACATACTGTCTTTCTCAGATATGAACGGTGGAAGGCCAACTGCATGGCATCTTCAAGAAGTGTCTTTACTACCACAACTAGTGGCACTACTGCTTTTGTCTTCTGTATTGTGATAAAACTTCGGTGATGACATGAATATAAGAGCCTTTCAATTGTTTCAGGTTCTACATGACCTCTGAATACAAAACTCTTTAAAGCTGTGGCACAGTCTTTTTAAAAGTAGCTTATATATACATGGATGCAACAGAGAAGTATAACAAAGGACACCATGCTATAACACTTTATCCATACTTTATAATATACTGTCTTCAAATAGACTTTTAAAAGGATAAATCTGTTAGCTTTTTTAAATTCTCTTGTTTTCCATCTCCACTGCATCCTGTTACTAATCCACTAGAAAGACAGCAATATTCAGTCATTCTAATATCATTCCCCTCATACAACTCTCAACAAACTAAAAGAAATAATATAGGACACAAATTTGCCCTCAGAGATGCATGTACAATTCCCATGGAAGTCGTGGAGTTGTGAGTTTAAGAGAAGACAAAATTTAATTTTGGGTTTCTAAATATGTGTTTTTTGTGTTTTTCTTTTAATTTAATAAAACCTATTATCTCCTAATCAGAAAAAATCTGGTCAGGAGTTATGAGTGATTTCTTAAGAAACAGAGCAACCTTCAAAACTTATCTGTCTGTAGCTGGGGCATAATTTTGATCCCACTAATTGATTTAACACCAGTGGAACCCATTTCCAGAACTATATCTATTCCAGACTTCTTATATCATTTTATTTACTCTAGTGAGATTAATTTTGACTTACATTAGTTTAAGAAAGAACAGACTCTGGCCCTTTAATTCAGGGTGCAAGTGATTTAAATCAGCAACCAAGAAACCTTGATTTCAATCACCAGTTTTAATCTTGGTTTGCATTTGTACTTTTTAGTTAAAGAAAGATTTATTCTCACTGGTTGCTAACCATTAAAACAGAGGTTCTCAAGCTGTGGTCCATGAACAACCAGTGATCCACAAGCTCCATTCAGGTAGTCCGTGGATAGTTCCCTCTAAGATGTGTGCCTGGGCAGCCGCACACAAGAGAATGAAAGGCCATCCATCTAATTAGTGGTGCCTGAACCCTGGAGAAGACGCATATGTAAGGTGAGATGGTGGTCTTGGGGGGAATAGGGACATAGTGGGAGGGGGCAGAGGGGTGAAAAGAGGGGATGGAGGGAATTTGGGGTGTGCAGGGCTGTGGTGGCGAGAGAAAGAGGCTCCAGCTCCAGAGCTGCGGATGCCAGGGAGAGACGGCCCTCCTCAACCTCAGCTCTGTGGCTGCTGTGGTGGGGGAGATAACCCCTTCCTTCCCAGCCCCAGCTCAGGGGCTGCTGCGGCCGGGGAGAGAGGGCACATCCATCACATCAGAAACGTAAGACTACTGATATTAAAATATGAGTTCTGTGCTTCTATTTGTAGGGGGAAAAATGTTAATTATTAAGGTTTTTTTAATACAGTGCTTTTATCCAAAGTGCTTTACAATAGTCAGCTAATGGTACAAACAACATTTGGAAAGATCATTAAGTGGTCCGCCAAGACTCAGCAATTTTCAAGTGGTCCGCGAAAAAAAAAGTTTGAGAATCATTGCATTAAAACAAGTTAATTTGCAACCAAATATAGCATCAGGCTAAATTCAGGACTTCTTTTTGCTAACCAGGAGGATATACTATGTCTATACACATTTATTTAAGCAAATATATATCTTAACATACATTTATTCAGATTCTGAATTTTATATGTTTTATTATATTAGAATAATGCATACCTGATTTACCATATGACAGATTTTTTTTCTCATGATTTGCGCCAAACTTCAATTGGATTCAATTTGGAATTCAATTAAAAATAGACAAGAACAGTATTTAAAAATTATTTTATTAGTTAAGAAAACCTACCTTAAATGTGCTGGATACATAAGAAAAAAACATACGTTTATTAAACATGTTTTGCATTTAAAACTAACTGATTTATTAAACAAAAGACATTATCTGTAATTAGTGAATTGAACAGACTGTTTCTGGGTCACCATATCCTGCAAGATTTTAGAAGTAGTAGATCTCATCTTCTCACACCTCATTTTTATTCTTAGATTCAAAGAGGAAAACAAGTTTTCCTGCTTTTTCAACTTCCAATCTGTTTCTTAACTTTGACTGAACTAGTCATTAAACTGAACTAGCTGAATGAACCAAAAGGAATAAAATATTCTCTCTGCGCCTGCGAAAGCGGGAACTGCTCTCAAAAGCTGGTTTAGCACTCCAACAACTCTGATTTCAGGTGCTTAGTCAGTGACTTACTATAATCTATTAAAATCATTGACATGAAATAAAACTATTCAAGCAGTACATGTTGGCTGACTGAGTTTTAAAGGAAATGACAGAAATGTTCTGTTTGCAAGTATCTTCACATGTTGATACCTACAATAAACATTCAGTAGGACTTTCATACATGGGCACAATATATCTGATATAACCTTTAACAGTTTGTGAGACAGTGTGAGGTTTGCTCCAGCTCTACACAACAATTTCTAACACATTTAGATCTACAATATTCATCATATCAATAAATTATCATTACAAAGACACAATCCCACAAATACATACTATTGCTTAGCATTAAGAGTATTGCTATTGAGTTAAATGTTGACTTCACTGGGCCTATTCAGAGCAGTAAGTACTGCATCTTGTGTTAAGTGTTTGCAGGATTGGGCCTTTAGTTACTTTATTTAATCATTGGATTCAGAAATAATGACATTTCATATTTTAATAGTGCTAAATGAAAACCTGAAGGAGAACAAAACACAAAGGGAAACTTATAAATGCAGTACAATCTCCCAATCATTTCCAAAGTGATTATCTTTTTAAAGACAATTTTCAGTTAGGTCAATATTTCATAGCTCAAAACATATTAACACCAACAATGGGAATAGTTACAAACGTGTTACTCATCACAAAATCATCTTTAAAAGGCCATATAGTTACACCACAAGCTCCAGAAATGCTGCAAAAACTTCCACCAACCCAGATGGTTACGATATGTTTATTTTCACATCACTGACTCTAACTTACTAACACTACAGGGGGGCCTAAACAACAAACTGTACTCTTTGGGAGTTTAAGCCCTCATGCGATTAAGGCTGTGCGTAAAACTGCAAAGCTGGATTTTATCCTCCAGTATCTAAAGCCCATCTGCAGTTGGGCAAAATGCCCAGCTTGGTAAAATTACAATGGTATGTCACCTTCTATCTCTTTGTTTAAAGTGATGGATTTCATATCAAGTTATTTTGCTGGAGTCAAAAGTAATTTTTTTCCTGGAAGCAAACTGGAATGGCATGAGATTGTGTGCCAATTCCAAAGTACTGTAATATGCTCCTGTGGCCATTTTCATTTGTAACATTATATAGTAATTCATATTTTATACCCTGCCAGCACTTTATCCCAAACAGGTGCTCAGATAAATTCTTCATACTATACCACTCTTAACGTTAACAAAGTCAAGATATGACTGCAGCAGTAGCATGTGGGGAGACTGTAAATTATGCTTAACAGGAGTTTGTATGCTGGATCAAGGATCACATCTTATTGATCACAGCAATGGTTTTCTGGACCTCAAAGTATCAGGCAAGGTGTTCATTCTTAGTAATAGTTCCCAATCCCATCAATATTTGAAGAGAATCATTTCTGGCTCATGTTGATAGTCATCACAGAAAGGCGTGTCACTGAGCTTGCGCTAACTAGTTGCATACTAATAAAATACAAATCCTGTATAACTTCCCATTTAATTAAATGTATATACTAATTATGCTATCCAGATAAATGCAAGGAATTGTAATGTTCCATACAGGAAGAAAAAGAGAATCCTTGAAACAGTATCTTGTTGAAATATATAGTATCTTGTTTGGTTCACAAAATATTGGAAAAGCAGCTAATGCAGAATTCTCCTGGAAATCAATGCTGGATGCAGGAAAAAAAAAAAAAAGAACAATTCTCCTAACAAACATTTAAAGTGCTATCTACTTTTAAATGATATATCAATGTCTATATTTTTTTTTTTACTACTTACTGGTACACGTACAAAGGAACCACAAATATAAGGTTAGAGGCTTGTGGCATAAAAGGCTTGTCACACTGTCCCTGACATACGGCTCTGTGTAAATGCACAACCCAACCCGTAATGAGCACACAATATCCTGGGAGTGAATCCAGAGTTCTCTTCCCAGTTCTGACACTCATGTCACTGTGTGACCTAGGGCAGCTCATGTAACCTCTGAGCATCAGTTTCTCTCTCAGTAAAATGGGCACAATAATACTAACCTCGGGGTGATACTGTAAGAATTCATTAATGTTTGCAAAGCACTGATATCCTTAGCCAAAAGCATGGTAAAACAGCTAAGCAACACTAGCTCTTCATCTTCTGTTATGCCCCTCTTAGGTATTCTATTTGAGCAATGTAGATTATACAACAAATCAGGATCACTTCACATGTCTTCTAAGGAATTAGTTAAAATGTCCACTGGAATTCTTCAGGCATCTACAGAGCACGATGTCAATTCTACAAACAGATTCAGTAACAAGTCCAGTGGCGCAGTATGTTGCATTGTGTTGTACAGCAGGAGGAGGAGGAGACAAGAGGAGGTTTGTGAGACAGTGAGTAATGGAACACCTGCTGTCACCTACAGTCTGTTTTGAATTCATGTTATATAGTTTCACCAGTGACAGCACAGGGTGTGAGTAATGTTGAAGGCCAACTATGGACCTGCCTATCAACTATGCAGTGTTTGGTGAAAGTGTTCTGAGTAGCTGATGGAGCTGCATCATTCAAGAAATGTAAGAATCATGAGTGGATCCCAGCCATTCAGCAGTGGTGCTACTGATTCATACTATTATTCTTAATTTCTATAAAACCCTTTCATTGTAAGACAGCCACATATATAGGGTTAATACAGCCTCATGGATTACACAAAATCTCCCTTCCCTTTAAATTTATTGCAACAATGAAAAGAATTTGAACTTGTATCTCAAAAATGAAGCATGATGGCAGACAAAAGTGCTATGAGGCATCCAGACATTGTTGCCTTGACTAATGCCAGCATAATCAGTTACCACTCTCTGACCCAGTGCACTAGTTACTGTCCACCTCCCCAGCTAACAGCTTGCACAGGTGCAAGATAGCCCTCCAGTCTAAATGGAAACTGCAGAAGCTCTGCTCATCTGTCATGCACAGGATGTTTATTTCAGATCTAGAGGCCCTTTGCTCCTCAGCATCACTAAGGAAGTTAAGAGAAACACTTGCACATGCATGAAAGCCTAGAGGATATATGAGCTTGATCCCAGGAGGTGATGAGGGCCTCTTGGATTATGCTCAGTGTTATCTGCTCTCACTCCTCCTATTTCTTCCCTTCAGAGTATGTCACCATACAGATGTATAAATGTGAACATCTATTCCTCCTTCTCTGTTCACCTCTACCCTGACTTCTCTAAACCAAAACCTGCAGCACTCATAATCCCAGCAAAACTCCCACTGATTTCAGTGGTATGTTTTCCTGCAAATGGTCTGCAGCATTCTTTCTATTCCACATGTCTCCTGTATTTGCACAGAGATAGAGTAAGTTTCCTAAATCATTAAAGGCCATATAAAGGGGAGCATAATACTGCTTAATGAGCAATGGAAAATCCCACAAACACTGGTTTAGGAGAAGGATTCTGTCTTTTCTCATTACTGTATGGCATGTATTCCATATGGCGTTCAGAACGTTATTATACACCTAAAACTAATGAAATCATTATCATTCAAGAAGTTAAGCATAACACTGGTTTAATAAGCTGGTATTACTATTGTAGTGAATGAACTCTACATTAAAAGACGAGGAGGTGTATAGAGAGGAGGATTTGTGAGATTGATGGTACTATAAGCAGCAATAGCTGCTTCCCTCCTCCTCTCACTTAGAGCCTGCAGATAAATTACAGCTGCCTCCTCCAACCTGGGCACATTAGAAGAGGAGCAATTTAAACTCACTGTACAAGCCCAGCAAATGTCTCCAGGTTTGCTTGAAAATACAAAACTGTTTCAATCTTAATCCTGAAATGAGAGACTATTTCCTTTAATATCACTGCACGACCATGGCAGGCCCCAAGCCTAGAAAAAATGCGACATTTCAAGCAGAGAGGTCCTGAGAAAAAGAGAAGTTTTGAAAGGTGACTCCAAAGGCTGCTGCCCACCATCTTTCCACATGGAAGCAGGGAGGATGGGATTGTGGGTGGAACTGCCAGATCCAGTGGACCACAAACTGTCATAAACAGATAGCTAAGGGTTAATGTCTCTTACACCTGGAAAGGAGTAACCCGAAACACCTGACCAGAGGACCAATCAGGAAACAAGACTTTTTCAAATCTGGGTGGAGGGAAGTTTGTGTCTGAGTTCTTTGTTTTTGTCTTCTGCCTGTACTCTCTCTCGGCTATGAGAGGATTTCTGTCTCCTGCTTTCTAATCTTCTGTTTCCAAGTTGTAAGTACAAAGATAGGAAGACCATAGGTTTGGTTTTTTGTATTTACATGTGTGTAGTCGCTGGAGTGTTTTGAATTGTGTTCTTTTGAATAAGGCTGTTTATTCATATTTCTTTTAAGCAACTGACCCTGTATTTGTCACCTTAATACAGAGAGACCATTTTTATGTATTTTTCTTTCTTTTTTACATAAAGCTTTCTTTTTAAGACCTGTTGGAATTTTTCTTTAGTGGGGAACTCCAGGGAATTGAGTCTGTAGCTCACCAGGGAATTGGTGGGAGGAAGAAGTCAGGGGGGAATCTGTGTGTGTTAGATTTACTAGCCTGACTTTGCATACCCTCTGGGTGAAGATGGAAGTGCTTGTGTTTCCAGGACTGGAAATAGGAGAGGGTGGAGTCCCTCTGTTTATATTCACGGAGCTTGCTTCTGTGTATCTCTCCAGGAATCCAGGGAGGGAACACCTGGAGGGGGGAAGGGAAATGGTTTATTCCCG
This sequence comes from Gopherus evgoodei, assembly GCF_007399415.2. NCBI lineage: Eukaryota > Metazoa > Chordata > Testudines > Testudinidae > Gopherus > Gopherus evgoodei. The sequence goes on from NC_044326.1 coordinate 114,164,610, forward strand.
TTTGTTGTGAGACTCAAGGAATTTGGGTCTTGGGGTCCCCAGGGAAGGTTTTTGGGTGGTGGCAGCTTTACCAGGTCCAAGCTGGTAACTAAGCTTGGAGGTTTTCATGCTAACACCCATATTTTGGACGCTAAGGTCCAAATCTGGGAATATGTTATGACACAAACACATACGAGTACAAAGGACTGTAGCCACTACTGTAATCCATGGCTTTAGTGCCCCAGTAGCTGAATTGTAGCCTACCAAGAGGTTCAGTATGCAAAGAAAAGCCCTGTAGCATGCCTTGTTGAGTATGGGACCAGAGTTTCACCCTACAACACTCAGCCTTATCAGCTTCCAGATGGAATGTTTACAAACCTAACCTATTCCATCCAAAATTATGAGCAGAATTTTTTATTCTGTTGGCCCTTAGATTATTGTTCACATAACATAAGATTTATAAGCATCTGGTAATGAAAAACTCATAATTACTTGGTAAATGTTCTTAGAAGAGTTCAAGCATTTCAGTAATGATACTCTTAGTTCAATTGCCTTATGAATAAGAACAAACGGAATAAGTGTTGCCAAGTACTACACAGATGTCACATCCTAGTAAAAATTTAATTTTTGCAAAGGTTTATAAGAAATATGTTAGAATCCTCTATCACAACTCTGATAAAATGGCACTAAACTTGCCCTTACAGAAATATTAATTCCACAATTAGGTGTAAAGTACTGTTAAACTGAAAATATCACTCTGGGAGAAAGCCAAACTGTTTTTAAACAAAATTATTTCCCTTTAACAAAAAAGCCTTTTGTTTGATACATGTATTCTAGCTAGCCAAGGAAAGAGACACGGGCATGTCGTCATGCTTTTCCAAGGTTTAGTCATTTGATAAAACCTTTGATAACTTATTCATGGATGTTTAATCTGAGGTTTTAATCTTCAAACAGTTTCCATGCTAACAGATTTGCTTTATTTCCCTTCCATATTCTGCCTCCACATAATTACCACTTGGTTTTGTAAACGATTTTCCATATTGATTAGCACAATGAGGAAGATGTCCATCATCTGAAACTTACTATGTTTATCTCAAATTGGTGAAAACTGCTGGAAAAAATCATCAAGCTTGTTTACTTAAACCAAATTAAAAATATGCATTTTTGGAACATGAGACAAGCATTAAAAAGTCTCCCTTTCAGGTGCTGAAATGTAACTGGTCTCCTTCCTTCTCCAGTTTGTTTCAGGCATTACTATAAAGGTAATTTATTCCTAAATGTTACGAAGAAATACTTCTTTTGCAACTTCAAACACTAACACCTCAGTTTGAATGCCTAGCAGAATATATAGGGTTGCAATTCCACTTGAAAGTTTATTTGCTCAACCAACATCATTCAGACTTATGGGAGTAACATAACATTGCGTGACAGCTACTGAAGTCATTATATTCAGTTCAGAATGAAGTACTGATTGATTGCTTTCAAAAAGTGAATTTGCCTTCCTGTAGGTTCACCCAGGACAATGTTAATGACACCACTACTTCAAGAAGTGCTTACACGGACAAATAAAATATTAACCCGGTAAAATGAATTTAATGTCTTCCATAATCCTGGTACCGTATTTCAGCATGTATTATCATTTCCAGTGCTCTTCACTGACAAAAATCAATTACAGTATATGTTTCTCAACAGCTTACAAAGAAATGTATGGTGTCCAAAAAGCCTTTACCTCTTCAGGCATTGTTTCAGAGTAAGCAAATCACCTTCTGTACTAGTACATCCACTTTTCAGAGCCCACTGGTAATTTGTAGCAAAGTATTCCATATACTATATGTGGCAGATAATAGCTCTTCAGGTAAAAACAGTAATTTAACAGATTTCTGTCTTCAGGACTCAATTCAGTGGAATCTGTTCTAATCTGAAAAATGCCAATATATATCACCGCTTATCTTGAAAAGTACACTTGAGTGTACAAGTGCAGTAATGGATTTTCCAAGGACACTAGATGATGTCTATCTCAGATTAGAATTGAGTTCCAAACTGGAACGTCTGCACACTGAAGCCACTTAGGCACACTGAGGCCTCAGCAGTGCCAAAAATCAGGATGTTTATTTAGGTGCCTAAATACAGGTTTAAAGGCCTAACTTTTGGCAACTAGCTTTCAGATTATAACTCACTGAAAGGCATCATCACTTGGTTGTCTGTAGCATCTGAAATGAACTTGTTGACCACAGTTATGTTCCCAGTGGACTCATGTCCACATTGCAAAACCACCACAGCACGGAGCATTGTGATGCAAGTCTCTCTTGGAAGATCAAGGACTGAATATACAAGGAAGCTGAGGCACATTTGTGGAGTAGTGTGGAAGAATAAGTCTGGCAAAATATTTTGCAGAGGGACAAATTTTACCCTCGGATATGGGCACATCGAGGCTAATCTCTTATTAAATGTGGGTCTTCCTCATTTTATGCTGGAATCTCCTCATACATTATAGTACATCCAAAGTCCTGTATAACAAAACCGTTCTGATTAGTAGGTGGCCCAGTGAATCCAAATTATTTTCAAACATATAAAAGCTGAGTGTTTCCTGCTCTGAAAAATTTTCTGTCAGGGCATTTTTAGCACAAAGCCCATCACTCTAGAACTCCGAATAGGTCCAACAGAACTCAAGCGTGCTGATCTCTAGGCCAAGTTGCAAATCTTATCTAGTTACTCAGATATTTCCCTGAGGGAATGGGGGCTATTTCTGTGAATTGGGGGTAAGGGGTCAGTACTGTATTATTGCATTGATTATTGTATTATATTTGAATGTGTGTGCATCTAGGGATGAGTGATAGGTGCATTGTTAATTAGAAAAATAAATAAAAAAATATCAGACCTAATAGCTTTTTAAATTACTGTAGTGTGAAATGTAACACAATTGCTTAACTGCCACCATGTACCTTTTCATTTGTGAGCAACATCTTAACAGTGTACTGTTGTCTTGACTGGATTAAAATATGTAGGTATTTTGATGCAGCAGTTGAAAGAAACATAGTAACCACTTGAGTAACTGACTCTTTCATATAGCATCACAGAATCCTTTGTACAGATGGCATTTGTTCCCATATTAAGAGTGGGTTCATGTCTTGGCTGCAGTCTTTTCAACTACCAGGCAAATGTGACAACTTTCCACATCCATGGTCATACACGTTTGATGAGAGTGATAAAATAACCACTATAAATTCTGCATCTTGCACAGAAATATAAAATGCTGCAGGCTTATATTATTTATATGGAACCATCACCTGAGGTTCTTGCTCTGTTTTTATTCTGAACTCTCAGGCAAACTTGAGGCCAGACTGTTTGCTGTCCTTGCTTGCAGTGAGGCCTGCAAGAACACTCCCCTTCTTGAGCACACAATAGCAGTTTTTGCACTCCTGAGAGTGCAGAGACTGCTCCTACTTGGTGAATATGGGGTCAAAAATAATAGAGGGCCAGGGAGGAGAGGGGGCGATGTCTCCACCCCATCTATACTAGCCCATAGAGCAGGGCCAGCATACTGAGAGGAGCATTCTGCTCCTGACTAATGTATGGTTCAAACTGCACATCCCTGTCAGCAGGAACACCACAAAGGGAGCTTGTGGCTGCCTGAAACAATTTTCCCAAAATATCTCCTCAGGTGGCGAGGTTCAGTGCTTCCCCCTACTTAGCCTTTTCATAGATAAGTCCAGAAGGGACCACTGTGACCATCTAGTCTGATCTCCTGTGTAACAGAAGCCATAGGATTTCCCTGAATTAATTCCTGCTTGAACTACAACATATCTTTTAGAAAAAAATCCAGTCTTTTCTCTGACTTCTTGTTTTATAGCCCAGATCTAAAAATCAACAAGTATAAAACGCATAAAAATAAACTTGTGCAAAGGCCAAAGTGAGCAAAGGGAAACATTTAAACATCTAAGGTTCACAGTAAAACTTTGACCCAGGATTTATCCCAGGCAAATGGTACATGGCAGGTGTAGGGTAGAATTCTGCCTCCTACCCAAGACAGGGTACAGAGTACCACATGCCACCTGCATGGTCACTCTACAGCAGCCTCAGAACTGGATAGGGTGACCAGATAGCAAGTGTGAAAAATCAGGATGGGGGTGGGTGGGTAATAGGAGGCTATATAAGAAAAAGACCCAAAAATCAGGACTCTCCCTATAAAATCAGTACATCTGGTCACCCTAGAACTGGAGAAGCATTAAGAGGCACTATGCCTTAGTTTAGATCCAAGAATTCATATAGTCTTGGGTTTCCCTCCACCCCATCCACAACCTCCCTCTATGTAAGCCAAGGACAGAGGTCACAGCAGGAGTGGGGTCTGTGGCAAGTAAGGGACATGCAGTCCTCATACACAGCCTAGCTACACCTTGAACTTCCCTGTGCAGTAGAGCAGCAATGGTTTCATTGCATTTGCAACCTCACTCTGCTTTCCTTGTCTGGGAGGATTTCCTCTTTAGATCTTACTCAGGAAAAGTTTGCACTGACTTCAGACCCTCATCAGCAAAGGCTTGTTTTAAACTAAGTTATTCTCAGTGGCTATACTGCAAGTGACAGAGTCCTGTGGCAGCTTATAGACTAACAGCTGTATTGGAGCATAAGCTTTCCTGGGTGAATACCCACTTCATCAGAAGCTTATGCTCCAATATGTCTGTTAGTCTACAAGGTGCCAAAGGACTCTTTGTTGCTTTTTACAGATTCAGACTAACATGGCTACCCTCTGATACTATACTGGAAGTATTCATGGAAAATAAATTTCCACACTGTTTTAGAACCTTTTACTTTTTCTAATTATTTCTTACTAGCATATGATTTCCTTGTGCTGATTTTAAGACTTATAGAAGGCTAAAATGGTGAAGCTCTTCTATAATAGGCAATTGTTAATTCAAACAAAAGATGCTTAGCACAAGCATTTTTGAAGGAGCAAAGATACAATGCATTCTTACATTTGTCTGAGCACATCATCATCAAGTTAATAATTTGCATTAAAGAGAAAAGGTCAAGCACTAAGAAACCCCTTAGACAAATGCTATTGAAATCATAAAGCAAGTGATACTAGCATTACAATAAACAGATTTTGTTTCTAAAATTGAACAGCACATAGTTATGAGTATCACATGAAAAGCTATTTACTGAAAACTATGACTGAACAGCAGAACTGCTTTGCCCTTCTGTCAAACACCAGGTGCCCCACAGCAATTTCAGTATATCATGTGTTTTTTCCATAATGCAGGTTTTTCCACATTACTATGTCCCACATGGCATTGTCAACCAACCAACAGCTCTAGCAAATCTGAGTCCGTCTTTGCAGGACCTGAAGAAATCTCAACAAGTGCACTACCCATATCCCTGTGAACTAAGAGCCTGATTCTGCAACCACTTATGCACCAAAAGGTACATCAAAGTATAAGTGTTTGCATAGTGGATTGTAAAATCAGAGCTCCATATTAAAATTCAGTTACAATCAGTCACAACATTGACTGGTGAGAACTCTAGCAGCATCATTAGTCAAAATAAGTGGAAATGCAAAACTATAGTTGTCTGCAAGTTCTATATTGCAAGAAGCACAGGAGACATTTGATACGGATTTTAATCAAGCCGTGACTTTATTATATAGATGTCTGGGACTACCTGGCAGATAAAGTGTACAGTGTAGGCAAATCCATGCTTATTCAAATCAATTTTCCTAGGCTTCCACCAGCCCCCTTTTGTATCCATTCAGATCCCCCAGCTGACCCATGGCTTGGACCTTACCATCCAGCAGCCTCATAAGAGGGTTAAGGAGGGCTATGAGAAAGGGTGGGGTTGGCTCCTTGCTGTACCAATCATAGGAGTCTCAGCACCCCTATCCCCCATTCTGTCCTTTATCAGTACCTCCTTTAAGTCCTTTACCAGGCCATTTATCTGGCCACTGGCTGCCATCCCTATGGAGTACCTGCACTGAACATCTGCCCAACCTTACAAAATAAGTTGTGATATTTGGCCTACCACCTTTTCTATTCACCAGAAAAGGTTCATCCTCACACCCGTTGTGGGGAAGGCGAAAACCCACACTCTAGCGAAGTCTTTAAAAGGGGTGACTAGCGTAATGCCCACAGCACGTTCTAACCCAGCCTGCCATTCGCCTCCACTAGGGGAGGGAGCGTGGGTGCTGGCTTCCTTGCTGCGTTGACACAGAGACTTGCCCCACCCAGGTTTCGTACCTTTATGCACCTTCCTGGGGGGGGGGAGGGGAGGAGGGAAGAGGGTCATTGCTGCAAAGCTGACCACCGAGCACCTTTACAGTAGTTTCTGACCTTCTTCCTCTCCACCCCACCCCCACCATAAAGGAGAGCTGCCCTTCTTTGGGTAAGCCCAGACAAATTCTGCCCCCCTTTAGTTGTGGTGCAGTCATTTGTGTAACCGTTCAGTACATGTTAGGGATAACCTGATGGGGGGGAGGGAGTGTGTAATATGCAAAATGCATGACAATTGCTTGCTATGGAAAGCAGATGAATTTCTACTGGTATTTAACAAAATCCAGGGGGGTGAAAAGGGCACATTACAGTCACTGTCACCAAATGAAATCATATTCTAGGTGGATGGTTTTGTTCATGAGTACAGGCTGCACAAACACTGAGGGCCAGATAGCGCCCTATGTAGATGTGCCCCCATAAGGGCCATGAAAGTCTGTGAAGTTCTGTTCATGGACTCTTCTGTTTTAGGGATAGTGCCCATGTGGAAGGAATCTGGCCCACAGAGGCTATGGATATCCTGAGATCTTGAAGTATATCTGTGAGGAGGCTCTCGTAATCCTCATGCTAGCTCTAGGCCCCCTTCAGCTCTGCCCCAGCATATGTCCTATTCCTCACTATAAGGAAGTTTCCTCAAAGCCCAGTACTTGTTTTTCAATCTAACGGGAACTGATTTTAGCTATGATACACAGCCTCTCTTTCAGCTCTTTAGAAAAGATCTCTGCCCCCATATTAGAACAGAGGGGAAATAATTTTACTACTAATTTGCATAGAGTATTATCATAGCACAAACTGATTTAGGGGGGCGTGATGTTATTGACAAACTGTAACTGTATAGATCATTGTCGAAACCACGGTTTATATTTGCAGCAAATATTGTAGCACATGTTGTCGTGTAAGGTGTCTATGGAAAGGTTATGGTTTTCTGTTATGATTATGCTATCTGTGTGCATGTATCATTTTGTATTTAAAGTTATAGTATTGGCTCTATCTGTCCTGTATTTCAAACTTGTGCTATGCTTCTGGGTGACCACACCAGACAATTTGCATCAGCACTGCCTAGCCCGCTTGATGGCCCATTAGAACCATCAGCTATACAATGACCATTGAGAGAGGCAGATACAACCTTGTGACTTCAGCAAGGCATGCAGGGACATGTCTATGAACAGAACTCTACAAGAATTACTACCGATTATTAGCAAATTTTCATTTTACTTTTAGTTTGAGGACCACAGAACCTCTCTAGTCTTGTTGTGGGTAAAATCAATTAGTGATTCACATGAGATGAGACAAACAACTGTAATAATCTTTGTTCCACAGCTTCACCTCCCTGTTATACACACACACACACCACACACCACAAAAAAAAAACCTGGTCAGGAATTTTATTTTAATTTTTTGGTGAAATGGAAACATATTGCTTTTCACCAATGCTTTAGCTGGGAGAACTGTCTCAGGGTGGAGGAAGACAGAACCACTTCAGAATAACCTACAGCTCAGTGGTTAGGGCACTCACCTAGGATGTGCAAGACCCACATTCAAGTCCTTGATCTGAATCAGGCAAAGCAGGAACTTGAACCTAGATGCAAGTGTGCTACAGTTAATCAGACTCTTTCTTTCAATCTCTCTTATTGGAGCGGTTCCACTTTGTATACCTAAATATGCACTGGACCAGAGAGAGAAAGAGAGAAACTGACTCTTATAGCCCAGTGGTTAGGACACTCACTTGGGATGTGGGAAACGCAGGTTCAAGGAAATGTTCATCTTCCCACTAAGCCTCAGGAAAAATGTCATTGGGGTCATTCTGGAGGCTGGCTCTTCCTTGCTTCACTGCTTTCCGCTCCACTTGTTAAATGACTTCTTTTTTCTAGAAAACTGTCCTTGATTTATTTTGGGGTCCACACAGTGATTGTTAGCAGCAAGCAAGCTATTCTCCTGCTTTATCAATTGCAGGCCTCTAGTTATCTTCCAGCACAGCTGAAGTTTAGTATTGAGCTGAAAAGCTATAAAGCCGTGTGATTGGAAGACAGAAAGCAAGAGAGCATATCTAGAGTAAAAAGTGAAGTGCTATAGCTGTGAAAAGAGAGAACAATTTCCAGGACAAATTACAGCCCTGTGCTAAGACAGCCTGCAGCATCCAATACTGAGCTCCAGTCAAGAATTAATGTTTGCCACATTCAATTTCACTGAAACAATGTGGGTTACAAGCTTTGCTCGTTTCCCAAGCAATTATCCAAGGGTTATAAAAATTCCAACTTTAATTCTTTTCTTTCTTTCTTTTTATTTAAACTTCCTAACATGATTCATGTCTACCAGCAAAACTATTTAGAAGAAACTGGACATTTATTATTAATAAACTAATATCAACATAGTAAAAGAAACTGCTGTTTCAACCAAAATGTTTTTCTAAAAACCTATTAATTTCCCACTCAAGGTCCTTCTGCCACAGATCAGACAAAACTCAAGCTCACCATGAACTGTAAAGCATTCCAATAAATCAATGACCTTGTATTCTTTCTGAAAAGACCATGGTAATCACTGCAGGTTCAATTGCTTGAAAGCTAACCCACATCTTTTGTTTAATAGATAGACATATACAAAATACACACACAAAAATCCATACAGACCACGTACGTGAAGGATAAGATACATTATTTAGGGAGAGCTAGAAAACGATATCTGCATTCAGAATATGTCAGACAGTTGCACTAGAATAGCCCTTGAATTTAATTTTCTTCATTTCCATTACTTCTGCTTGGCACAAAAATGCTATCAGAACAGAGGAAACCTATTAAAGACATTACCATTCTCCCTATCAATATTCATTGAACACTTGCTTTTTAACTATTCTAACAGACACTATATACAGTTTCCTTTTTAGATATGTGGGAATCCTCTATTATTCCTTTAAGTGCCATTACTACTTTCAAGAGGATTTAGCTTGATTCATATACATACCTAATGCTTGACGTAAGGTTTATATTTTTGGTAGCAGGTTGTCAGTTCAGTCAAATAATTTATATCACACAGTATTAAGACGTTATATTTTGGCAATAGCCCTAATACCACATGTCTGAAAAACTTTTGAAGGTTCAGAGATTAATCAGCCAGAAATGTGAATTTTTATATGAACACTCTAAATTTTGTGGTAGTTATTTTTTCAATATGCCACTAGTTAAAGAAAATTTGGAGGTCTTGTAAGTTACTTAACAGAAAAAAAATTGTTATAGAAAAGTAATGGGAGTAGAGTTCATGGCAGATCATGACCAGTGATGGGCAAGCCAGCCAGAAGAAACAAAGAATCAACTAAAACCTTTGTTTAAAAAAAAAAAAAAAACCTTCTAAACCAAACCTTTCTTGGAGTTTTAAAAAGTTCCATTAATTTTGCTTAGTTTGGTTTAAATTAGTGAGACATAGAGCTGGTAGAAAAACCATGAAGCTTTTTCTTGATATTTTTAAAATTCTGAAGATTTTGGAAAAGAACAATTTTTAATTTGTTTTTAAAATTATGGTTTAAATTTTTGTTTTTCCATTTTGCACTACTTTCATCATTTTCCCCCCTTCCTTCATTTCCTTTTTTTCCAATTTATCATTGAAAAATGGGTAGAGGACAGGAAAAGTAAGGGAAGAAGGTGTGGAAAAACCAAAACACTGAAAAACAAAACTGAAAAATTGAAAAATTAAAAAATTAAAAAAAAAACTTTCAACAAAAATTGTTTTTTAAGAAAGGCCCTTTTTCAAAAAAATATTTTTGTTAAAAAAGATTTTTTTTTCTACCTTCTCTAGTCACATGCCTTCTGAACTTCATAGTTTTTCCTAATATCAGAAGTGGAAGCACTGAAATAACACTCCAAAAAAATGATCTTTTGCTCTCTGACCCAGTTGAAAGTAGAAATCTCACAAGAGAGCCTGTTCTCCTTAGATTTCTGTAGTAAAGTCGTTGGTACAGGCACAGGATGGTGCCTGATCTCAGTGTAGATGACATGGAAACTAAGCCTGTTCAGTATGTGATGCTGGTGGGTGGACTGAATGAGGTGTTAGGATGGCAGGAGCAGTTAAGGGCTGCAAGGGGGTTCAGAAGTATAACTTTGGGGCACGTCTTCAGGGACTGCTAAAGCAATGTTTGATGACTGGGAAGGAGACTTGAGTCTCCCTCTGAGACAAAAGGAAGGTTCATCACCTAGAAGGAAATTCAGTGAGACTTCCTGTTGGGCTGTGGGCTTTTGAAAAAGACACGGGGGCAATCGGCTGTGGAGGAGAGTTTTGCAGCTTTGAGAGGGGTATGGTCATTTAAGTACTATAGGAATAGGACTATAGTCACACAGATGTTGTGGGAAGCCATAGTCACAGATGTTGTGGGAAGGCTCATGCAGTTCGAGGAGAGCTAGTCACTTGTCTGTGGGCAGGGTCACTGGCTGGGAGAGTAGAGAGGGGAGCTAGATCAAAGCTGAGAAGTTTACTACAAACCAAACCACTGATGGAGACAGACAGACAGCAGAGACAGAACCTAGGATATACAGCATCCAAAGCATAATCCATTACCACTGGAAGGAAAGGAAAACGTGATGCTGCCAATCCTAGTTTCTATTACTGCTGATGACATATGGTATCTGTTCATATAAGGCCAGAGGTTTGCTACAAAACTGCACCTCACCAGTCTTTTGCTCAGACATACTCATCCACATTATTGTATTACTATTTACTGCGGACACATGCTGTATACTGATCTACAGTATTTGAGAGTTAAATCAGAGCCATATTTGTTTGTATTAAACAGGTAGAAAGTATAACTAACCAGGGAGAATTACTGTCAGCTTGTTTGTTTAAATGTTTTAGATCATCTTTTCATTAGATCATCTCCTACTTTTTTTTTTTAATAAAACACAACAGCATTTTATCATGACTGACAAACTTGCCCAGGAGTTCATCCTAGCTGCAGTTACACTAAATAACTCAATGTTATATCTGATTATGGGGCATGTGAACTTCCTTAATTGAGATTATATTGTCCCAAGTAAACAACAAATTTCATTTTTAAAGCTGCAAATGACATTCATTTGAAATGATGAAGCAACAACATCCGCTGAGGGACAGATGGTCTATCAATTTTGTGAAGAGCTCCTCTATGCAGAGGTACTTCATCACTCTTTGGTGGAGTGTATGTGAAGGCTTTTTGTTGCTCCAGACAGCACTTTACATCAAAATCATGTGCTTCCTGAAAAACTTCCTGGATTTATAGCGTGCTACTTTTCTTTAAGCAGACTACAGTGGTGCTAAATTGCTTAAGCTGATACCTGCTTTGCAAGACTCAAGCTGTCACGTGGGTAAGTATCTGCACACAGAAAGACAACGGCATTTTTCAGCCTGAATGACGAAGTGATGGTGGAACAGAGGATACAGGAATACTACACCAGGAAACACAGGGGGCATTTGGGAGACAACAATTCTAACACATCTGGCTTTTGAAATGCTTTTGTTTTTGATACCACTATTTGCTTAAGCAAAATCCAGCAAATGCTTATCTATCCATAGGCACTGATTTAGAAGACACGGGTAACCACCTGCTGCACTCTAAGCTACTGGAATGTTTTCTAACATGCCAGGAAGCATGCTTGAATCTAATTTAATTACTTTTGACATTCCAACAGATGTATCATTTTCCCTTTCTTTTTCTTTCAGAATAATAATTAAGCATTTTTTGGTAATGAATTACCGGTAGCTTTGATCCCAAATTTGCATCAGTCGTCATCACCATCGCTTGAAAGTGCCTCTGTCATTTGCACTTCTTGGCTTAACAAACTTAGAGTGCCCTACTAATTTAACTCAGATCACTTCACCTGTTTGTAAGAAATATAATCTGTACAGACAGATATAAAATGACATGATGCATCAAGCTCCTTTTTTCCAGAAATCAGTGTCAGGCAAATGAACAAGTCAGATTACTAAGCAATGTGCAGCCACCAGTTTGTCTATAGAGTATTATGTAACAGCTGCTTTATAATAATGTTTTCCCTTTCTTGGGGTTTTAAAGGTAAACAGGCAATGGACAGTGAGTTCAGACTCGCCAGCAGGAATCTTGTGCAGGAATTCATTTGTAACAAAATGCCTTGCTTGGGAAAGGTAAACCTAACAGAAAAGAAGAGATTAGCAACTTGACTCAATGGAAAGGCCATGTTGAGCTCATTTAGAAAACTCAATGTTTGCACGACTTGACCAAATCAAATATTTACATGTCTAGACAGTGGGATGGTGTATTTTTAAACGCTGTACATATATATTTGTTAAATAATGGATCAAGAAACAGGTTTGTGTACATAAAACCTTGCAGTATGTTCATTATATGAAGGCAACAATGTTATTCTTCAATAAAGATAATGCTCTGCCTATATTTCAACAGACATGTTTATACCTTATGTCATATACAAACAGTGAGAGAGAAATTCAAGGAAGTTCCTTATGACAGAAGTGGGCAAAGGCATGAGGTAATGCAGGGGTCATTTTGGAAATGAACGTAGTGCATATGGCCAATTCCCTTCATCTCAGTGAAAGCAAATATATTTGTTTTAACTAAAAATAAACGATCTTCTGTTTTAAGGCATTTCATAACTTAACAGGGTTTAAAGAAAACACAGCCCCACTCGCCTTGGCTAGTGCAGCACTCTCTGAATCATGGAGCAGGGAGGGTATATTGTCTGGTGATCAAAGCGAGGGACTGGGAGTTAGGACACCTGGGTTCTTTTAGCAGCATAGCAGTGTTGAGAAGCTTAATTCATTAGGGCTAGAGCAGGGGTAGGCAACCTATGGCACGTGTGCTGATTTTCAGTGGCACTCACACTGCCCAGGTCCTGGCCACCACTCCAGGGGGCTCTGCATTTTAATTTAATTTTAAATGAAGCTTCTTAAACATTTCTAAAACCTTATTTACTGACATACAAAAATAGTTTAGTTATATATTATAGACTTATAGAAAGAGACCTTCTAGAAGTGAAGCCCCCACTACACCTGACCTTTCCAGAGGGTGGCTTTGGTCCACACTTGCTCACATGCCAGGTGAGTTTCCAAAGCTCATATCAGCGCAGCACAGCCCCACAATGACTGACCTGTGCCTGAATTTGACAGTTTGGCCCTCTGTAAAGCGTATCTTTGGATGCTCTGTATGAATAGCACCAGTACAAGTGATAAGCATGTAGTGTAGGTTCAGATGAGGGTGTAGTGCTTAGAAATATTGTGAGAACACAACAAAGAATTTCCGGTACTTCCTGGCTCTAGTGTGGTCTGAAATGCCATAAGAAAAGCCTGTATGCAGTGTTGTTGTAGCCCTGTTGTCCCAAGATATTAGAGAGACAAAGAGGGCAAGGTAATATCTTTTACTGGACCAACTTCTGTTGGTGAGAGAGACAAGCTTTCGTGCTACCCTGAGCTCTTCCTCACAAGAAAAGCCTGTCATGTTAATTTGGTACTTCTACAGCCATCAGCACATGAATCGCTAGAAAGCTACCATTAATCTCCATGTGGATGACATAAGCATACTGGGAATATTCAGAACTGCAGATGATAGGGGTTAGAGTTGCTTGTTTGATAGGGTTCAGAAGTCAGGAATGCAGCAAATTGGGAGCATTCATTACTGAGGGAAGCCACTGGCAGGTTAAAGAGGGAATCAAATTGGGTACATTTGGCTGGAGTCAATGTTAAAGAGTTAACAAACTTGTCTGAACACCTATGCTAGGGTAGGGTAGCTAATCAGTTAATGTCCCTTCCATAGCTATCTCTGGGTCTAGTTCTTCTTCCACTTCTGGCAGTGAACTCCACTGACTTCAATAACTATTCCTGATTCACAAAGGCATGAAATCAGAATCTATACCCTTTATATCTGCCTCTGCACCAATGAAAGACATTATTGTTAAGTATACTTTGATAGCTACCTTTGTTTCTTCTTCCCAGTTGTGATGGGGTGCTTCTGCTGACATACCAAATGAAATAACCATGCTTCAATATATTCTTCATGTGTAAGGACTAATCATGCCAGGTGCTGTGCACTTCTTGTACAGAGATGAGTCTCCTCAATTCCCAATGAAGTCAGTGGGAGCTGAGGCTAGCTGAACCTCACAGGAGCAGGCTCATCATATCCCCTCTATTGTACGACATCAAATGCTATTTTAAAAATTTCAGAAAAACAAAAACCTAATTTGGAATATGAATAAGCTGTTCTGTCATTGACTCTATTTCTGTATTTTAAAAACTTTTTCCATGACAAACAGACAAACTATCAACTTTATATTTTTAATTAATTTAACATTTAACATTGGAAGGTGGTAAAGTGATAGGGAATAGCCAGCATGGATTTGTCAAACTAATCTGATAGCTTTCTTTGATAGGATAACGAGCCTTGTGGATAAGGGAGAAGCGGTGGATGTGATATACCTAGACTTTAGTAAGGCATTTGATACGGTCTCGCATAATATTCTTATAGATAAACTAGGAAAGTACAATTTAGATGGGGCTACTATAAGGTGGGTGCATAACTGGCTGGATAACCGTACTCAGAGAGTAGTTATTAATGGCTCCCAATCCTGCTGGAAAGGTATAACAAGTGGGGTTCCGCAGGGTCTGTTTTGGGACCAGCTCTGGTCAATATCTTCATCAACAATTTAGATGTTGGCATAGAAAGTACGCTTATTAAGTTTGCGGAGGATACCAAACTGGGAGGGATTGCAACTGCTTTGGAGGACAGGGTCAAAATTCAAAATTATCTGAACAAATTGGAGAAATGGTCTGAGGTAAACAGGATGAAGTTCAATAAAGATAAATGCAAAGTGCTCCACTTAGGAAGGAACAATCAGTTTCACACATACAGAATGGGAAGAGACTGTCTAGGAAGGAGTATGGCAGAAAGAGATCTAGGGGTTATAGTGGACCACAAGCTTAATATGAGTCAACAGTGTGATACTGTTGCAAAAAAAGCAAACGTGATTCTGGGATGCATTAACAGGTGTGTTGTAAACAAGACACGAGAAGTCATTCTTCCGCTTTACTCTGCGCTGGTTAGGCCTCAACTGGAGTATTGTGTCCAGTTCTGGGCACCGCATTTCAAGAAAGATGTGGAGAAATTGGAGAGGGTCCAGAGAAGAGCAACAAGAATGATTAAAAGTCTTGAGAACATGACCTATGAAGGAAGGCTGAAACAATTGGGTTTGTTTAGTTTGGAAAAGAGAAGACTGAGAGGGGACATGATAGCAGTTTTCAGGTATCTAAAAGGGTGTCATCAGGAGGAGGGAGAAAACTTGTTCACCTTAGCCTCCAATGATAGAACAAGAAGCAATGGGCTTAAACTGCAGCAAAGGAGATTTAGGTTGAACATTAGGAAAAAGTTCCTAACTGTCAGGGTAGTTAAACACTGGAATAGATTGCGTAGGGAAGTTGTGGAATCTCCATCTCTGGAGGTATTTAAGAGTAGGTTAGATAAATGTCTATTAGGGATGGTCTAGACAGTATTTGGTCCTGCCATGAGGGCAGGGGACTGGACTCGATGACCTCTCGAGGTCCCTTTCAGTTCTAGAGTCTATGAGTCTATTTATGCAAGATGCTGAGTTGACAATTCTGAACACAGAAGCCTATTGGTTAGCCATTGCAAAAGTACAAGCAGTGGGAGTACAATCTGCCCCATAATAATAAACCCTGAACTTGAGAGACCAACTTTAGGAACAAGGGAGCAGTTCATCCTCTGTGGCCTATTCTATCCTGGGCCTCTCTACTGCCAACCAGGATCCCAGCTAAAGCTGATTGTGGGGGCAGTTATGTAGAGATCTTTCCAACAGGAAGTGGCCTGAGATAATCAACTTATTTCAACTGCCAATAGCTCACCAAACAGCCAGCTGGTGGTGAAAGGCTCCATAACCCATTGTTGATTCCCTGAGCAATCCAATCTATCCCATTACTAACTCAAACAAATACACATACACTACTGCTCTGGCCATAATGGTGGTGAGTTGAACAGTGCCTGGGATTGACAGGGACTGGAAATGGAAGATAAGGAACACAGAGAAGTGTTAAGAACAAAAAGCCATCTAGCCCAACATACCTGCTTATTTAGGATGAAGTTAATCCAACCTTCCTACTTTCTCAGAATCTCTTTCAATACACACCTTCTCCAGAAACAAATCTAGGTGTCTCTTGAACTTAGGCCTTATCTACACTAAAGGGAAAAGTTGATTTAAGCTACGCAATTTGAGTTACGTGAATAGCATAATTCAAATTGACGTAGCTTAGATCTACTTACCACAGGGTTCACGCTCAATCAGGTGGAATACAGGAGTCGACAGGACAGTGACTGGTGGTCCTTTTAGCGGGTCTTCATTAGATCCGCTAAATTGACCGCCATTGCATCAATCGCCACATCGTCGATCCTCTAGTAAGTGTAGACAAGCCCTAATTTATACTATTTGCTTCAACAACCTTCTCAGTAATTTTTTTCATGTGTTTATTATACTTTTGCATGAAATGCACTCTACCCTGCACAAAACAGACAAAAAATTCCTTTCAAGCTGACATCTGGCTGTCCCCCATAGAAACTCAGACTCTCAGAGCTTCTCCTGGTCCTTCCCTTCACACACACTATGCTGTTTGAGTTACCATTGACTTTTTTCTTTTTCTATTCCCAATGAGAAATTCATAACCAACATCTGACCTTATAAAAACATACAACATTACAACTAGACTGAAAGGACACGAAAGAAAACTTTTAATAAATAACATGGAACATACTCCTTTTATACTATTAAAACCTTTATTATTTCCCTTAGCAATTAAATTATTTAAAAAATACTCTTACCCAAGCTCAATAAAGAGTAATAAAATGTCACAGCAACTCAAATATTACTCTGCTCTGGTCCAAGAAGAAGAAAGTAAAGATAGCAGAACTTGGCTCTGAGTATTTATACTGAAGTTTGTTAGACATAGACCTTCACAAGACTCACTGTTCATACATGAATGTAATCAAATCTTCATTCAAAGCAATACAACAATATGGGAGATCAAGTGGCAGCATTAAGATGTGCCACGTGGAGAATCTGAGCTCAGGTCCTGAGTTTAATCCCAAACTGGCAATAACTGGGAGCACCATGGAGGCTGTTCACTTAACTCCCTTAAAGGAAGGAATGCTTCACATCCCTTTTGAAAGACCCCCTCTCACCAAGCCAGGAGCAGCACTGGCTTCAGTGGGATCTGCATCTAGCTCTTTCTAGCCAGTAGGATTTGTCAACCTGCTGAGGGCTTTTGAGAGGGAAATAGGAAGGAGCTCAGAGGATTCCCCACTCACCTGGCTCCCCTACTAGTATAAACCATATTCATTATCTTATTAATTTAAAGCAAAAAATTAATCATAGGCCAAATTCTGGCTAATAATGTATATATACTGGTGAAAGAAACCAGTGAGCAGCAGTGGGAGCCCATACTGGAAGTTTGCAGTCCCAATTTTGCCTCATATAGAAAGGGAGGAGTAATTAGATGTGGTCATGGTGGAACTGGACAAAAGCTGTATGTATACCCATGAAGGCATATGCTAAGAGCAAATGCTATCCCCTACAAACAGTCCCTATACCTTCTGAAGCAACAGCATATATGAATGGGTTGTGCTTAGATGCCGGTATGAGCAAGAATACAGCATATAGAAAAATATCATGTGTGCAGCATATGTGCAGCATATCCTGTATATAATGGAAAGAACTGGTGATGGAAGCCCCAAGTGAATGAGAACTTGCCTCTTTTCCCTCTCCACTTATTTAGCAACAAAATAGAGAAGACATATAGTATTATTTAATGACCAACTACTGCACTACTTCCTGCTGTGTAAAAATTAATTTTCCTTGCTCAGTAATAGCTATGGCATATGATGCGATTCTCCACCTGTAGACAGTTACACCCACTCACTGCTTTCTTCAAAAGGCCTAAAGTTAAGCCATTCCCCACAATCAGCTTTTAGTATACTTCCACATGAGAGCCAAGCCTCAGAATCAACCTTGTAATTCCTATTTATTTGTTTCAAGAGCAGACAATACTCTTCATTTTCAATCCTCTACTCCTATGGCAACCAAAATTCCACTTAGTGCAACAGGAGTTTTGGCTGCTTTAGGAGCATGGGATCACTCCTGCAGGTAACTATGATACAGTGGGTAGAGTGGGAGGAATGTTGAGGAGTACTACTATGCTGAAACAGTAGTGCCACTGGTGTCAGGGAGAGTATCCACGGTTTTGAATAAAATGGAGACACATACTTAAAAGGAAAAATAATAGTCACCCAGAATACAGAGTGGGCGACATTGCTTTCTTTTTTGAACTGGTCACCATTTAATTAACAGTGTTTCTTGTTGTTAAATGGCTTGAAAAGCTGGAAGGATAACTAAAAGAAGTAAGGTTCTGTTGCTTGAAGTGGGGGTCACCCTCCCCAATTCCAGAATACAACACCGCCAAATAATACAGAAAAACAAATGCAGATATATTGTTCAGAGAATCTGAATGCAGTAAACATTGGTTTTTCAGTTTAGCTCTGCCACATTTTTCTTCACTAAATCTACAACATATTATTTTCTTTCCAATTATTGCACATGGTTAATTTCCAGAAACTGTAAAGTTCCCTGTCAAAACTATTTCAATACTGTGGAAATCCAAATTACCAGCTTTGCATAAGAATATGATGGTGTAGAAAATGCATGTCAAGTTAGACAGTCAGACATGATAATCTATTAGGCATAATGAATTGACTGTGCATGTTTTCTACTTTCTCATTCTTAGACTTCGGGAACCCCATGGTGTGTGGACCTGGGTGGAGAAAGGGAGAGAGTAAGAATATGAAGATGCAGTTTCAGAATGGCTGAAGGGTAAGAGTATATAATATCTTAATCTGGAGGTGAATCTGACATTCTAGCTCAGAAAAAGGAAGGTGCAAAGGCCAAAATTTTCAAATGTATGTGAATAAAATTAGTCATGTAAATACATTTGGCCTGATTTTCAGAGGTGCAGCACAGTCCATGCTCACATTTACTTCAAGCGCAGTTGTGAGCCCTTAGCCCTGCTGAACATTCATGCAAGTTCCTAAACAGCTGCTTCACTTTAGGTACTCCTCTTTAAAAGTTTTGGCCAAGTGGCCTAAATCTGACATAAATTACACTTTGCACAACTCTGTTCACCTTGATAAGATTACATGAAGTGTACATTAGGAAAGAACTAGGCTCAATTATTGTATCTCCTAATCTCCTATGAAGACTTTATTCCTTTTTTGTTAAAAAATAAATAAATTAATTAATTCATATTTATGGAGTTGTAAGGTCACACACGAATCTGTACACTCACAAACACCTTATGACAGCCCTTACCCTGGTCCTGCATCTTCACAGGCTCAACAATGACCAAATACCAAACCCGATTCTTCTGAAAATTGACTATGACAACAATGCAAAGAAGACATTTTTTTAAACACATCCCACCAAATGCCGTTCAGACAAAAAAATCTTGCAATTATCCAAAAGATTTCCAGGGACCTCAGAAGCACTGGAATTTCAAACCTGTAGGAGGATTTGGTTAGAAAGACGGATGTGAATGTACTCATGAAATCTTCTTTTCCATATTCTTAATCCCTCTAGGCACTCAGAACCTATATTGTTCAAGAGATGTACAACAACATCCAGAGCCACATATGCCTCAATAGCAGTTTACAGTACATGTGACATTCTAAGGATGGATTAAATGTCCAAATACAGAACATGAACTTGAAGCTTTACCAAAAACTTCAGAGCTCCAGAGAGAGAACATTACTGAAGGTCACTTTAAGTTTAATTACTTCTCTTCTCAAAGGAGGAGAAATTAATGAATGATTTGGTTTAATGGTCACTTTGCAGGCTTTTTCACCACAGATTTCTAGACATTAATCTGGTACAACAATTAGCTTCAGTGGAGATCCATCACAGAGGAAATAAAACTCTATCATGCAGTCTCTATGAACTACAAAGGCAGGATTCTGTCCCTGCTGCTAAACCTCCCTTATCGCAGAACTGAAATAGTGACTGCGCAACCTTTTACCAAACAGTTTTCATACCAGTTCTTTTTCAATGCTTAACAAATAAATATTAGTGTTTATTCCTTCTATGATAGCAACTGTAGCCAACCGAAACACTGTATGGATAATATTTACAATCAAGAATGAATGAAGTTTTCTGGCTTATAATTTTAGTTATGAGGAAGGAAATAATTAGCAGGTGAATTTAGGTAGTTACTGCCTCATTAAGCTGACAAAAGAAATTTTATAATTGTCTTTCAGTTTGTAATGATGGGACAATACAAAATGTTTACTGAATTAGCATAAAACAAAGAAAACACACAAAATTGTTCCCTTTAAATCGCTGAAATGTGTTCCTGTGACACTGAGATAAAGCAGGGCAGGGGAGCTGTCTATCTTTCATCACCTCTTTTATGTGGAACATTAACATGAAGTAATCAGAAATACCAGACCATACTTACAGAAAACAGTTACTAGGATAATGCTGACATCTCTAAAGCCACCAAAGAACAGCCTGTGTAGACAAAAACAATAAGTGGCTGCTTCGAAGAAAAGAAGACCCACAATGTGATATCAAAATACTACTGAAACAAACAAATGCTTGGCAATCAATAAATGCTACTAATTTTTCTCCCGTTGGCTTTGCAATTTATATAATGTAGTATGGTGGGTTTAGTAATACAGTTGTAGCTAATGACACTAGACACTCCTTAATTACCACTCAAGTTAAAGGGTTGATGCAGGCAGTCAATACTTCTTGCAATACGCCTATAGGTATACCTCCCAGGATAAGGATCAAAAGGACCTTGGGCAACATGCCCAACATAAAAAATTGTTTTACAAACCAGCATTTCCATTGAAGGGTGAATTTTGCTATTTGCTTTCCTGGTTCTCTCCCTTTCTTATATTAATCCTTTAACTGAAATATGGCAATGCAGTCTCTGAAATTTACAGCAAATGTAAGCTGAAGCAAATATTCAGTCTTCTACAACTGTATTACATTTAAATACCTCTCCTGAATTTTTTTCCTTCACATGGCTATTAGAATAAGGTCTTTTTCCATAATTAGTGGCTGAGTATGAATTCCGATATTTTTCCCATTGACATTTTTGGGAAAACCTATAGTGGTTTCCATTTGTACTCAGTTCCACATACAAATACAATTTGTATGCAGTTCCATGTACAGGTGAACCTCTGGAAATATTCTGGATCTAATGTAAACACATTGGCTTTTATAGCAGACAGTCTTGTGGTTTCTTCAGCATGAACACTCTTGAAACACCAGCAGCCTCAGAGTATCTCCTGTTTTAAATTGGCACTGCCATGCTCATGCAGGAATGTTTAATTAAAGAGTGGTAGAAATAAAAGATAGAGTCTGGAGAGAGGTTTTTCAAATGCAGAAAGAAGTCTTTTTTTAAAGACTAAAACAACATAAAAGCATCCTCTGCATTTTCCATGATTGGTTTGGAAATAGTGTGGATGCAAACAAACAATCTGTTATTCCACACCTTGCAAACATTTTTACATGACTAAGAAATGATTAAGCATTAAGAGCAGCAAAGAATCCTGTGGCACCTTATAGACTAACAGACGTTTTGGAGCATGAGCTTTCGTGGGTGAATACCCACTTCCTCAGATGCATGTAGTGGAAATTTCCAGGGGCAGGTATATATATGCTAGCAAGCAAGCTAGAGATAACGAGGTCAGTTCAATCAGGGAGGAGGAGGCCCTGTTCTAGCAGTTGAGGTGTGAAAACCAAGAGAGGAGAAACTGGTTCTGTAGTTGGCAAGCCATTCACAGTCTTTGTTCAATCCTGAGCTGATGGTGTCAAATTTGCAGATGAACTGAAGCTCAGCAGTTTCTCTTTGAAGTCTGGTCCTGAAGTTTTTTTGCTGCAGGATGGCCGCCTTAAGGTCTGCTATAGTGAGGCCAGGGAGGCTGAAGTGCTCTCCTACAGGTTTTTGTATATTGCCATTCTTAATGTCTGATTTGTGTCCATTTATCCTTTTCCGTAGAGACTGTCCAGTTTGGCCGATGTACATAGCAGAGGGGCATTGCTGGCATATGATGGCGTATATTACATTGGTGGATGTGCAGGTGAATGAACCAGTGATGGTGTGGCTGATCTGGTTAGGTCCTGTGATGGTGTCGCTGGTGTAGATATGTGGGCAGAGTTGGCATCGAGGTTTGTTGCATGGATTGGTTCCTGAGGTAGAGTTATTATGATGCGGTGTGCAGTTACTGGTGAGAATATGTTTCAGGTTGGCAGGCTGTCTGTGAGCGAGGACTGGCCTGCCACCCAAGGCCTGTGAAAGTGTGGGATCATTGTCCAGGATGGGTTGTAGATCCTTGATGAGGCATTGGAGGGGTTTTAGCTGGGGGCTGTATGTGATGGCCAGTGGAGTCCTGTTGGTTTCTTTCTTGGGTTTGTCTTGCAGTAGGAGGCCTCTGGGTACACGTCTGGCCCTGTTGATCTGTTTCCTTATTTCCTCATGCGGGTATTGTAGTTTTGAGAATGCTTGGTGGAGATTTTGTAGGTGTTGGTCTCTGTCTGAGGGGTTAGAGCAGATGTGGTTGTACCTCAGTGCTTGGCTGTAGACAGTGGATCGTGTGATGTGTCCGGGATGGAAGCTGGAGGCATGAAGGTAGGCATAATGGTCGGTAGGTTTTCGATATAGGGTGGTGTTAATGTGACCATCACTTATTTGCACCATGGTTTCTAGAAAGTGGACCTCCCGTGTAGATTGGTCCAGGCTGAGATTGATGGTGGGGTGGAAGCTGTTGAAATCGTGGTGGAATCAGGAACCAATCCATGCAACAAACCTCGATGCCAACTCTGCCCACATATCTACACCAGCGACACCATCACAGGACCTAACCAGATCAGCCACACCATCACTGGTTCATTCACCTGCACATCCACCAATGTCATATACGCCATCATATGCCAGCAATGCCCCTCGCTATGTAACATCGGCCAAACTGGACAGTCTCTACGGAAAGGATAAATGGACACAAATCAGACATTAGGAATGGCAATATACAAAACAACCTGTAGGAGAGCACTTCAACCTCCCTGGCCACACTATAGCAGACCTTAAGGTGGCCATCCTGCAGCAAAAAACTTCAGGACATGACTTCAAAGAGAAACTGCTGAGCTTCAGTTCATCTGCAAATTTGACACCATCAGCTCAGGACTGAACAAAGACTGTGAATGGCTTGCCAACTACAGAACCAGTTTCTCCTCTCTTGGTTTTTTACACCTCAACTGCTAGAACAGGGCCTCCTCCTCCCTGATTGAACTGACCTCGTTATCTCTAGCTTGCTTGCTAGCATATATATACCTGCCCCTGGAAATTTCCACTACATGCATCTGAGGAAGTGGGTATTCACCCACGAAAGGCTCATGCTCCAAAACGTTGTTAGTCTATAGGTGCCACAGGATTCTTTGCTGCTTTTACAGATCCAGACTAACACGGCTACCCCTCTGATACTTAAGCACTAAGACTAATTTATGGAGCCCATATAATGGTCAGGCACACAACTCCAGTGCATGGGAACACAGTCCACTGGACTAGCTAAAGGGATAGGTCACAGGGATGACATCACAACTTCTTGATTCTTCCTTGCCTGGACCCAGACTAAATTAAAGCTGAAGGAGGACAGCTTTATGTTACACTGCATCTGCTGGTGGAACACCTTCCAGCCACAGAAAGCCAGGATTAGCAGAGCCTTGCTTTGCCACTTCCCTTGTTCTCTACTCTCCTTCCCAGCTATACCCCCTTTTCTTTGACCTGCCACCTGCCTCCCTTCCCTGACATGTTCCCTCCTCCCCTTTTTCACAGGGGAGATTCTCTGCTGGATTTCTCTGGTGGGTGTAATTGCACCATTTACCCAGGGCAAAGTGGATTTAGCAAAATGCAGCACCCGGCCCAGAGAATTTTCCATACCAGATGAAATTATCTCCCCTCTAGTTGCTCAGCATGTCTCTGGAAATAGCCAATCTGTTGCCTAGAAAGCAAACATTTACATTATATGAATGACACTTTGTAAGACTCAACTCCTGTACAAAGCACTAGATCCTTGGGCCTGATTGTGATCTCACTAGTGTATGTTGACAAATTTTAATAAGAGGATAACCCCTCAAAAATTATCCGTGGCAGTCAATAATACATCTCCCTTCTTCTGGCAGGCTAAGCAGTCCATTGGGGCATAGATCCCCTTTGGTTCTTCACACAGGCAGGCCTCACCTATCTGCTAGCTTTTCCATTAGCTGATATAAACAGTGAGCATCCAGGGGACATCTGCTCCTCTACCTATGTATTGAGAGACAGAAAGAAGGAGGGAACAGGTGGGGCAACAGGCTTCCTCCAATCATGGCTCATCAAACCTCAGGCCAGGATGGATGGGCAGGCGGGCAGGCCGGCAGCAGGTGGGTGGAAACACTGCAAGACTGTCACTCACTGCAGCACAGCTTGGCCTTACCTTCTCTCCTGCATAAAAGGAGCTGCCAGTGTGGAGATGGGGGTGCAAGGCTGCCATTCTCAATCCACCATGCCCAGTGCTGGTGATAGCAGCAGGCAGGGGAGGCTCCAGGCCCCAGCATGCCAAGCGCGTGCTTCGGGCGGCATGCCGCGGGAGGCACTCTGCTGGTCGCCAGGAGAGCGGCAGGCAGGCAGCCTTCGGCGGCATGCTTGGGAGGGTCCGCTGGTCCCGCGGCTCCAGTGGACCTCCCGCAGGCGTGCCTGTGGAGGGTCCGCTGGTCCTACAGCTTCGGTTGGAGCCGCGGACCAGCGGACCCTATGCAGGCACACCTGCAGGAGGTCCACCGGAGCCGCAGGAGCCAGCAACCAGCATAGCGCCCCAGCGGCATGCCGCCTTGCTTGGGGCAGCAAAATGTCTAGAGCCGCCCCTGGCCATGATAACTGTAGGCACTGCACCCATGGTATACATCTGCCTGAATGAGCAAAGCTGGCTCAGTCCCAGCCCCAGAAAGGGTAGACATTTTGGGGATAGGGCTGTGAAACAGTTATCTTGCTGTCTCCTTAAAAAACAACTGACTCCTACTCATCAGTATCGATCAAAAATTCCCTGCACGGGCTGCTGAATTATTAGAGGGAGGGCTAGTGCAATGATTATTTGGGACACACTAACATTTGATTGACTTATTTCACAGAAAATTGTGAGAGGGCGTACTGTGGGTCCCCCAGCTCCTGCTTCAGAAGAGGCACTTGATTCCTTGTTCCTTTTAGGCTTAGGTGACCAATCTACTTTCCATGGCTATCTGTACCTGGAAAAGAGCTACAGACTTACCAATACTTTTTTCCTTAGCAAAAGCTGAGGTTCAATTTTATGAGCCCCAAAGCCCAACTCTGTCAACAACAGACTCATGCAAGCCATCTCCCACTGGTATAAATCTGGAATAATTCTATTGAAACCAGTGGAGTTAAAATGGTATAAAACTGATGTGAGAGCAGAATCAGCCCTTCTGTGTTCGGCCACCAATGCTCACATTTCAATCCAGAGAATGTCTCAGTACGGTCAATGCAAAATAATCAATCGAGACCTGGCAAACATGCACTCTCTCAAATCCCCATCTCTACTACAATTTTTTATTTTCATTCTCTTCCTCTTTTACAGTCAAGTCTTGTTTCATGTTTTAATCTTCTGCCTGTAGACATCTCCATGTCTAACTGAAGTCTGATGAAATCCACTTTTCTGCTAACATCGATGAAACTTAATGAGACAAACTAGTCAGAATGAAGATGCCAAAAGGAAGAAAGGAGAGTAACAAAATATGGACCTTGGACTTCAGAAAAGCAGACTTTGACTCCCTTAGGGAACTGATGGGCAGGATCTCCTAGGAAGCTAATATGAGGGGGCAAGGAGTCCAGGAGACCTGGCTGTATTTTAAAGAAGCCTTATTGAGGGCACAGGAACAAACCATCCCGATGTGCAGAAAGAATAGCAAATATGGCAGGCAACCAGCTTGGCTTAACAGAGAAATCTTTGATGAGCTTAAACTCAAAAAGGAAGCTTATATGAAGTGGAAATTTGGACAGATAACTAGAGAGGAGTATAAAAATATTGCTCAAGCATGCACGGATGTAATCAGGAAGGCCAAGGCACAACTGGAGTTGCAGCTAGCCAGGGATGTGAAGGGTAACAAGAAGGGTTTCTACAGGTATGTTAGCAACAAGAAGGTGATCAGGGAAAGTGTAGGACCCTTACTGAATGGTGGAGGCAACATAGTGACAGATGATGTGGAAAAAGCTGAAGTACTCAATGCTTTTTTTGCCTCAGTCTTCACAGACAAGGTCAGTTCCCAGACTGCTGCACTGGACAACACAGTATAGGGGAGGAGATGAGCAGCCCTCAGTGGTGAAATAACTATTTAGGTTAATGACTATTTAGAAAAACTGGATGTGCACAAGTCCATGGGTCCAGATCTAATGCATCCAAAGGTGCTGAGAGAGTTGGCTAATGTGATTGCAGAGCCATTGGCAATTATCTTTGAAAATTCGTAGCGATCAGGATAGGTCCCAGATGATTGGAGAAAGGCAAATAGAATGCCCGTATTTAAAAAAGGGAAGAAAGAGAACCCAGGGAACTACAGACTGGTCAGCCTCTCTTCAGTCCCTGGAAAAATCATGGAGTAGGTCCTCAAGGAATTCATTCTGAAGTACTTGGAGGACAGGAAGGTGATCAGGAACAGTCAATATGGATTCACCAATGGCAAGTCATGCCTGATTAACCTGATTGCCTTCTATAATGAGATAACTGGCTCTGTTGGTATGGGGAAAGTGGTGGATGGGATATATCTTGACTTTAGGAAAGCTTATGATAGGGTCGCCCACAGTATTCTTGTCCGCAAAAGTATGGATTAGATGAATGGACTATAAGGTGGATAGAGAGCTGGCTAGATTGTCGGGCTCAACAAGTAGTGATCAACGGCTCAATGTCTAGTTGGCAGCTGGTATCAGGTGGAGTCCCCCAAGGGGTCAGTCCTGGGGCCAGTCTTGTTCAACATCTTTATTAATGATCTGGATGATGGGATTAATTGCACCCTCATCAAGTTCACAGATGACACTAAACTTGGGGAAGAGGTAGATATGTTGGAGGGTAGGGATAGGGTCCAGAGTGACCTAGACAGATTGGAGGACTAGGCCAAAAGAAAGCTGATGAGGATGAACGAGGACAAGTGCAGACTCCTGCACTTAGGAAGGAAGAATTCCAAGCACCGCTACAGGCTGGAGACTGACTGGCTAAGCAGCAGTTCTGCAGAAAAGGACCTGGGGATTGCAGTGGACGAGAAGCTGGATATGAATCAGCAGTGTGCCCTGGTTGCCAAGAAGGCCTATGGCATATTAGGATGTATTAGTAGGAGCACTGCCAGCAGATCAAGGGAAGTGATTATTCCCCTCTGTTCAGCACTGATGAGGCCACACCTGGAGTATTGCATCCAGTTTCGTTCCGCCCACTACAGAAGGAATGTGGACAAATTGGAGAGAGTCCAGCGAAGGGCAAAGAAAAGGATTAGGGGGCTGGGGCACATGACTTACAAGGAGAGACTGAGGGAACTGAGGTTATTTAGTCTGCAGAAGAGAAAAGTGAGGGGGATTTGATAGTAGCCTTCCACTACCTGAAGGGGGGTTCCAAAGAGGATGGAGCTCGGCTGTTCTCAGTGGTGGTAGATGATAGAATGGTAGCAATGGTCTCAAGCTGCAGCGGATGAAGTCTAGGTTGGATATTAGGAAACACTATTTCACTAGGAGGATGGTGAAGCACTGGAATATGTTACCTAGGGAGGTGGTGGAATCTCCATTCTTAGAGATTTTTAAGGCTCAGCTTGACAAAGCCCTAGTTGGGATGATTTAGTTGGTGTTGGTCCTGCTTTGAGCAGGGGATTGGACTAAATGCCCTCCTGAGGTCTCTTCCAACCCTAACATTCTATGATTCTATGAAGGGAAGGGTGTTTTTTCTTATGCTCAATCTCTCCTAAAATTTGGTCAAGTGAAGCTGATCATGAACATAACTCTCAATTTAAAATGTTCTAAAAGTTTTAGAAACATTCACAATATATATCAAATCTGTACCAGTGCTAGTCTTCATCTTCTCAGTTCCACAAACTGCTATAACCATTCCTGCTGGTCATCTCACATAGCAATCAGCAGCATCTCTCACAGCCTTTTTCTAGTCCCAGAATAATCAAGTTGAGGGATATAACTAATGACATGTCTCAAAAAATTACTGTTAAACTTAGTTTTAAGCATATTGCTTACAATGTTTAATCAGTTAAAACTGCTGATTTAAACAGATGTTCATACGAGACAACCAACTGTTATTAAACTTGGCCATTAAAATAATCCTTCACTCTTGGATGCTATAGACTTTCATATAGACCAACTGCTCCACTGTATCTTCTTGCATTATACATTGTCAGAGATTTTAGAGTCACAAGGAAAAGACGGAATTGTTTTCAGTGTCTGGAATCCTATAGCTATGTATCTAATTAAGAGTTCAATCCTATAAACACTAATTACTGAGTGTAATACTTACTACCATGAACATTCATATTCAAGTTGAAGTTATTGAGGCTACATACATACCAGCTTTGGAAGACTAGGCCCCTAACAAACATCCGGTAATGCACAGACACAAAGGTGAGATAGCCAAATAAATATAGGTTTTGAACCCAGGACACTGGAATTTAAACTTTACATTTGGTCAACGCATACACTCCTTCCCTCCCCACCACCACCTTTACTCATAGCAAGCAGTGCCTTTCTATGGGGCTTGTGAAATAAGATACTACTCAACATGCATAAGGGTGGCAGAACTGGGAGAAATTTTTGAACTGGCAAGAGTACATCTGAGAGTCTCTGAGTTTTCTTAACACTGGATAAACAGAACGCACAAAATGTTCCTGTATTACAGAAATATAAAACAAAATGCCATGTTACAGCACATTGGTCAATTGTGACTAATCTCCTCCTCTGATGTGCTTCCCTGAACAATTAGGGGGAAAAATTCTCTTAACAGAACAGGAAGAAGACTGCTTCTTTAACCCCCTGATGACAGAAACAAATTGTTCTGCAGCTATGGGAAGAGATTTTCCCCAAATGTGCAAAACAGATCTTTCCTCCTTGATATTATACAGAGCTGCAGCATTGCATTTTCCAAGGAATACTGCTCCTAACCTCTAATGATACAGAGATTTTTTAAACATACAGCTCTCCAGTGATGTTCAACAGGTATTTTTTACTGATAAGAAGGTCTTTTATTTTAAAATTCTCATCATAGAAATGTCCTTTTTAAGAGGACTATCCAAACTCCAAACATTAATCTGTCCTTCCCAATTTCTATACGGGAAAACG
Source organism: Gopherus evgoodei (assembly GCF_007399415.2). NCBI lineage: Eukaryota > Metazoa > Chordata > Testudines > Testudinidae > Gopherus > Gopherus evgoodei. The sequence continues at coordinate 114,194,270 of NC_044326.1, forward strand.
CGCTTTACACTGAAAGTATGTTATGCTTTCTACACACTGTGTATGTTAGTGTAGTATTTTTACTCAACATGTACATTCACACATATGATGGAAGGGGATGTTAATGAAATTTAGCACTCATGAGAGTGCCAGTACAGAATGACATCCAGAATACTGAAGAGCTGTATTTATCCACAAGACTGGCACAGCATGGAAAGTGGCAGTGAAAGCTTTTGCACCTTAACCCTCAAATATACCTCAAGTCTCAGATGGAAGGACCTCTTGGGATAAAGGTACTTCACTCTCCTTGCCTAGTCTTAGCCTTTCTGCTAAAGCTTCCAGCAAGAGTGCCATTTGTGATGGTTGGCTTTGTGATAGGGATTCTTGTCCACTAGGAACTGGACTGAAACCAGTTCATTCATTTTACATAGGGCACCAGACCATCATTGATAATACTGTCTCTAGTTTCATTCACTTTTTTATAAGGATTTAATTTTTTCTGTAGATAAAACCACAAAAATACACATAGAAATGGAATAGAACATGGCCTGTTTAACGGAATCATTTGTTGCACAGAGTGCTGAAGTTTATATGCCACATTATTATGCAGTGGCTGATCCTACAAACAGCAAACATGATTTGTTCTGGGTGGAAACCCTCTCAGGTCACTGGAACAATCTGAAGAAAGACATTTCCATGTTTTCAGCACAGCAGTACTGAACCATTGTAATAGAAATAATACAATATTTTCATTAAGTGAGTGATGATTTTATATCCTAGGTATTAAGTTAAAGATTGTTTAATGGTGTTATTTCAGTGATGATAGATCTATTCATCTTAAGACAAGTTTTAAAATATTTTTCATTAATATTCCAAAGAACAGTTATTTTTTTAAGATTGTTGTAAGAGGATTTGCCAAACTTTTTTGACACATGGGCTACACAATCATCAAAGAGTGAGTTTTTGAGCAACAATCATCTCTGAGCTGGTCCTCTCACTCTATCTAATGTACTCCCCTCTTCGTGCTTAAAGGCAAGACAAGGCTGATGCATGACTTAGTCCCAAAACAGGATTTAAATGGTGCTTGGGTCTTGTGCTGGTTCTCTGCACAGGAATATAATTTGCCTGTCTCCCCCACACCTCCCCAGCCCCCACTATGCACCAAAGCACCTTTACAATATTTTAGCTCTCACTCCAAAGCAATGCAGATGATTCTGACAGGTGGCTGACTGATAAAATTAACTACCATTTTCCCATTGGCTTAGAATAATAAAATTCGGCACAGATTCATTTATTATGAGCAGATGAGTACAAGGAACATTCCAAATATGACCACTGGGTTTTCCACAAGAGGTCAGCCAAAAGAACATCAGTCTAACAAGTTAAAAAAATGATACTAATTTATTGTGTGAGGCACTCGTGTTGGGTATGAGTCCATGGAGTTCTGGAGGAATTAAAGTAATTGAGGTCACTGGCTGTATTTAACAGATTTTCACTTTCAAAACTGTTAGGGGAATGAGTATGTCACAGGCATTAATGTGATACTCATGTTCACCTGAGGCACGGGTTGTTGTCACCAATGATAATTTTGGGACCAAAATTACTCACTGGGGTGAACCCAACAATTGCTGCTGGACATGGTGATCTGGAACACTGAGTATAATTTGCAATATTGGATCCATATCAGAAGGACTGTAATGTACCACAGCAATGAATCACTCCAAATAAAAAGTTTAATTACTCAGCACTTCTTCCCTCCTTCCTCAATCTACTTGGTAAGATGATCTGCACTGCAGCAATGAAGGATTGCATCAACTGTATGCGGATCTGATCGAGCTCAAACACAGATAGGAAGATGGCTGTATGGAAAGGAATCCTAGTTCTGAAGAGCATGCTATACCAGATGTGAGTATGCTGTCTTTGGTATTGTACAAGGTGTATAGATAGAAAGAGAGGAAACCATGAGTTATATTTTCTACCTGATCTGCACAGTAACACCCACTAACATACCAAAAGTTAGATGCCTGCATCAAGGAGAGAATAACTCCTTTACAAGTAAATGTAAACTACGTGACTGTACACACACATCAGGCGGGGCTGATGACATTCATGGTAATCAGAACCTCAAGTGATTTGTGATATCAGAACCCCAACATGTATGTACAGTCTTAAAGTGAATTCTGCCCTTGGATAGATGTACGCAACTCACAATGATTTCAATGCCACTTACAGCCACAGACATTAAGGCAGTGCTTAATGGGTCTGAGGTTTTGGCAGCATGTGGCTGCACTGCAGTGGAGTGAAAAGAGAATGTTTATTGAACATTAATAGAATCCTACAGGGATAGACTTCATGGAGCTCTATTTATTTAGCCTACTAAAGAGATGGTTAAGGGGTGCCTTGATTACAGGCTAGAAGTACTTATATGGGGAACAACATTTGATAACGGGCTCTTCAATCTAGCAGAGAAAAGTATAACATGATCCAATGGCTAGAAGTTGAAGCTAGCCAAATTCATTCTGGAAATAAGACAGACATTTTAAACAGTGAGAGTAACTAACCACCAGAACAACTTACCAAAAGTCATGGTGGATTATCCATTACTGGAAATTTTGAAATGTTTTTCTAAAAGATACGCTTGGGGAATTATTTTGGGGAGGTTCTAGGGTTTGTGTTGTACAGGAGGTGAGACTAAAGGATCACAATGGTCTTTTCTGGCTTTGGAGCTATGAAAAATGTGTATTACTGGCATCTCATTTCAAAAGGACAAAGGCACAAATCATGGCAGCAAAGTCAACATTGAAAAGAAAAAGTGATGCTCTTCTAGCCAGAGGGATGCAAACAACCCCCCACCTTTTTTATTAAAGCTCCTATCTGATCTTCCCAAAACATCTCTGGATCTCATTAAGCGCTGAGAATAAAAACCTGAGTCACAAATGGTAGGTGCATGCCCTCAACCAGTGGTGCAGATGTTACCCTTCCCAACTCTTCCAGTTGCTTTTCCCAATTCACCAACTTCATTTCGGTCTTGTCTGAATTATACCCACTTGGATCTTATAAGGACACCAGGTTGATTTATTCTGATGTCTCAACTGGGACTGATGTGATGGAAACAGAGAGCTAAATGCACGCACATACTAAACACTAGTTCTTGGCTCTTAACAGCAATCTGTCTTCATATTATGCCCTAACTGACACCTGTGCATTACATTACTCATCTCATTACTGTTAGTAAATTTTCTCAGATTGGAACTGACAATACTAAAGAAGGAATAAAATCCAATTCATTCTTCTACCTGCTTTGATTCTATAGGACTAAATGAACTAAGATACAGTAAAAAAGTTATGTTTGTAACTATAGGAAACAGTTCTTAATCTGTGTTATGATACACATAGAAAGCAGAATTGTTCATTAAGAAACTAAAAGTTTTATATAGTCACATTTCAAAATAAAATGTCTTTCGATAACACAATTCTCTGAACACAAATACACGTTAAAAAACATAGAGGCAGAAGCATTTTTAAATCACAACTATTGATAAAAAAAAGAATAATTCTTCATGCTCAAGAGGTTTTTATGCTCACAGTTAGAACCAAAACAGCAATCTCTGTGATCGTCTATATTCAGAATAGTGATGTGCAGCAGTTAGTGTGTCTATGTCTAGGTCTTTGCTAATCTTAATGTTACTGATGTTTCCAGACTACCGAGTATAAAATTGAAACCAGGCAGTTTGCCCCAAGTATTATAATGGGAGACAGTTACCAGAGCCCATTTATTAAAGAATGAAGTTTCATCACAACATATCCAAAATCCTGGGATAAAGAACATTGAGATGATGGGCCAAATTATGCCTTAGTGTAAGTGGATGCAACTCTATTGAATTTAGTAGGTTTGTGTCCATTTACACAAGGGCTGAATTTGGCCTTGTAAAGAAATTGACAAGGAAATGGAACGCAACACTGGATGATGTTCTCACCCCTGCAAAACTTCCCAACTGCTTAATGGCAGACAGCCAGGCTCTGAAATCAATAGCATTACTTCAGATTTGAATAGGTTCTAACTGAGGTTAGAATCTGGCCCAAAGTGCAAGTCTCAGGGCCAGTTCCTGCATTTCTTGTGAAGTCTTCAAAGTCAATTAAAGATTTGAGTGCATGAGGAATGCAGCATCAGGTTTCTAATTTGGAATACACTTGATTTTGATAGCATATCACCAATTTAGCTCCAGCATTTAAGCTCCAAGTTTTACCAAATTTAAAATTGGACCAGATTGTGCTTTAGTGATATGAATCAATTGCCGCTATCACTTCACCCTTCCTCCGCTGCAGTTTTTTGTTTTTGTTTTTTCTTTAAACTGTTTGGTTAATGTAGTTGCTTGCTTGTATGCATATCCTTTTCAATCCACATTTTTGCATGTTAGGACCAGTGGGAGCCAATGAGACTCAGAACAACTCAAATCTTTGAACCGCAAGAAAGACTGAAATGGAACATTTAGTACGTGCTCACTAACTAATACACTGTAACTGCTCTAGTCAGTCAATGTCATTACCTCCTCTGTATATTAGGACTATTAAACACTACACAATTATGGTACTATGACAACAGTAGTTCCACAGAAATCAGTCGGATTTAATACTATTGGAATAGCTCCATAATACACAGTCTGTTAAAGACTATAAAAAATAGTTTCCATCTGCAGATATGTGCAGTAGATAACACTCTAAAATTCTTTCCAATTAAAAACAAAAAACTATAAATAACCAATTCTGCAACATGGATTATTGGTCTGAAACAAATTCATTTTAATAATCACTGGTTTTCATACAGAAGCTGTTTCAAAGGATGATTTAAAGCTCCTGAATTTGCAAAAAAATCCAGAACAAAGTTGCCATTCTCTAGTATACAACAAGGCTAAGGCTGGGATTTTCAAAAGATCCTAAGAGTCAGAGACCTAAATTCCATTGACATTGATTAGGATTTGGGCACCTAATTTCCTTTGGCTACTTTCAGAATCACAGCCTAGATTCTTCATTATGGATGGGATTTAGAAAGCACTTAGGGTTGGCCAAACTCTGCTCCCATTGAAGCCAATTGTAAGGTCTCATTGACTTCAGTGGGAGAAGATTTCGATCAATGCTGCACATTGACTTCAATGGGAACAGAGTCAGGTCCATGTTGAGATCTTTTGAGAATCTCACTCTGATTGTCGGGCAATATCATTTGGATGTATCAAGTTTCCTCCACAATTGTCAGCTATGAACAGTCTCAATAGAGCATATAGATCTTTGAATTAGTATCAAAACTCTCGAACTCTTCCCTTCTTGGGGTTAGGCTTTCCTAGTAACTGAAAAACAAAGGAGAGGTTATTTTACCTCTGTATTTGGCACTGGTGTGAATACTGCTGGAATACTGTGTCCAAGTGCCCACAATTCAAGAAGAAAATTGAAAAACTGGAGAAGGTTCAGAGAAGACCCATGAGAATGGTTAAAAGATTAGAAAACTTGCCTTATTGTTACAGATTCAAGAAGCTCAATCTATTTAGTTTACAAAGCAGAGGCCTGGGGTGACTTGATTACAGTCTCTAAGTACCTAACAGTGAACAAATATTTGATAATGGGCTCTTCAATCTAGCAGACAAAAAGTATAACAGGATACAGTGGCTGGAAGTTGAAGCTAGACAATTCAAACTGTGAATAGATGCACTGTTTAAGAGCAGCGTAATGAAGCATGGTTTGGTACATACAGGGGAGGGTGGCGAAGGAGGAGGGAAAAATCCCTCACCCAGACATCTTGGAAAGCAAGAGAATGAAATCATCAGCCATATGCTCCCTTGTCCTTTATGCAGTATATGCACGTGGAAGAATGGAGGAAGGAGAGGAACAAGGAGCCTGCACTCAGGGGCACACAGGCACTGGTTCTCTCTACTCCGTCAGGGGCACATGGCACCCCACCCAAAGAGGATGGAGAGATATAGATACAAGGTGGGGTCATAGCTCTGCCCTTCACCACAGCACACAGACGGGCAACTGCACAAGGGGAGCATGTTGCATCCATAAAGGAGTATAGTAGTGAGTGCCCTTCACTTGCATGGCCACAGTGCCTCCCAGCTGCAGAAAGTTTCCAGTTCTCTGTCATGGTATCTTTCCCCAATCTGAACCTTAGAGTCCAAAAAATTGGGGTACCAGCATGAAATTTCTCTAAGCTTAATTACCAGCTTAGATCTGATAAGCTGCCACCAATCATGACTTGGAGTGTCTGATAAACTCCGGGTCTCCCCAAGACCCTTCCCTGGGGACCCCAAGACCCCAAATTCCTTGTTGTGAGACTTCACAACAAAGGGGAATAACCATTTCCCTTCCCCTTCTTTCTTCTTCCCTGTTAGTACAGACTCAATTCCCTTGAGCCTCACAAGGGGATAAAAAATCAGACAGGTCTTAAAAGCAAAACTTTTAATAAAAAGAAAGAAAAAAAGTAAAAGGTGTCTCTGTATTTAGATGGCAAAAGTTACAGGGTCCTTTCAGCTTATAGACACTAGAAAGAAGACTCCCCCAGCAAAAATACAATTAAAATACTTCCAGCAAACTACACATTTGCAAATACAGAAAACAATCAAAAGACTATAACCACCTGTTCTACTTAATACTCACTATTCTGAATATATAAGAGACTGTAGCAGGGAGATTGGCAAGAAACCTGGTTGCACATCTAGTCCCTTCCAGGACCCAGAGAGAACAAAGCCAAACCCAAAAAACACAAACAAAGGCTTCCCTCCACTGAGATTTGAAAGAATCTTGTCTCCTGATTGGTCCCCTGGTCAGGTTTTTTCATTCCCTGTTTGTTAACCCTTTACAGGTAAAAGAGACATTAACCCTTAACTATCTGTTTATGACAGGCTCTCCTTGGAGCCAAAGAGGTCTGTACCACCCTCGCCTTTGAGCTTATGCCTTACCAGCATGTGAGAGCCATTTACACAATGTCTGGCACTGAGTTCTTCCGGTCCATCATAGTACAATGTGAGCCATAATTAACCCAGGGATAAAGCCTAGAGCTAGGCGACTAGCAGATTTTTCAGATCATGATCAATTTAAAAAAAATTGTTTTGGTCTGGATCCAAATAAAAAATTGTGAAAAATTTCAGCAAATTGAAAAGTTAAATAAAATTTTGTTTTAGTTTGGCCAAAACCAACCTTTTAAAAGATTTTTGAATTTCAAACAAAAGGAAATTCTGAAATGAAAAATTGTTTAAAGACAAAAAAAACCATTTTGCTCTGAAAATCTTTTAAAATGAAATGTTTCAACTCCCCCCCCAAAGAACTCAGAGAAATCAACATGAATTCATGAAATGTTTCTATGTCAGCGAATCTGTGTTTTTCACTGAAAAGTTTTGTCTGCAAAATTTCACCCAACTATCAGAAAGAGTATTGACTATTATATCTTCTGATTGATTTGCTTTGCAAGCATCAGGTTCCTTTCACATAACATTTGCTACTGTGTGTCTATGTATATATAAACATAAAATAACAGTAAAATGCCTGTGTGCTACTATAGCAAGACTTCCTAGTTACTTTTCAGATTCCTCACTGTTGCAGAAATAGACATTGCAGCACAGGGAGTCTCTGGATTATAGCACTCCAGTGCTAGAGAATACAGAATCATAATTATACCATTTTGCTAACCCTGCAGGCAGGCAAAGATTAATTTTCCTTAATACCGAGCTGTACCTTAACTGCTTAGCACAATTCTGCTAGCAATATAACTGCATGCTATTCATGTGATGCATCTTCTATTGAATTTTCAAGTCCATTGGCTCTACAGACAAAAAGTATAAGGAAAGTATTAAAATTATACAGAGGTGTAAACCTCCCCCGATTTTATATGCAGCTAGTAACACAATTCATAGAGGAACACAGAGCCCATCTGAGCTCCACTGATTAAATCAGAAAAAGTAGATTTTTTAAGAGCTGAGACTAAATTGGTCCTTAAATGTGATGCTTTCATTCAAAATTGATTTTTTTGTAGGATACCAGAAACTGTATCTGTCACAAACAGGTAATGATTTTGGGGCTTGATTTTGCAGGTTGTGTGTGCAATTGCACTTAACCAGGAAATTACTGCAAGGCATTTTATTTTGGCTATGTAGAATATCTCCCAGTCATATAGCATCTGTGCATCCTTGCCACACCCACGTTAAGCACTGTGTGCCCCAAGAGCAGTAAGGATGCACCAGTAGCTACATTTTTTCCTAAGCATAGGTGCTGAAATTCTGCCAAGAACCTATACAAATTGCACAAGCATAGGTAGGAAGGCCCCTTACACAATCCCCACCACCTACTGTGCACATGTCCAAGGGCCCAGCATAATCTCACCTTTGGGGGAGGTTGGTTTTTTTTTGGGGGGGGGGGAGGTTTAAACAGATTTCAGTTAACAGGATGATCTTAATTACATTGTTATTATTTTAAGATCGTTAATGTTTTTTCCTCTATGCTTTCACCTCTGCAATCTGACAAACAAGCAATACATTCCAGGCTATCAACTACAATGCCCAAGAATTAATAAATTACTGCACAGAACAATTACTTTGATATAATTTTAAAGATGTATGCTAATATATTGTTTGCATGGAACATCTTACAGTATGGATTGGGAAGACATTACATTAGAAAATGGACTCAGTAGAGTTATGGGTCCAAGGCAGAGTTGGTCCAGTGAGTTTTTCCATCGATTTTAAGGCCAGAAGGGACCAGCTGATCATCTTGTCTGATCTCCTGTATAACACAGGCCAGTAGAGAATTTCACCCAGTTGCTTCTGCACTGAGCCCAATAACTTGTGTTTCTCAAACTGGGGTCGCCGCTTGTATAGGAAAAGCCCCTGGCAGGCTGGACCGGTTTGTTTACCTGCCCCGTCCACAGGAAAGAAGTTTCAGTAAATTCATTGAGCACTATGGCACCCTATATATTTACCAAATAATGAAGTATTATCTGAAAGCACTGTTTTTAAAATGTGCCTAAAGCATCCCTAATAAAAAATACGTAATTTATTTTGCCAACCACTGAGTCAGTAGCAAATGTAACAGTGAAAGAGATTTAGAAATTTCACACCACCATATAGACAACTCAAGAGCATATGCAACAGGAGAATTTAATTTTATTTTGACTCTTTGTCTTTCCTTAAATAGTGTCATTTGGGAAAGTGATGACAGCTATCCACCAGTACAGCATACTCAACACTTTGGGATTTCAGATAGTGAACTGCTAAAGTAAACTGAATTGTCGACTACCCACATACTCTTCAGGTCTCCAGTGAAAGCAAAAGCAAAGGCTTCTTTAACTGATTTTACTTGCAGTGGTGTGCTTCTCAGATCTTTGAGGTGAACCAACTTTTTCTCTTGTAGGAACCAATACAAAACAGACCCCGTCTGGCTAATGATGTACAAAACAAAGGACTTTCCTGATGACACAGCATTCATATATATGTAAATTCAATGGAATACACCAAACTGAAATATTTGTTTAAAATGGCATATTAAAATATTACAAAAAATATGTATGAATGCAACGGTATCTCCAGAACTCATCTGTGCTAACTTATCACAGTGTGTTTAGAGTTATTTGTGTTTTGTTTTAAATGAATTCGTTATTCTATTTTAGGGGCAGATTAACCAAAAGAAAACATGGACTAAACTGCCTACGGGTTCACTCTGAAACAGCTCTCTATTCTGGATAGAAGAGTGAGCTATGAATCATCCACTGGTCCTATGCTTACACTGAAACAATAACAGACTGTATGAGAACAGGATCCAGCAGCACTGCTATAGTTCAGAATCTGTCAGTGTTTCTATTATAGATCCCTGTTTTGAGAGGTTTATAAATTGGCATTAAGTATATTTGCTCTAGGCCAAAATTTGGCAGGAAAGGACCTAATTCAGAAGAAAATTCATTGAACAAATTAAACCCCCCCAACAGTCCTCTTTAGCCATTCTAATTAATGTAAATGTTGGGGAGTAGGAAAAGTTTTCTAGTTTTGATTTATAATTTTGAATTTGCAACTAAAAAATATAACTGCAGAAATGTAAGCAAGAGAAAAGGTACTTGTGCGGGGTGACTCTTGAAGCTCAGGGCCCACTTTAATATTATTTTTAAATATTGCAGTATCATAAGGTGCCCACCCTAATACTTTTTGCTTTAGGTTTTTTATCACATTTAGAAATGATTTGTCCACAAAAAGTCTAATCACTCTGGATTAAGGCCTGAGGTCCTTACATAGTCCTCTTGTACAGGCAAACTCCATAGGAGCAATAACTGAGTAAAAATGGAAGAAGGATTTGGGGGACTTTTTTCCCTCACTGCAAAAAAATAAGAAAAGGAATATGTGGTTTTAAATTTAGAATGCAGCGATGGGAAGGAGAAGGCTGAATAGAGTAGAGACCAGAGTTCTGGGAGCAGAGATGGAGAGAAAAGGATACATTTACATCATGGAGAAATGACAACCCTGTAAAATAACTTGTGTGGATGATACAATGATTGACAGCTGTAGAAGATATATATTAAAGACAACTTCTGTTCTGAAGAGCATGCACTCTAATAGACAAGACAGAAAGATTGGAAGAAAAAAAGTATTATTTCATTTTATAGATGGGGGAACTGAAGCAGAAGGTAATTACTTGGCCGAGATCAAACCCAGTCTGTGACAGATCTGAGACTGAACTCAGCTCTTCTAGTTCAGTGCCTTTACCATAAAACCTGTCATTCAACTTCTATCCTTCCTCTCATTCAATTATAACTACAGTATAAAAGTTTATTAACAGCTATTAACTAATGTAACCAGCTCCATAGTCTGCAGTGCAGAAACTGGAAAAATAAATACTCTGTATCTACTTGATAGGCATGGCGAGTCAAAGGCAGTTTACTTTGTAAGACTAATAACCACTGGTTACCCAGGATGACACAACTCCTCTTCACAGAGGTGAAACAATAACCTAATGTTCAGTCTGTATAAGTAACTTATCGATATCAGGTAAACCTTTCACTGAAAAATTACTAAGGTTAGAGTGAGTGAAGAAGCCAAATACATATAGGTATGGAAGAAACAGAGAGGGGGGCAAAAGGAATAATATTTCATAAGGCAAATACTTCCTGGAAATATTAACTTTTTCTGTTCAATCTACTCATGTATCATTTATCTAATTACATCAAAATCTGCTGACTCACGTCTGCCAAACCACTACCTTTCATTTCTCAAATCCATTTAAAAAACTAACGTCTTCCATCTTCCATATGCACAGAAGAGAGTAAATAATAATAATTGTTTTTTTTTAATCCTTTTCTTAAATCACCAAGCCATGAACGTGCCCCATGCTGAATAACTTTGTGATCTCATTGCTGGACACTGTCCTTCCTCCTTCTTTCCGCTCCCTACTGCTTGTTACTGTATTTGTGATATCATGTCTAAAAATGATGAGTTCAGCACATCAGGGCAGAGAATATAGCCCTGGTCATGTGTTTTGAAAGGATCAGAGCCTTAGACCTTTTGTTTGCAATGTAAAGTACCGAGCGCAGTATGTCTACTAAATTATGATAAGTACTAGTTATACATCAAAAAAGACTCTTAGGCAATTTGTACAGTATTACAATCACTAATAAAAAAAGTATCTCACATACAAATACAGGGAAAGTGAAGAAGCTGTATTTATTGCATTGTATTTCTCAGGGAAGTACGAGTTTTGACAAGGTCAACCAATATATGCCATGATTAGAGCAGTGATTCCCAAACTTGGGACACTGCTTATGTAGGGAAAACCCCTGGGGGGGTCGGGCCGGTTTGTTTACCGCAGGTTTCGGCCTATTGCGGCTCCTACTGGCCATGGTTTGCTGCTCCAGGCCAATGGGGGCTGCTGGAAGTGGCGCAGGCCAAGGGACGTACTGGTCACCGCTTCCAGCAGCCTGGCCCATCAGGGGCTTTCCCTACACAAGTGGCATCCCAGGACTGCCCAGAGGATTTCAAGGGGCAAAGCAATTTCAGGGGCCCTTCCATAAAAAAAAGCTGCAATATTATAGAATACTATGTTCCTGTGGGGCCCCTGTAGGATCCGGGGCCTGGGCAAAATTGCCCCACTCTCCCCCTCCCCTCCGGGCAGCCCTGGGCATCCCAAATTTGGGAATCACTGATTTAAGAGGATAAAAAAAGATTTTTGTAAACCACCACCCAATACATCACTGTAAAAATTTATGTAGTTCTTTTATTGGTTTGTAGATTACAATGTGCTCGTGTAATTTTTTAACCCTTAATGCATGATACATAATGACAAATGCAATAGAAATTTAGGACCCAACCAAGCAAGTAGGTGAGTAAGTCATGGTTGCTAGCATGTATATTTATGTTGGCAGGATCACCCCTTCGTGGTAATATAGCTTTCTGTTGTCACTCTGACCTTTTTATTTTAAAAAAATGGTGAGATAAGCTTAATTGGTTTTAAAATACACTAGTAAACGGAGTCATGCGCTTTACTGTGAAAAATGCTTATTAAATGTATATGCCATTTGGTATCTCATAGGACAATTCTTTCAGAGTTTAACGCTTTAGAACATCTTAAGTTATTGTACATAAAGAGCAATTGGGGTTATTAAACTGTGAATTATACACTTACAGCCACTAAATGAATCACACTTTGATAAATGTTAAGTAACAAGAAGATTTTTTTAGTTCTCCTTTGAAATCTACACTTCACTTAGCTTAGACATTTTTAAATCATAAAAGCATCCATGGAGAGAGATTTCAAAATCATTACAATAAAATATTTGTTTAATAAAAAGTGATGGCTTAAATGCTACAATATGTTCCTTGAATATCTTCACATTAAATAGTAATTGAACAAAAAGCCTCCTGGTCCTGTTCAAGGGCAAGTCCCACAAAGCTCCTCATTATCGTAATTTCCAACTTAGAAGCCAAACTAAATAATAAGGAGTAATTTGCCAATTAGAACTTCCTGCTCCTTTCCCTTTATTCCTTAAACACCATTCAGAGGCTGAACCAGTCAAACACTTTTAGCTTCAAAACTGCAACTGAAAGAATTTAATTTGTGTCTCTCCATGGTGAACCTGTCAAGAGGCAGCAGTGATGCATACCATGTCCCAAAACAACAACTGCCCTTAAATACGCAGAAATGGGTTTCCATGCAGTTGCATTACCTGGGGTTTCCTTTTCTCATTTCCTACCATTTTGCTTCCATTATGGGGAGAAAAAATGAGTGTGCTTTAAGACTTCTCATCAATGATTTTTGACATCTGGAAATGTCCCAGGGACAGAATTTGTCTCTTGCGAATGGAGATTTTTGCAAATGAGAGGTACTTACGGATGAAACAAACAAGAAAAAATGCGAGAAGAAACAAGGTGCATTCAACCGATGAAAACTGCAAGGATGATCCACTTCCAGAGAGATTTACAACTTGAAAGTAGAGAAAATTACATATGACTCTTATCATATTTGTTTTAGAATGTAAATTCTAAATGACACGACCTTTCAAAAGCCTAATTACCGTCCTCAAATAGAGGCAGAATATCTGAGTATTGAAGGATGGCTCAGATATAGGACTGAGATTACAGAGACTTAGGTTTACCTCTCATTCTGCCACAAACTTTTCATGTGATAACTGGTCCAAGTATTTGGACTAACATTTTCAAAAGCAACTACTGATTTTATATGCCTCAGTTTTGATGGCAACAACTTAAGACACCTCCCCCTACTTTTCAGAAATCCTGAGCACCCAGGAACTCCTCTGAAGACAAAGGGAGCTGTTAGACATCTCAGGCTGGATATCCAAAGTGGAAAAACTCAAAATCAGTTGTTACTTTGAAACAGTTGACTTTAATCTGTCCCTGCCTCCATTTCAACTTCCGTCAATGGCAGAATGTTGAAGCTTGACAATTTAGACTCGAAATAAGATGCAATTTTTTTTAAAGCATGAGGGTAATTAACCATTGGAACAACTTATTAAGGGTTGTGGTGGATTCTCCATCACAGACATTTTAAAAAATCAAGATTGGGTGTATTTATAAAAGATATGCTTTAATTCAAGCAGGAATTAATTGAGGAAAGCCCATGACATGTTTTATGCTGGAGGCACACTTCTGGATTTATAATCTGTGTTTTTAATGCAAAATGGGGATAATAAAACATCCCTGTCTCCCAGAGCATTTGAGACTAAATTCAAGGGTTATAAAGCAATTTGAGATGCCCAGATGAAAGGCACTATATAATGGAATTGAAAAGCATAGTCATTACAAAAATTCTACAGATCTAAATATATTTACAAATATATTTTAAAACAGATATTTGAAACCGGTCTCCCCCTTTATCTACATGCCAGGACTTACTGATTTACTGAAATCCCAGATAACATCACAGCATCTAGAGCAGAGCATCCTATATCCTTTTAATGTTTATGAGAACATTAACTCTCCACATTTGAAAACTGCCTGTTAAGTTTTTTTTAAATGCATATGTATGTCCAATTTTTGTGTTTAAATATTTACTCTCTTTTGGGCCATGTTGCTATATTGTCCTCACACAATAATAAAGTCACACTGGCTTTTGCTTTATTTATTTACAAAAGCTTTCAGTGTAACAACTCACCTGAGAGAACCTGATACTTTAGCAGCAACCCTCTATTTGAAGGAAACAAAAGGAGAAGTATAGAAGTTTTTAGATCTAATGGACTAGAATGGGGTCAGGGCTTGGAGGTAAAACCGAGCCTTGAATTGTCACCACAGGCCTTGAAAAACTTCCTGTGTTATTTGGAAAGAAATAAAGGTTTCAAAAATAAGTTAATCACTAATTTTGGAAGTTTTGAACCTGAGAAATTCTCTTGGAAGCTCTGGCAGATTTATTTAGGTTTGAGATTCCCATAATTACATTCATCCTTTCATAAAAGTGACAGCTGTCTAGGCAACATTGTCAAAACTTGTTAACAGCTTCTCTGGCAAAATTTGCATTTGAGAGAGAGACAAGACGGGTGAGATAATATCTTTTATTGGACCAACATATTACTTCACCAACTTTGTCTCTCTAATATCTTTCGACCAACACAGCTACAGCAACACTGCATACAAGAATTGCATATGTCCAAAACTGAGTCTCTTACAGTTCAGGGACATCTCTTCTGTGGTTTCCTTTGATGATTTTCAATAAAATGTTGTAATTTTATGTTGGCTATTTAAGCTTTTTCCCTGCCTCCCCCCCCCCACAACTGTTTAAGTTAAATTGTCCTGCTGCAAAGGGAACAATTTTAAAATATAAAAACTTAAGAAAGTCTTTCCCACTCTAGATATACTGTGAGACTAATGTGGGTTGAACCATCCTCACTGGTGATTCTCTGATCTTCAGACTCCCAAGTCTCTCCTGCCTCTCAACCCTGAAGCTCCAAATGCACAGAACTCTGCTTCCACTGAGGCCTTGCCTCTGCTCATCCTCTTCTACTCCTTTCCTGTTCCCTCTGAGCAGCGACAGCTCCAGGCACCAGCTAGGAAACAGGTCCTTGGCTGGCAATACAAAAGGGCTGTCAACGCCGTCTGCTATTGGGGCAGCACGTCCAGGTCTTCGACAGGAATTTGGCGCGGGTCCCTCAGTCCTCTCTTCTTCTTTGAGCTGCTGCTGAAGTGCCGCCAAGAGGATGAGAGAGCGAAGGACCTGCCGCCTAAACTGCCACTGAAGAATGGAGTGGCACAATTGCCTGCCGCCGAAGTGCTGCTGCTTGGCTTCCCCCTCCCCCTACCGCTTGGGGCGGCAGAAAACCTGGAGCCGGCCCTGCCTCCGAGACCATCACTTTTACGAAGAGATTCCACAATACTTCCCTCCCCAGCCCCACTGTCTGACACACTTCCAGAGGGAATATAATAATAGAAATGCAAGAGCAGTAGCTTTCTGACAGCTTGAAGCCCACTTGCATATCATGCTCAGTGCAGCTGAGTGAAAGTGGGGGAGACTCCTTTCTGCCTCCCCAAACCTCAATATGGCCAAGGGACAACCAGCCCTCTGTGTGACTTATTTCGCTGCACAAAGGGAAAGCTAGATTTGAAAGGGGCTGCAATGGAGGTATATACACCAGGTCAAATCCTCTTTACAGTGCCCAACCTGAGCTGGGATAGAGAAATGGATATTATTTCTTGATATAAATGATGCAAGAAAAATAAATTAAATTAATGCAGATGTTGGTGAAATATTACATATTCTGGAGTGCAGAGACTTTCTAATTGGGAGATTCCATGAAGTATATTACATGATTGCAAGAGTATAAACATACCAGTTTAATAGTCGATTAAGCCTTTCCTGTCAGGGATTACAAACTCAAGGAGGGAACCAAGTTAGCCATTGTTCTTGATCAGTTCAACTTTTAAATCTTTCCAATATAAAAGATATTACAAAAGCTATAGTACCTCTGATTCCACCCCTCTCCAGAAATAAAACCCACCAACATATCCTTATTTCTATCCTTCATGGTGCCTAGTGAGACTCGTGGGTATCAGCTCTCTATATTATACCTATGGATTATGTTTGCCTTAATCTAAACCACATACAGTGCACTCAGAACCCAGCTACAAAGAGAGCCACTATACAAATCCTTGTCAAAATACTAAAATAATACTTCAAAAATTGTCTCATTGACAGCCAACCTCTTACAACCAGCCTGCAGGCAGAAGATAGGACAGAAATAAAAAAGAGAAAAGATAAAAACAAAATAAAATAATGGCATCTATTGCTCCACAAGATGATACAATATATTTGACTGCTTACATTTTGTGATATTTTGTGAATGCCAGATATGCTGGAATCCACTTCCTATATAAATCTGGTGGAGGGCCGAATATGAAAAGGTGGGGGATATAAAGGTTCATTCATAAACCATCACGATAGCATAACTATGCACTTCAAAATCAATCTCACTACAATTACTCTGAAAGTTGGCTTACCCCAATGTGGTTCTCAAAATTAGAAACTATTAGGTTTCCTGAATTTCTAATGTCTTTGGCAGTTCTCCTCAAC
This sequence comes from Gopherus evgoodei, assembly GCF_007399415.2. Taxonomy (NCBI): domain Eukaryota; kingdom Metazoa; phylum Chordata; order Testudines; family Testudinidae; genus Gopherus; species Gopherus evgoodei. Next base: position 114,211,283 of record NC_044326.1, read on the forward strand.
CCAGTAATCAAGTAATACCTCCTAAGGGCTCTTCTGAGAAGGACAGGGTCATAATTCTTGAATGCTATGAAAATGGGATTTTATATGTGGGATAAACCCCAGGGGTGCAAGTGCTGTGAAGCACTACTTTATCTGGCAAAAGACAAACAGACTGACTTGATGAAAGTCCTTGCAGCTTTCTAATTTATTTAACAGCGTGTATCAGAAATAATTGTTAATTCAAAAACATCAAGCGAATGAGCATGGGGAAAATTAATCAGTCCTGGAAGAACAACAACTTTTCAAACCTACATTAAAACTCCAAGGAGTGACCTTCACATTATGCTTAGCCAATAAAAAAAATCTCAAAAAATTATGTATAATAGTATTCACAATAATAACATGGACTTAAATAGTATGTTTCATCTGCGGATCTCAAAGCACTTGACAAAAAATAATCAACCATGCCATCTTCTGAAGTTGGCATTGGTTCAGTGATTTTACAGATGGATGAACTGAGACACAGAGAAGTTAAAAGAAAATTTACAAAAAGCCTCCATTGGGCACTCTGCAAAGGATATGGCTGCCCAAGTCTAGGAGCTCAGAAAATGAAGGACATTTTCAAAGCAGAATATGGGTGATTCCTGGTTCTTTGGAAATAAGAGTTTCTGAACTGGATGCCTAAGGTGACTGGAGTACTCAAAGGCTGAGCTGAGCATCCAGCCACAGAGATTTTCCAAACTTCATTGCCATGATATTGTGCTGCCCATGAATTACTGTTCTCTCTGTTTCTATATGACACTATCTGCCCCACACCATGCAGCGTCACTCAAAATATTTCAGCATCATTGAATGAGACACCTGTGGCTTAGTGTGACAGTACACAGCCTCAACAGCACGTGAAGTGGTGGAAAAGGCTTATACGGATTGCAAGCAAGGAACTGGTCACTGGTTTTTAAAAGCAGCTTTGCACATTGTCTCTAGCATTGAAGAAGTGAAATGTGAAGCAGATAAGGGGCAGTTTCTTAAAAATACGGACCAAAATGTTCAAAAAGCTTGGGCAGGTGTAAACAACCATTTGAGTGTTGGGGCTAGGGACTCAGATGGGAATAGGGATTTTCCAAGTGGATGTGACCATGCACATTTCCTTGATGCTCAAGGACTAGGGGAAAAAATATGCCCCAGGGGTAGCATATGCAACCTAGAACTGGCTACTTACATTTTCAGATTAAATGTTGTTCAGGCTCTGAAATCGTATCCATCAGGAGTAGCAGAGCAAAAGAAGTGGCAAAATAAAAATGCACTATTTTATTTTCTTCTCCTATTGCCTATTTTGCTTACTCTACCTACTCACAATATTAATAGTTAGATCTGACCAGCACAGATCAGAATTCCTGCCCCTCTAACAACCTCACCATAGGTGCAAATTAGGAAGCTAGAGAAATTCATCCTCTAATTCATTCCCACAGTTCATTTTGAAGGTGCAAATATGTAACAGCTAACTAAGTCCCAAAAGGGACCTTACTCCTCTTACAAGTGTACTGTAAAATATTTAAACAGTGACATTCTTGTAATATTAAGCCAAAAGTAAAGTGCTGTAGTTAGCTACAACATTGCTTATAGTCACTAGGAGCAAGACCACTACATTCTCAGTGTTATCAAGCATGGATCAATTGTCCCCTAAACCTCGGCAGATGGAGAGGATCCAGACTTCCAGAATTGTGTGGTGAAAAGCACAGAAAAGGGTAAATTCTACTTACACTGTATTGTCATCCCCTTCCCTGAAAACCCATGACAGCCTCTCTTTGGGTGGTCCTTGAGCACTGGACTTCATGGATGGGAGTAAGTAGGCCTGGAGAAAAAGTGTCTGGGGTTGGGAGGAACAAAGTTGATACAAATGGCCTTTCACAACACTACGCATTCCTGTTACCAACATTATTTTGTAACATGTTTCATGGGAGAAATTGCTTACAAACAGGAAAGTTTCCATGTCACACCAGTCCAGGCCCTTTGGCTGTACTTTTAGTGTTAAATATAGCTGTAATAAACTATTACTGTATCTATTAAATACATTCCACTGGAAACTAATTATACATACATAAACAGTTCAAATATACAGTAATATATTTACACATACAGTAATACTCATTCTCTGTTGTCCTATTAGCTCGTATCAAATTACTGGTGGATCGTGGGCCAATTCCTAGAGAACACCTGTCCACATCACAAAAATCACCATCATAATTGGCAGTTAATTGGCAGTGTCAGCAGAGAGGCCAATGACTGGCATGGAGAATGAATTACCTTCTCAGCCCTAGAAGCTGTCATTCCAGAACAGGGTTCAGTCATACTAGCAGTATGGAATGGAGGAGTTTGCAATACTGCTGCCTGTACTGTTCCTGTTCTGCTAATAAAGACCTCCATTCAGAAGAGTACCAGGCAGGGACTTAAATATTTTTCTGGTTCATGAAAGCAGTTAAGCATACACTTGACATTCAGTCATGCCTGATGGCCCATTGCATGTGCTTAAGTCCTTTCCTGAATAAAGTTTCTTTCCTGAATAGGACTAAATTGAGGACCTATCTTAGCTATTTCTACCCTGGAGCTTGAGGTGTATTTCCTGCTTGGGTAGCTACACTAGCTCTGATCAGGCTAACATATTAAAAACAGAAGGGTAGCCACCACAGCATGCATTGGGACAGGCTAGCCACCCTAAGTACATACCTATGGTCTCAGACTTGGGGCAGTTGGCCCATCCCCCATTCATGCTGTTATAGCTCACTTCTTCAAGCATACCAGCTTGATCAGAACTAGTGCCGCTATGTCTACCCTAGCTGTAAATTACACCTCCAGCTCCAGGACAGACATACTAAGAGGAACAGAGTGTGGCTGCATCTCCCAGATGGCCTGACCCCACTTTCTGCCAGGCTAACCCCAACCACTCTGTAGGCTGCACTAGCCAGAAACATCAGTGGCTAGCGAGGTGGTACACAAGCTCCTGAATACTGATGGTTGCTGAAGACTCAGAGTCTCATTCTTATAGCAATTTGGGTCCAGGTTATTATTTAACACAGAACAATGAAAGGGACAAGCAGAATGTTTATGTTAGTGACCAGGAGAGATGCGCAAACTGGGATTACATTGTTAATACTTTACTCCGGGAATGTCTACAATGTGCTAATGCTGCTCACATATACAAGACCTTGAAGAATTTACAGCCAAAGTGCCAGATTCTGAAACTTTTACTTTTGTTAAGAAGTATCATTCTACAGGTAGTCATATTGCACTCATGAGACTGAATTTGGCCCCATGTTTTTGAAACAATTGCAAGTGTTGTTACAGTGCTTTACCACATTATGGTTTATACTAAAGGCTCAAGTTCCCCCCCCCACACACACAAAATAGTGCTGAGTAGTTAGGATAATGACAAGTATCCTTATGCATATGATATGTGTGTATATACACACACACATATATATACATATATAATAGAGATATACACACACACACACACTTATATAGTAGTTATGGAGTGATTACCTATAATTGAGAAATAATTTTAATAATGAACCCATGGGAAAACTCATTAGGCACACTGTTTATTCTGATATGATGCCCAGAGATCAGCTCCATTGGGACAAATTAAGTTAATATGACTCCCTTGATGTTCAGAGACTGCACATGATGTATTTAATAAGAGCAGATACTTAATAAGTATGGAGTGGCAACGAATCCCACTCTTATTAATAAAATATGAATTCATATCACAGCAACTGCAAGAAGAATAGGTCAAATATCACTTTACAGAATGGCTGTGCTCTTAATCTTACTTTTAAAATATTGAATTTTCCTTAGGACTAAAGCCAAATTGGTGTGGTTTGGGAATTTGTAATAGAAATAAGTTGCATAACGGGAGATCAATTGTCCTGCTTCCAGTCCCATGTCTCCTTGGTATCAATATTGAAAAACTACGATTATGTTAAAAAAAAAGTTAAAAGCATAAATATAAGAAAAATGTTTGGAAGCTAAATTATAGGAGTGTATTAAATATTAATACAATAGAGGAAAATATGGTCTGTCCTACAATTACCTGCCTTAGCAGAGATGTCACTCATATTAAATTGTCCTAATATGTACAGTACACCTAATTATCTAGATATTTATAAATACAGTGGTAATAAGCATGTTAAGTAGCAATTTCACATCAGTGTTCAAGAATAAGCTGCAGCAACCCTTATGCACATTTGCCATTTAAAGAATAAAGCATAGGATAAGCATGAAAGAGACCAGCCATCATAGTTTCATATCAAATCTGTGTCTGAATCTAGAATGTCTAAATTCAGAGGAATGCTAACCATCCTCTCTGCTCTGTGACAATCATTAGTGTGTTGTGTTAGCATTGGTGGCTGACAGTACACTGAAAGAGAATCCTTTTCAACAGCTGCTAAGGAGCTACTGATTTTGTGCTTTGCAACCAATGGACCGTTGACTCTATTTCTGAGAGCAAATCTTTTATCCCAACTACATTACTACCAGTCCAGGGTGCAGGGGATGGATGTAGAGATGCTTAGCCAGCCTCCACTGCCATACAACTTTCAGGTAACTGCTATCCTTTATTCTTTATGCAGGAGAGGAACACGCTATAGAGACCTAAGTTGCTAAGTAAGTACAACTAGACTAACCAAATCACTCGGATAACTGTCTGAAAGTATCTGAAGAGTGTAAACATCCTGGAGGCAGAGAATTGCTCAAGGTGTCCTCTCTCATATATGACTTTTATATAACACATATCACTGTGGTATACAAGGACTGAATCTAAGAAGGAAAATGAATAAAGCTGAACAAAATAAATGTCTAGCTGTAGAATGGTTTCCTGAAGGAACTGGTAAAATTCCAGCACTAGAATAATTTAAATAAGACAAACTTGACAAAGCACTGAACAATATCCCAGACTGGCAAGATGATATACAAGATCAAGTACTAGTTCTCTCCATCTTTTATTACCACGATTGAGACACAGAAGCTAACACTGAAATGGCATTAATAAAATTTTGTGGGAACATGGTCTGTGATTCCACTGAAACTATGAGAAGTAAAAGGATAAGCAACTTACAACACAAAGGAATTATGCTTGTAACATTAAAACTTTTCCAAAAAGTTCAATTGCAGCTACTTTACAGAAAGACAAAAATGAGAGCGAATCAAAGATTACATTAGAAAGAGAGAGAATCTCTTGAAAACCATTTTAAGCTGTTCAGAAACATCAGCCTCTTTTTAAATGTAAAAACTCCAAGGCATTCAAAAGAGAAAGAAAGCTTCCTGTACCGCATGTCTGACCTTCACAGCTAACCCTTAGCCTATTGGGAAAAAGCAGCGTGTATTTCAGACCCCTGTTCATCACTCTTATTTTAACAGTTATAAATTACTTCCAGGGATGTAAAGCAACAGGATTCTAATCCAATAAATAAGATTTGAATTCCATCAATTTTTATTCAAATGTAGGTGTCAATTTCACAACTTTTAAAAAGCTGTTCATTACAAGAGTTGGCTTCAATGGCATTACTCCAAGGGTGAGGTTCTACTCATCCTGAGCCAAGGTAACAGAATTTGGCCCTAAATGCAAGAACTAGCAGAACTAGTAAAAGCAGATTAAAAATAGTGTCCCGTTGATGTCTGCCTGCCATCTTGACTATGCCATCTGATTCTCTCCACGTTTTTCAAATTTTGACAGACTTTTAAAAACAATTGCAAGTTTGAAGTAAAAAATACATTTCTATAGCCCAATTGGGTTGATTCTGCTCTCAGTTATACTGATATAAATCCAGAATAACTCCACTGCCTTTCATATAGTCACTCTGGATTTAAATGGTAATGGAGACCAGACTCTGGCCCTACACATTATGGGTACATTACTTATACATGTACATGGGTACATTACTTATAGTGAGATAGTGAGAATGCTGGCACCCTTAGGCATGAGCCTACTGTGCCTAACTGGAAATCCTGCCCTGTGCATTGCAGCGTCTAACCGTCAGCTAACTACTTGTTGATAAGAATCCTCCATAGCAGCCCAGCTGTCTAGAAAACATGGTGAAGGATGTGAATCTACAGCTGTTCCTAAGTAAAGCGTCAAACAACTACAATTAAATGGTCCAATCATGCAAATGCTTGTTACCAAACATGATGTTCCTTACCATGAATAGTCCCAGAGAAGTCAACAGGACTGTCTGTGGTAGTAAACAGTATATGCAGTAAAAAGTATCAGCAGGATTGGGCTCTTGACTTTTACTTTTTTAAAAAGTCAAAGTGTTGATGTCATCTGGCATAACCCTAGGTAACTCGAAAAGGTGATAGACCACAAGTGTCAATGAGCCCTTCTGCTGTAGGTCTTAATGAACCAATGTTCCTCCATGTTAACACTTTGTGTAACCTAGTGTACCTAATGTACTAATAGCTGCAAAAATGAGTATTAGCAGTTAGCTTTTGATTGTAATAGCCAGTTCTCTGCTGTAACACATTGAAGCTAGGCTAGAGCATGTTCAAGGTCGTTTTAAGATACTGTATACATGTCTCAGCAGCGGAGAGGGGGGAGGAAGGGGGAAGTCAAAAGATTGAATGAGAGAAGATACTGCAGCTGGATGGGAAAGGAGGGGGGAGTAAGAAATCAGCTAGTCAGCAAGAAAGTTTTGTAGTAACAACTGGGATATAAAAGGAAGAAACTGCTTGTTTTAGGTGTGCAGGATCTGAGATTGTTATTTCTCCCTGGCACCTTATTTGAGCTCAAATAAATTTGGTTGTTTGCTTCTCCACCCTGGTGTGTTTATTGGCGCTTAGCACTCTAGGCAACGAACCACTGTTGCTTGCCTCTGGCACTGCTGTGTCCTGCAACAAAAGGACGAATATAGGCAAATAACACAGGAATGCAGAGGCAAGATTAGAAAGGCAAAGGCACAAAATGAGCTCAAACTAGCTATGGGAATAAAGGGAAACAAGAAGACTTTTTATCAATACATTAGAAGCAAGAGGAAGACCAAGGACAGGGTAGAGCCCATTGCTCAGTGAGGAGGGGGAAACAGTAACGGGAGACTTGGAAATGGCAGAGATGCTTAATGACTTCTTTGTTGCGGTCTTCACTGAGAAGTCTGAAGGAATGTCTATATAGTGAATGCTTACGGGAAGAGGGTAGGTTTAGAAGATAAAATAAAAAAGAGCAGTAAAAAATCACTTAGAAAAGTTAGATGCCTGCAAGTCACCAGGGCCTGATGAAATGCATCCTAAAATACTCAAGGAGTTAATAGAGGAGGTATCTGAGCCTCTAGCTATTATCTTTGGGAAATCATGGGAGACGGGGGAGATTCCAGAAGACTGAAAGGGGCAAATATAGTGCCCATCTATAAAAAGGGAAATAAAAACAACCCAGGAACTACAGACCAGTTAGTTTAACTTCTGTGCCAGGGAAGATAATGGAGCAGGTAATTAAAGAAATCATCTGCAAATACTTGGAAGGTGGTAAGGCGATAGGGAATAGCCAGCATGGATTGTAAAGAACAAATCATGTCAACTAATCTGATAGCATTCTTTGATAGGATAACGAGCCTTGTGGATAAGGGAGAAGCGGTGGATGTGATATACCTAGACTTTAGTAAGGCATTTGATATTGTCTCGCATGATATTCTATAGATAAACTAGGAAAGTACAATTTAGATGGGGCTACTATAAGGTGGGTGCATATTGGCTGGATAACCGTACTCAGAGAGTAGTTATTAATGGCTCCCATCCTGCTGGAAAGGTATAACAAGTGGGGTTCCGCAGGGGTCTGTTTTGGGACCGCTCTGTTCAATATCTTCATCAACGATTTAGATGTTGGCATAGAAAGTATGCTTATTAAGTTTGCGGACGATACCAAACTGGGAGGGATTGCAACTGCTTTGGAGGACAGGGTCAAAATTCAAAACGATCTGGACAAATTGGAGAAATGGTCTGAGGTAAACAGGATGAAGTTTATAAGATAAATGCAAAGTGCTCCACTTAGGAAGGAACAATCAGTTTCACACATACAGAATGGGAAGAGACTGTCTAGGAAAGAGTATGTCAGAAAGAGATCTAGGGCTCATAGTGGACCACAAGCTTAATATGAGTCAACAGTGCGATACTGTTGCAAAAAAAGCAAACGTGATTCTGGGATGCATTAACAGGTGTATTGTAAACAAGACACGAGAAGTCATTCTTCCGCTTTACTCTGCGCTGGTGTCATAAACAGATAGCTAAGGGGTTAATGTCTCTTTCACCTGAAACACCTGACCAGAGAACCAATCAGGAAACCGGATTTTTTCAACTTGGGTGGAGGGAATTGTGTGTCTAAGTCTTTGTCTGTCTGCCTGCTGTCTCTGAGCTTTGGAGAAATAGTTCTGTTTTCTAATCTTCTGTTTCTAAGTGTAGGACAAAGAGATCAGATAGTAAGTTATATGGTTTCTTTTCTTTGGTATTTACATGAATATAAGTGCTGGAGTGCTTTAATTTGTATTCTTTTGAATAAGGCTGTTATTCAATATTCTTTTAAGCAATTGACCCTGTGTTGTATCATCTTAATACAGAGAGAACATTTGTATGTATTTTCTTTCTTTTTTATATAAAGCTTTCTTTTGAGACCTGTTGGAGTTTTCTTTACTTCAGGGAAATTGAGTCTGTACTCACCAGGGAATTGGTGGGAGGAAGAAATCAGGGGGGAGAGCTGTGTGTGGGTTGTATTGGCTAGCCTGATTTTGCATTCCCTCTGGGAAATAGGAAAGTACTTTTTGTTTCCAGGATTGGGAAACGGAGAGGGCAAGTTACTCTGTTGGATTCACAGAGCGTGTTGTCTGTGTATCTCTCCAGGAGCATCTGGAGGGGGGAAGGGAAAAAGGATTATTTCCCTTTGTTGTGAGACTCAAGGGATTTGGGTCTTGGGGTCCCCAGGGAAGGTTTTTTCAGGGGGACCAGAGTGTCCCAAAACACTCTAATTTTTGGGTGGTGGCAGCAAGTACCAGGTCCAAGCTGGTAACTAAGCTTGGAGGTTTTCATGCTACCCCCATAATTTGGACGCTAAGGTCCAAATCTGGGAATAGGTTATGTCATGGTGTAGCAGCGGTGGGATCTAGACAGAATCCAGAAGCCAGTAGGAATATTATATTTTTCTTTTCTCTGCTAAGGGCTTTTAGCAGAGAGAAACAGTTTGGTTTTAAAAGGGAACCAGAGAGAATTTTTTTTTCTGCTCTCTCTAGCAGTTTGTGGTTTGCATGTTAAGCGAGAAGCCATTAAGAGACTGTTGAGGGCCTTTTGTCATGCAATAGCCCTCCCATTAGGAGGCAAGTACCAGCACTTATATGCATGCAAATAAAGTGGTTTTTCAGGTTTACTTAACATTGAAGATTAGCTAAGGCACTGTTGCTAGGCAGACTTCAGGAGGCAACAGAGCCTGCAGTTCAAAAGAGAAACACCGGAGGGCACCCCAACACAAAGAAAACAGGAAACCATGTCTACCAGGACAAAAATGGAGGCCGAAGACCAATTCAAAGAAGCTGAACACAAGCGAGAGATGGAAAAACACAAACAGGAACTAGAAATAAAACAAAAAGAGATGGAGATAAAAGAAAAGGAAGAAAACATGAAACTGGCAGCCTTCCAAAGAGAACAGGCAGCCCAAGAGGCAGCACACAAAAGAAAACTAGAAGAAGAAGAGGTGGCCTACCGAAGGAAACAAGCAGAAGATGAGGCGGCCCACCGCCGAGACATGGAAAAACACCAAAAAGAAATGGAAAAACAACAAAAAGAAATGGAAAAACAACAAAAAGAGAATGAAGAGAAGGAAAAATAGAGAAAACATGAACTGGAGTTGGCAAAGCTGGGCTGCATGTGCCAGCCACCCCTAACAACCCGGCGCCAATTCCTGCTCCACAGCACAGAAAATTTCCCACCTACAAGGCAGGTGATGACACCGAGGCCTTCTTGGAAAATTTTGAAAGAGCCTGTCTTGGGTACAGCATTCCCGAAGACCAGTACATGGTAGAATTAAGGCCACACCTCAGTGGACCTTTAGCAGAGGTGACAGCTGAAATGCCTAAGCGGTAAATGAATGACTATAAACTTTTTCAAACCAAGGCCAGATACAGGATGGGGATAACCCCAGATCATGCCTGTCGGCGTTCAGAACCCAAAAGTGGAAACCAGAGGTGTATTTCCCAAACACGCCTACTACATTGCAAAAAAACTATGAGGCCTGGCTAACAGGAAACAACATTCAAACCTTGGAAGAACTGAACCTCCTCATACAAATGGAGCAGTTCTTGGATGGTGTTCCTGAAGACATCACACGGTACATACAAAATAGAAATCCCAAAGATATCGCTGAGGCGGGGGAGATTGGAGTCAATGGATGGAACTGGCAGAAAGCAAGAAGCTACTGTCAAGGGGAACGATTACCCCAGGGGGCACACAGACCATAAACCCTACAACCGAGGACAGCCAAAGACCCCACATACCGCCCAAGTAAAGCCACAGATACCCTACCCTTCAACCTCACCAGTCTCCAGTAACTCACCTCGGCCCAGTGACCCATCAGATGGAAGATGCTTTAAGTGTAATGAACTGGGACATATCAAGGCCAACTGTCCAAAGAACACCATGCGAGTGCAATTCATTACACCACCATCACACCAAAGATCCCCAGGCCCGGATGCCTCTCAAATACCCTTGGAGCGAAGGGAAAATTTGAGAGTGGGCGGAAAGAAGGTTACTGCGTGGAGAGACACGGGGGCACAAGTGTCAGCTATCCACCAATCCTTCGTTGACCCCAAATTCATCAACCCAAAGGCCAAAGTTACAATTTACCCCTTCATGTCACAAGCTGTAGACTTGCCTACAGCTCAACTGCCTGTCCAGTACAAAGGCTGGTCAGGAATGTGGACTTTTGCAGTCTATGACATTATCCTATCCCCATGCTACTGGGGGAAGACTTGGCCAACCAGGTGAGGCGGGCCAAGAGAGTGGGAATGGTTACCCGTAGCCAAACCAGGCAAGCTTCCAGACCCATTCCTGTTCCTGAGCCGTCCACAGACGCCCCGTCTGTGTTACAGAGACCCAGACAGAGGTAGTGGACCCGGATTCCATGCCTACCACTGAAACAGCCACAGCACCTCCAGTCCCAGGCCCGGAACTGGAACAGCAACCAGCACCAGCAAGTGCAACCACATCTTCAACCTCAACGCCAGAGGGCGCCAGCGAGCCAGAACTGGCAGAAACACACGACAGCCATACCCAAAAGGCTCAGCCAGAGCCTGAAATACCCTCAGGTGCACCAGCGGAGAGCGGTTCACCAGCAACGGAAACAACCCCATCACCTACATCGCTTCCAGAGGGACCAAGCCCAAGTCCACAGTCTGAGGAAGAACTGGTGACCCCAGCCTCAAGGGAACAGTTCCAGGCTGAGCAGGAAGCAGATGACAGCCTTCAGAAAGCATGGGCGGCGGCACAGAGCACCCCACCGCCTCTCAGCTCTTCTAATCGATCCCGGTTTGTTATAGACCAAGGACTTTTATACAAGGAAATTCTTTCTGGTGGACACCGGGAAGAATGGCAGCCGCAAAAACAGTTGGTGGTTCCAACTAAGTACCGGGGGAAGCTCTTAAGCTTAGCCCATGATCATCCCAGTGGCCATGCTGGGGTGAACAGAACCAAGGACCGGTTGGGGAAGTCCTTCCACTGGGAGGGGATGGGCAAGGATGTTGCCAAGTATGTCCGGTCTTGTGAGGTATGCCAAAGAGTGGGTAAGCCTCAAGACCAGGTCAAGGCCCCTCTCCAGCCACTCCCCATAATTGAGGTCCCATTTCAGCAAGTAGCTGTGGATATTCTGGGCCCTTTCCCAAAAAAGACGCCCAGAGGAAAGCAGTACGTACTAACTTTAGTAGACTTTGCTACCCGATGGCCAGAAGCAGTAGCTCTAGGCAACACCAGGGCTAACACTGTGTGCCTGGCCCTAACAGACATCTTTGCCAGGGTAGGTTGGCCCTCTGACATCCTTACAGATTCAGGGTCTAATTTCCTGGCAGGGACCATGGAAAAACTGTGGGAAACTCATGGGGTGAATCACTTGGTTGCCACCCCGTACCACCATCAAACCAATGGCCTGGTGGAAAGGTTCAATGAACTTTGGGGGCCATGATACGAAAATTCATCAACGAATTCTCCAATAATTGGGACCTAGTGTTGCAGCAGTTGCTGTTTGCCTACAGGGCTGTACCACATCCCAGTTTAGGGTTTTCACCATTTGAACTTGTGTATGGTCACGAGGTTAAGGGGCCATTACAGTTGGTGAAGCAGCAATGGGAGGGGTTTACGCCTTCTCCAGGAACTAACATTCTGGACTTTGTAAGCAACCTACAAAGCACCCTCCGACACTCTTTAGCCCTTGCTAGAGAGAACCTAAAGGATGCTCAGGAAGAGCAAAAGGCCTGGTATGACAGACATGCCAGAGAACGTTCCTTCAAGGTAGGAGACCAGGTTATGGTCTTGAAGGCGCAACAGGCCCATAAGATGGAAGCATCATGGGAAGGGCCATTCACGGTCCAAGAGCGCCTGGGAGCTGTAAACTACCTCATAGCATTTCCCAATTCCTCACTAAAGCCTAAAGTGTACCATGTTAATTCTCTCAAGCCTTTCTATTCCAGAGACTTACAGGTTTGTCAGTTTACAGTCCAGGGAGATGATGCTGAGTGGCCTGACGGTGTCTACTACGACGGGAAAAAAGACGGTGGCGTGGAAGAGGTGAACCTCTCAACCACCCTGGAACGTCTGCAGCGGCAACAAATTAAGGAGCTGTGCACTAGCTTCGCCCCATTGTTCTCAGCCACCCCAGGACGGACTGAACGGGCATACCACTCCATTGATACAGGTAATGCTCACCCAATCAGAACCCCACCCTACCGGGTGTCTCCTCATGCCCAAGCTGCTATAGAACGGGAGATCCAGAACATGCTACAGATGGGTATAATCCGCTCATCTACCAGTGCATGGGCATCTCCAGTGGTTCTGGTACCCAAACCAGATGGGGAAATACGCTTTTGCGTGGACTACCGTAAGCTAAATGCGGTAACTCGTCCGGACAACTATCCAATGCCACGCACCGATGAGCTATTGGAGAAGTTGGGACGTGCCCAGTTCATCTCTACAATAGACTTAACCAAGGGGTACTGGCAAGTACCACTAGATGAACCTGCCAAGGAGAGGTCAGCATTCGTCACCCATGCGGGGGTGTATGAATTCAATGTCCTTCCTTTCAGCCTTCGAAATGCACCCGCCACCTTCCAGAGGCTGGTAGATGGTCTACTAGCTGGACTGGGAGAATTTGCAGTTGCCTACCTCGATGATGTGGCCATTTTTTCAGACTCCTGGCCCGAACACCTACTACACCTGGAAAAGGTCTTTGAGCGCATCAGGCAGGCAGGACTAACTGTTAAGGCCAAAAAGTGTCAAATAGGCCAAAACAGAGTGACTTACCTGGGGCACCAGGTGGGTCGAGGAACCATAAACCCCCTACAGGCCAAGGTGGATGCTATCCAAAAGTGGCCTGTCCCAAGGTCAAAGAACAGGTCCAATCCTTCTTAGGCTTGGCCGGATACTACAGGCGATTTGTACCACACTACAGCCAAATCGCTGCCCCATTGACCGACTTGACCAAAAAGACCCAGCCAAATGCCGTTAAGTGGACTAATGAGTGTCAAAAGGCCTTTACCCAGCTTAAGGCGATGCTCATGTCTGACCCTGTGCTCAGGGCCCCGGATTTTGACAAGCCATTCCTAGTAACCACAGATGCATCTGAGCGTGGTATAGGAGCAGTGCTCATGCAGGAAGCAACAGATCACAACTTCCATCCTGTCGTGTTCCTCAGCAAGAAACTGTCTGAGAGGGAAAGTCACTGGTCAGTCAGTGAAAAGGAATGCTATGCCATTGTGTACGCCCTGGAAAAGCTACGCCCATATGTTTGGGGACGGCGGTTCCAACTACAAACTGACCATGCTGCACTAAAGTGGCTTCATACTGCCAAGGGGAACAACAAGAAACTTCTTCGTTGGAGTTTAGCTCTCCAAGATTTTGATTTTGAAATTCAACACATCACAGGAGCTTCTAACAAAGTTGCTGATGCACTCTCCCGTGAGAGTTTCCCAGAATCCAGTAGTTAAAAAGTGTTCTTAAAATGTAAAAGTCTGTTAGTTATATACTTAGTGGTATATGTAAAGGTGCATGTGTTGTATTACCCTGGTTATTTTCAAGTTCTAGAAGGAAATTGCCGCCAGAGAGCTTCCCCACTGTCTGCAATTTGGGGGGCGTGTCATAAACAGATAGCTAAGGGTTAATGTCTCTTTCACCTGAAACACCTGACCAGAGAACCAATCAGGAAACCGGATTTTTTCAACTTTGGGTGGAGGGAATTGTGTGTCTAAGTCTTTTGTCTGTCTGCCTGCTGTCTCTGAGCTTTGGAGAAATAGTTCTGTTTTCTAATCTTCTGTTTCTAAGTGTAAGGACAAAGAGATCAGATAGTAAGTTATATGGTTTCTTTTCTTTGGTATTTACATGAATATAAGTGCTGGAGTGCTTTAATTTGTATTCTTTTTGAATAAGGCTGTTTATTCAATATTCTTTTAAGCAATTGACCCTGTGTTGTATCATCTTAATACAGAGAGAACATTTGTATGTATTTTTCTTTCTTTTTTATATAAAGCTTTCTTTTAAGACCTGTTGGAGTTTTTCTTTACTTCAGGGAAATTGAGTCTGTACTCACCAGGGAATTGGTGGGAGGAAGAAATCAGGGGGGAGAGCTGTGTGTGGGTTGTATTGGCTAGCCTGATTTTGCATTCCCTCTGGGGAAATAGGAAAGTACTTTTTGTTTCCAGGATTGGAAACGGAGAGGGCAAGTTACTCTGTTTGGATTCACAGAGCTTGTGTCTGTGTATCTCTCCAGGAGCATCTGGAGGGGGGAAGGGAAAAAGGATTATTTCCCTTTGTTGTGAGACTCAAGGGATTTGGGTCTTGGGGTCCCCAGGGAAGGTTTTTTCAGGGGGACCAGAGTGCCCCAAAACACTCTAATTTTTTGGGTGGTGGCAGCAAGTACCAGGTCCAAGCTGGTAACTAAGCTTGGAGGTTTTCATGCTAACCCCCATATTTTGGACGCTAAGGTCCAAATCTGGGAATATGGTTATGTCAGCTGGTTAGGCCTCAACTGGAGTATTGTGTCCAGTTCTGGGCACCGCATTTCAAGAAAGATGTGGAGAAATTGGAGAGGGTCCAGAGAAGAGCAACGAGAATGATTAAAGGTCTTGAGAACATGACCTATGAAGGAAGGCTGAAGGAATTGGGTTTGTTTAGTTTGGAAAAGAGAAGACTGAGAAGGGAACACGATAGCAGTTTTCAGGTATCTAAAAGGGTGTCATCAGGAGGAGGGAGAAAACTTGTTCACCTTAGCCTACAATGATAGAACAAGCAGCAATGGCCTTAAACTGCAGCAAGGGAGATTTAGGTTGGACATTAGGAAAAAGTTCCTAACTGTCAGGGTAGTTAAACACTGGAATAGATTGCCTAGGGAAGTTGTGGAATCTCCATCTCTGGAGATATTTAAGAGTAGGTTAGATAAATGTCTATTAGGGATGGTCTAGACAGTATTTGGTCCTGCCATGAGTGCAGGGGACTGGACTCGATGACCTCTCGAGGTCCCTTCCAGTCCTAGAGTCTATGAGTCTATAATATATAATTACCTAGAGTGAGTATACATGATAATAAATTGTATTAAAAACATCTGCATATCGTTGATGTGTAACACCTAACACAAAAGTCAAGGCAAAGCCCAGAGAAAACATGAGTTGGACACTCAAGTTAAGAAAACAACCTTTGGAATAAAGCCAGCATGAGCCCACAAGGTCTATTAGATGCATTGTCAGCGTAGGAATGTTTATGAAAGTTTTGTTTTAAAAAAATCCCTCCAAGTGGCTGCTTTACATGATTCACGAGGTAGAACCGAGCTAATGCTGTTAAATGTCACCACCACAGCTCAGAGGGCAGGAGCTCTAATTTGACCCTTTGGAGAAAGAATCACTATTAGAAATGCATGAAAAGGAACCATTTAGACCTGGTTCTTTGGGACACAGTGTGTAGATGTCAAGCAAAACAAAAAGCTGAAGGAATTTTCTGAAAGGGCTTTGCCTGCTCCAGATAAAAGCTAAGGACCTTTTTAGACCCAGGTTTTGAAGCTGGCCTCTGAGTACTACTAGAGTGAGGACAACGAATAGAGTTGAAAGCACTTTCTTTTTTCCCCTCAGAGTACTAAAGTGCATGCAGAAAATTAACACACCTAAATATGATTTCCAAGTATTTAAAGAGCAATTAGCTAGTGAAGAGTTCTGTACTGAGTCCCCCATAAGCAAGGTTGTGGCCATTATTCAAACACATAATTTAAAACATTATTATATCTTCCTTGCAAGTACCCTAAAGTTGTGGATCTCCCTTTCACGTTGCTAATAAGCCTTAGCATGCACAATGGCCCCAATTCAGAAATGCATCACTATTCAAGAAAGCACTCCTACACATGCTAAGTGCTCTCCTGAAGTGGGGCCTTTGCTGGTGAGGTCACATCAGCCACAGAAACTTGCAGATGCATGCCGCTGGCCTACAGAGAGTCAGATAAATGACCTTTTTTGTTAAATGGCAGAATTTTGCTGAGTATTTTTATTACGACTTTATATACCAAACTGGGTGTATCATTTTGGTTTCTCTCTCTCTCTCTCTCTCTCACACACACACACACACACACACACACACACACACACACACACTTTTTTAAAATCTGTACCCCTTTATGTGAGTCCCTATAAACCAGTGGTTCTCAAACTTTTGTACTGGTGACCACTTTCACATAGCAAGCCTCTGAGTGTGACCCGCCCCCATAAGCAAAAAACACTTTTTTATATATTTGACGCTATTATAAATGCTGGAGGCAAAGTGGAGTTTGGGGTGGAGGCTGAAAGCTCGCAACTCCCCATGTAATAACCTCACAACCCCCTCAGGAGTCCCAACCTCCCGTTTGAGAACCGCAACTATAAACCAACACTATCGTCCAATAAAGAGCTATGTCTGACATCATGTTATCAGCATAGCGCACATGGGCACATCTTAAACCAGAGCCAACACTTAAAGAGACAGTGGGATTGGCGGGATAGAGCCTCAAAAGAAAATAAGAATATGATTCAAACCATATAGATCATCTTTCAGAATGATTAAAAATACCCAACAACGCACAGGCTATCACTATTAATTATGTGGTAGCACTGTATGGATGACAGTATTAAAGAATGTCCATAGGTCACATGGTGCAGCACTGCAGCTGAGAACTGTCTCCAGGAGCTTGCCAGTTGAAATGAGGGTGCTAAGAAGATTCAAGCACTAAGGTTTGTCCCCTCCAATGGATTGAAGCACAGCTTCCAAAATATCTATGGAATCTTTCCAGAGTGCTCCGCAAGACAAACCCGTTAAATACAACATCAAGCCTCACAGCTCTAAGACTGGGAAGCAGAACAAGATGACAGTCAAGAGGGCGGAGCCATGTAGCCTGCAAATCCCAGTAATCCGGCCACCAATTTAATGCGAGAAATCACCTTAAATTTGACTATAGCCAGGCTTTCAGATACCAAAATATCCGTGGAAACCTTTTGAGACCAAGTATCAGAGGGGTAGCCGTGTTAGTCTGGATCTGTAAAAGCAGCAAAGGGTCCTGTGGCACCTTATAGATTAACAGACGTTTTGGGGCATGAGCTTTCGTGGGTGAATACATGCATCTGACGAAGTGGGTATTCACCCACGAAAGCTCATGACCCAAAATGTCTGTTAGTCTATAAGGTGCCACAGGACCCTTTGCTGCTTTTTGAGACCAAGTCATTGAAAAGTAAGATGGGTTTCAAAATCAACTAGCAGCAGAATAAGGAGTACCATTCTGACATTGTTTATGGAGCTGCCACTATATATACCAATTATAAACAATGATCCATCATTTCATATGTTGCAAAAACTGAATTTAACCCTTTAATTAACATTCTGAGAATTAACCCATGGGACTAGCTATCTGGCACTGATTTTAGAGAACATGCACACAATGGATCTAGTGGCCAAAATGTTATCCTAAACGTACTGACTGTAATGAAAAAAAGCCCACATTACAGAGGTGGCAATGGGAAATCTGAACCTAGCATAACCTACTGCGAATAACACACCAGGTGAAAAACATTTAAGAAAAGTTCTATAAACTATCAGACACATGAATAACTATCTTGGAAGTTTCCCAAATAATACTACTTCCATAAATAATAATTTACTACTATTTTAAATTCTAGAATTACCAAAGCTATATTAAAGTCAACAAATCAGTTGGCCTGGATATTAGAAGTATTTTCTATATACTGAATTGGATTTATAATGAAAATTACTTATGTGTGAAGGGAAGTACATTATTTATATTTTTTTTAATTATCTTGTTAAATATTATCTGAGCTAGCTCGTACCTGTGTCTTTTATATTGTGCCTCCCAACCCCCAGCTCAGCTATGCCAGATCTACTTGGATCTTCATTTCAGATTGTGTGTATGGCCTCCTCCTTTCTGTCCAGCTGGTCAAAGCTGATGGGAAGAGGGGAGAGCGATCAGCATTGCTGTCTGATGCAACCTCAGACTGATCCCTCCTCCTCCATTTGCCGTCCCCTTTCCTCCAAATGGAGGCTGTAAGCTGGTGGGGAGAAATAATATGTTGTCCACCACATGCTGAAAGTTGTGGGGGATAAGATGTCCCTTCCTCCCCCCTCTAATTACACCCATGCTCCCTTGCACTTGTTCTATCTTATCTCCTGCCTGTATATGCTCCTCTCTCCAACACATCCTCATCATGCTCAGTCTCCTTGTCTTTGACACTCCTGACTCCAATCCTGCTAGCAGCTACCTGGCTTTTCTCCACATGGCAGAATTTGGATTTTCTTGTGCTAGTAGCTGTGGATTCCTCTACCTTCCTGCTCTTATGACTGCAGCAGACCCTTGGGGAGGCCCCTATTATTACTCCTCCTTTTTTTCACACCTACTTCCACAGCTGTCCAGGCCCTTCAAGAAACAGCTGAAAATTAAGAGAAAAAGCTAGAAGCATGTGGACTCATATACTCAGTGGATCATCAGTGATCCACAGACCACGATTTGAGAGCCACTAGACTAATGAATAGGCACAATAATGGTTATTTTTTCTTTACTTCACTGGTTGTAAGACAGCAATCTGACATTATACATATGTAGTTACAGATTCCAAGACAAAAAAATAAATTAAAGTGCAGTTAAGAATAAAAGTAGACAGCAATAATTTAAGAGTAAAAATCATTACAGGGATGTTGTAATTATCCCAAAACCAAGCAGCAGAAATCAGGACAACTCAGACTTAAGGTTACATTTAAAAGAAATCCATAAGGCATGGAAATGCACAGCAAGGCACCCAAAACTCGTGATACCATGCAACAATACAATTATGATTAAGGCATTTCAGTGTTTATGGTCCCAGTTTAGGTTAAACTGAATTTTATTTACACATTAGGATGGGTTTTTAGTTGAATCACCTCTGTGGTGAAATTGCATACCTATGAACACCTAATCTGAATACACACACAAGAATGTAGCACTATTTGATGATGGTGAGATGATGCACACATGCAGGGTTTTTAGTCTGGCTAAGAACTGCTGGGCATCCTATTCATTGTTTGTTCTTTGTAAAAAGGTAGAGTGTTGTCGTCTGGGCACAGCTCCCATTCAGTTCAGAGGGAGCAGGACCAGGACCTTTGTTGTTTAACTCCTGTTACAGAGAAATGAGAGGACATCTAACAGTTAATGCATACAACATATTTTGGTGTTATCATATCCTGATTCTTCCCCCCTTTATACACCAGTGACACAGTGGACCTGAGACAAAAATAGGAATCTTGGATTTGATTCTCTCATCACACATAGTGCCATAAATCAATTAAGTCAACAGAGCTATCCCGTGTAAGTGAGAGGGGAACTAGGCTGTTAGAAAATATTCTCCCCTTTTTAGATTTTATCACTTCTAAGACAGCTCCAGTTTTTGATCTAAAAAGGCTAAACATATTTCTCTAGCCACACTCTTCAAAGTGTCCTTCTGTCTTACTAATTGTTGACTACCATGTAATGAAACTGCCTGAAACTGAGAGCAATAAATAAAACAGACTACATCATTCATGCACCCAGCTTGGCCAGGTCTGCTGATTGACAAAGGTACTATTTTGCACTATGTGTCTCCCCTTATTAAGCACATTTGTTCATCTGACAGTATTTTATGCATTATCTAGGAGGCATAAAACAACGCTGTTTTATGATGACGTTTCTAACAATGGTGTTTATCTATATTAGCAACAAATCAAAGAAACCCAAGCTTTACTAATACAGCTGCCTTTCACATGCACAACATGAGCAGTCATTGACATAAGAAAGCATTGAGCTGGCACCAGGCACATAACCGTGTAGCCAATACTGACATACACTGAGTTTAAATAGTGCCATACCATTCCTGACACTGTAGCACAGTATCAAAGGCATGGACATAATTGAAATGCCATAGTCTATGTCCCTAAAGCTTCTGAATACCTCTATATAAAATTACAGTTATGTTGACAAGCCACCTGTTGAGCTGAAGAAAAACTATATAACATTGTGCCCTTGTGAGGCCACCTTTTAATGCATGTCCTCCTGACTTTTTTCTTTTCCCCTACACAAATATACTGTGGGCCAGATTGTGCCAACAGCACAGGGCTCTGTTGAGGAGATGCAGAAGGGACTGTGGCTCAAAAGGCACATTCCGCTCCAGGGCTTCCAGGGAAAGCACAGGTTTCACCAACCCTTGGAATAGCGCAGTCTGTTCTCCCAGCAGAGTCTGATTGTCTCTGTCCCTTTGCTCTGGATGCACAAGATTGTCCTTGCTTTCTGCCCCGAAGGATCCCAGCATTGTCAACCCCAAGCATTCAGAAACAATGAGATTGGCTTAAAAATAATGAGATTTAAATAACAATAATAATTTAGGGTGTGGGGTTAATTTGCCTTCTGTTTTACAGTATACTTGGGTCACTTCCCAAGCTTTTCTCTGCAACCACAAAGGCTAAAAACTTGCTTCTTTTTCTTCCCTTTTTTTTTAAACAAAAGCTGAGATCTTAACACATTCCCATGACTCCTGGAACTGGAGCTTTAAATAAAACAGAAAATATCATAAGACTCATACATTTATCATGAGTCCCATGATATTTGATGTTTTGCTTAAAATCATGACTTTGTAACACTGAGATCTATGAAAGAGCCAGGCACAAGCTGGCTTTCAACTGGCAAAATTGGTGGGGTTTTAAAGCCCTACAAAAATCATCGAGATGAAAAAAACAGAACTATTCACCATCCCTGAGATTCCTTTGAACAAAGACAATAATTGTGCATCTAATTCATTCACAATTATGGGCCGTGTTGGTAGTGCTGCCTATTTTAACTGCTGACACTTTCCTTTATAAGACCCTGTTTTCATTCGCTTAGAACTTTGCCAAACTTGAACTACTTGGGCCCAAGTTTGCTAAGCTAGATGTCTGCCTCAGGCTGAATCTGGAAAGTTCCACTAAAACGGTTCAGCTGTTTCACAGAACAAAATTAGGGGGAAATTACATTGTTTGGGACATGTTACAAAATTCTTACAATCATTTCATTAAGATACTCTAGCTCTTCCATGCTGTAGAGTAAGGTCTTGAAACTCTGCAAGAAGCTCATGCTAGTGTCAGCAATGTGCCTTCTGCCATCCCCATGAAAATCCACCCAAATCTGGTCAAGTTACATGCCTCTGACATGGAGGCCAATGGATGGTCAATATGGTTTCACAGGTTGGTATGGGGAGGTGTCAGTGTTTAAAAAGCTAGGAAATCACATTCATGCAACACTACTGTTTTTATGTAGTACTGTATTATATTCTGT
Source organism: Gopherus evgoodei (assembly GCF_007399415.2). NCBI lineage: Eukaryota > Metazoa > Chordata > Testudines > Testudinidae > Gopherus > Gopherus evgoodei. Next base: position 114,233,319 of record NC_044326.1, read on the forward strand.
TGACCTGATTTTTCACTAGTGCTAAGAAACCAGAGCACTCACTGACTTTAGGGAGCTTTTGGTGCTAAGAAATCTCTGAGGGGAAAAAAACCAAAAAATGACCATATAAATATATATATATTACAGAAAGTTTCTTTCATGACAAAATTACACAATGTAACAATGAGTTACATAAAAATATTTGGGTTCTCTATTCCCCACAGATTTTCACTTTCATTTATCAGATATTCACCTTCCTACGCTTCCCACAAGGGGTGTTTTGCTTTTCCAAATGTCAGGTTTTATTGCTTGGCATTGCATCTTCACGTTACAGGGTACACATAGATCTGTTAGGAAAAAGTGGGATTGTGAAAGATTCTGGAAAAGAAAAATCGGACGAGAAACTGCAGAGAACTGGAAGTAATTTCAAGAAGCTTTCCAACAGAAAAGGGAAGTATACTTATTTTTTAAATCTGTTTTGATATTTTTCTAGTATGTTCTGTTTATGTTTTGATTGAAATATTTCTGATTTATAGATTTTAAAGAGAGGCTTTGGGGTCAGTTTTGCTATAACAATAATTTATCATTAGTCTGCCACAAATAAACCTCACCCCCAACTAGAAGTAACCCCTTCTAGAGGTGATAGGGCAGTTCAGTCTTTATACCTATTCAGTCCTTTTATCTCCATACTAAGACTGTCAGATAGAATAACAATAAGAATGGTGGCTTTGGGGAGGGGGAGGATAACGTGGACACCTGTTCAGCAGGAACTGGACTAGGACCAACTACTCATTTCACATAAACTATCAGCTGTTAGATAGTACCAGCTTTCAGTGACTATCAACCTGGGGTAGATTTGAACTGGTTGACCTAGGAGTGAAAGGCTCTGTATCCCATTACCAATCCCCATTAAAGAGTGTATGTAAAGAATTCTAAACTGCGCTATTGATTCATAATCTTGAGGTTGTCTTTGTTTTGGTTTTAATAAAGTGGATTTATCTGGGCTGGAGACAGAGAGAATGAGTGTGTATGCCTGTATACTCAGTTCCCTTGAATGTTAAATGTAAAATTATGCATTTCACTAGGCTGGTGCTAGTTGTGCAAGGAGACAGTCAGGATTTATTGGTAGGCTGGTTTTATAGTATATTACTTTGTTTTTCCTGTCCCTTCATCTTTCTTTGTACAGGCTGTAAGTATGTACAAGTCCTCCTATTCAACATGCAGGACCATGAAAGATTAAGAAATGTGGCATTTATAAAACTTATTAAGAGGAAGGTCTGGAGATCAGTGACACAGCATGGGATACAAATATAGAAAAGAATGGAAGAGATAGTAACCTGAATGGTATGGCAAACCACACCGTGGAACTGTCAAGCAGATTCTGAGCTCTACCAGAGTCATGGCAAGTGGAGTGAAGAAGTCATAGCAATGAATCACCATGGAGGATGCCTCTATTTACAAAGAGGAAAAGAAAGATGGGAATGTGAAAAGACACGTAGCAGTGGTTGAGAACTAAATATTAAGACTTGTGGGTAGAATGATACCATAATGATAAGAAAATTTAACCATAAGTTTAGTATAAATTGTTGCTTTTTAGGTCTGACATAAGTGACTTCATTGATGGAGCAGAGGAAAGGCAAGGATGTTTGATCTGTGTTAGAGTCAATAGTACATTATAGGCAAAAGAAGACTTGAATTGTAAAAAATATGTTTGGGGGATTTAGGAAGACACCTTATGGACAAAACTATCATGGAAGTACTGTTAGTACCACATACAAGAGCCAAACAAAGGCAATTTAGAAATCAGAATGGTTGGCTGAAATACAGATATAGATAGCTGAGTTTTAGGTTAATTGAACATGGGCACTTTACAGGTGAAATGCTTGTGAGCAGATGAAGTCTTTATCAGTGGGAAGCTTATGAATAGAAGCGACAATGTAATTGCCAAGATGACTGAAAGGAGCATGGGCAAGCGGTATGAGGAGAATTGATAGAAAAAACAGCAGCAGAAGGGCAAAAGAGGCTTTGGTATGCAGGAAAGTTATATAATTAAATAGCAAAACATAAAGGATCGAGGGAGATGGGGGACAGAGAAGGACTTTGGAACCCAAAGTAGAAGGAATCAAATATATCCATTTGGTATAAAATTCTCTCTCAGATAATATGTAATCTGTTTAATTAAAGATAAAAATTTCCTGACTTCCTTATAAATAGCATAGATGTCATGATTTGTGAAGAATACCTAAATAACAGTCACCCGGTTAGTACTGAGGTTTTGAAGTAGGACTGAAGTATATGCCAAAAATGAAGAAATTTTAGTAAAGGTAGGCAAAACTGCTTATTTCCATTTCATTTAGAATTACACAGAAACATAAGAGATTGACATCCAGATGAGTGGTTCATCTAAGCCAGTTTCCAGCCGCTTCAGATGAAGGTATAGGTATAGGTATAGGTGGTTACGGTAAACCTGCTATAAAGGGAACTTTCTCATTAGCCCAGTGATATTCAGACTGAGGCTCGGGAGCCACAAGCGTTTAATTTGTCTCCTGCGGCTTTTTTGCAGTGCATTATATTAAAACACTGTGTGATTTAATTATTAACCAATCTACGCTATGAACTAGTCAGGATGCTTTTACTATGTTATTAGCCAATCGTAGAATACTTGGTCAGTCATTTTGCTATGAGAATGATTTTTTATTATTATATATATTTTAAATGAACCAATGAATTCACATTACTGTGGCTCTTTTTTGGGTAATGTTGATCACTACTTCGGCTCTTGAACCACTGAGGTCTGAGTATCACTGCATTAGCCCCTGTTGACTAGAAGTGAAGCATGAAGGTTTATATCCCTTAATTCTGTTTTAAAAATACTCTATATTTCACAAATACTCCAACTTTCTCAAAGTTTGGAGACACTGAGATCAGAGGGTTTGGTTCAAACACAGCTCTAATGACTGCGGCCTCTCAGAACTCTATACACACATACACACACACACACACCATTTCTGTCTCTTCCCAGGGATTTGTGCTATATCAGGAATCTGGTTTCAACAAAGTTACTAATTGCCTTATTGTTTTCTTTAATGATAACCCCCATGGAACCAAAGGATTCCTTGTGGAATTTTTTTCTTTTTGAAGCTATAAATATCAATTGTGTTCATTATACAAAATATGAGCAGTTTTATACCTTATCATCAATAGATTTACTCCTAAGTCTAGGTACTAAATGGCCACATTTTGGTTCAGAGCCTAGGCTGACCAGCACAAGTGTCAAGTCAGGTGGATGTGTGCAAATCTTTGCACTTACATACACCTGATGCATGTTCAAAACCCTTAGCTTGCTAACCAGTAACAACAGGAAATGCAAGTGATTTACACACTTACAAAAGCCTAAGTCATCAGAAGATCATCTTTGCGCGGAGGTGAATCCCCCTTGGCCAACTACACTGACTTTTCTGCCGGTTTATCCCACTGGTGCAATGTAATGTAGAATCTGGTCTATTGTCTTTAACTGATGTCAGGTATCAGTGGGTAGCTGTGTTAGTCTGTATGCACAAAAACAAGGAGTCTGGTGGCACCTTAAAGACTAACAGATTTATTAGTGCATAAACTTTCATGGGTAAAAAATCCACTTCTTCAGATGCATGGACTAAAAATTACAGATGCAGGCATTATTATACTGACACATGAAGAGAAGGGAGTTAATAAATCTGTTAGTCTTTAAGGTGCCACCGGACTCCTTGTTGGTTCTATCTTTAACTAAGAAATTATAAACACTGGGGGACAAACTCTGAGGTCCTATTTTATTAATTTAGATGGAATAAATGGGCCCAAATACTCAAAGGTGATAACATGATCCTGTCACTCTTCAACATTAAACAGCTTTAAACAAGATTCGGGGTTTAGTATACAGATTAAAGATACAGAAAAAAACAAAAAACGGTTAAAGGATTTGAAATGAAAAATATTAAATACAGCGTCCGTTTTAACAACATCCCTTGTTCCCTTCCCCTTTTGCTGGGGAGAGTTTTCAGAAGGAAAACCTCCCTACTAGACAGCCTGTTAGAAGGTATTAAAGATGGTAATAACTGTCCTTTTGTAGAAAAAAAGAGAAGAAGTTAGCTTAGATGGGTTAGAGCCTTCGTTTTTGCTAAAGTCCAATCCTGTTTCCTAAAAGAAAAGATAAACCCACACAAATGGGGGAAAAAAAGAACAGCTAAGCTAGAAAATGCAGCTTGTATCTCTAGTGTTGACTTCTATTATATATGTAGAGTATGGATATAAATATAGCAAACTGATGGAATGAATTAGATATTGTTCTTGGTCCTGATTCTGCAAAGTATATAAGCACATGCTTAAAGTTAAACACACACTTCATTCTTCATGGGATCAGGATCTCTGAACACAAAACAAAATGATATACAATATGCATCATCATGAAGAGTTGCTCTGAGTTCTGTCTCTTTTTCAGAGAAAGATGAAGCCCAAACAACACACCACTTAGGATTAAAACAAACAGAAATACCTTTTTGCAGAACCCTAGGAAATACATTAATTCCGCAAGGCTGAGACTGATTTGACTTATATTGTTGTTTCAGCCTTGAGCTGCCACCACCTGTAAGTTCCTTCATGTTTGACCTTTGTCCATCTGTACAAACTTGCCACGTTTCCTATAATTACCAGAAGAGTAACCTATTGTTAACCCAATGACAACTTATATGCTGAGCCAGTAGTCAAATGGGGAGATGTGTGACCCATTTATTGACCTGAATGACAAGCTGATGACCTTATGGCTCAGCCTGTAAACGAAAGGGAGTGCTTTAAAATGATCATTATGATTAATGGTTTTCCCAGACTAGATCAAATACATAATTGCTCAAACAAAAAACTCAGGACCCCACTTAGTATTACTACCTCTAGATATCAAATATCTTTTCAACATCTTTTCAATTTTTCTAACGTCTTTCTTAGTACAGGGGATTATTTAGCACTTTATTTTGTCTCATACAATATGAACCTGAATTAAAACGAGACTGGATAACATTGCTCAAAATTATAATACATTCCATCAGTGCTATAAAAAGTTCTCTTACAGCACTCACTGAGTTCAAGGATACTGTACCTTGAGTCCTAGCTACTGTATTTTATGTGACTCGCCCACATTATAATACCTTTTCATAATATGTAACGTATTTGATTTCCAAGGAAGATTTTATTAAGAATAGCTTAGATAAGATCAGGAAACTAAACATGGTCTTACAGAGCTTTCTAGAAATCAATTCAGACAAAAATGCACATCATCTCAAATTGTATCAATCAGGTAAGCCATCTGCTCTGCTAGTGGCCCAAGGACATCCTTTACAACAAAAATCTAACAATTCAGCATAACCAATAAGAGACTACAATACTATATAGTTTCCAACCCCTTATTTTAAAGTGGTACAAAGATAACAGTCTTTGAATTCGCATTCAGAAGTTCTGAGGAGTGGGAAAGAGCTCAGTAACTTATTAGCAGGGTCTATGAGCATCTCTAAATGTTTTCCATTAGGTGGAGGGCTGTTGGGTGGCCTATTTGCTGATCAGAGGAGTTGGACAAGTGGTCTGCCCCTGCAGAGACATAAGAAGTAGGCCAAAGAATCCAAGATTAGCCTTTCTTAGTTAACAGGGATTAATAACCATTTGACAGACTATAAAAATGTGTCATTAAGTGTTAAGACTTTCTGGCTTATTTCTGATTGTCAGCACTGATGAATTTCCCCAACATTTTAGTCATAAGCCCTTCTGAAGTCATTGGGCCTGAGAACTTAACTTCAGTGGAGTTACTTATGATACACATCACTGTAGTAGAATCAGAATCAGGCCCATTAAATCTTCACTGACAATTAAGCATCTTCACTTCATTTAAAAAACAAAATCCTTTTTCTTAAGGGAGCTGTAAGTCATAGGTGATCATGTATCTAAATGGTTTCATGACATAGGTCAAGGTCAAGATCTCTGTCATATGTCAGATGTGACAAATGTTGTCAGAAATCTCATATCCAGAGTCAGAAAGCTAAACTGGTGATATGCATTTGCAGTCATTTAAGGAAGAGTAGTCAAATGTTCACAGTTTATCTGCAAAGGAAATATGCACAGGCTGAAAGTGAAACAAAATCTTGGTTAAAAAACCTTCCAAATGGGTGGAAAGACACCATGATTGGCGACTGCCACTCACCATTATGCTTTGAATATGTGGTAATCATTTTTCAAATTTAAGGGGTCTTTTCAGTTCTCTACAACCCTGAAAATATTGGTCCCTGAGACTTCTTACTGAGTTTGCAGTTCTTCAATTTATAGTTAAATTCCAAAAGACAAATATTAAGAGGATGGAATGAGGGAAACCTCACACTGCAAATGTGATCTTATACCTGTCACGGAGTGTGGGGGAGTCAGGATCCTGCACACCCCACTTTCTGTAATTCTCCATAACTCTCAGCCAGCCAGTAAAACAGAAGGTTTATTAGATGACAGGAACACAGTCCCAAGCAGGGCTTGTAGGTACAACCAGACCCTTCAGCTGGGTCCCTCTGGGGGGCAAGGATCTTAGACCCCAGACTTGGGGTTCCCTGCCTCTTCCCAGCCAGCCAAAACTGAAACCCAAACTCTTCCAGCAGGTTCTCCTCCTCCTTCTTCTCTCCCCCTCTCCCTTTGTCCAGTTTCCTGGGCAAAGGTGTCAACTCGCCCCACCCCCCTTCCTGGCTCAGGTTACAGGCTCAGGTACTATCCCTCACCTAAAGTCATCCCCTGCTCTCCCATCCCCCCATGCAGACAGTCCAGACAGTATGGCTACATTTGGAATTTCAAAGCGCTGCCCCGCAGCGCTGCGGGGGCGCTGCCGCGGCAGCGCTTTGAAGTGTGAGTGTAGTCAGAGCGGCAGCGCTGGGAGAGAGCTCTCCCAGCGCTGCATGTAAACCACATCCCTTACGGGTGTAGCGTGATTACAGCTGCCCTGATTACACTGACGCTTTACAGCGCTGTATCTTGCAACGCTCAGAGGGGTGTTTTTTCACACCCCAGTTGCAGCGCTGTAAAGTGTGAGTGTAGCCAAGGAGTAAAACTAAATGACCTTCCCAGGTCAATCCACCCCGCTCCCTACTGCATCACAATACCATCACAAAATAGCTTCTACAGACCAAGAATACCTTTCATATGGAGGATTAAATTCTACCAAGAAAATGGGAGGCATTTCAGCATTAGGGGTTAACTAACTGCTAGGTCTCAGGCAGTCCAGAATTTGATCAAATAAATAGTATTTTATCTACACACCACTGCCCAAATAAGAAAGGTGATGTTGCTTAAGCAGTATTTTTACTTTTTATTTCATTCTAAAGAGTTTCTTCTAAGTGTTGATTGTAAGTGTAGGAAACAAACATAATATAAACCAAAACCATAAAAGCTTTTAATATCCTTTCATAATTTGGAAGGGGAAAGTTGTATTTGGAAATCTGAGGTTCTGAAATGCTAATATAAAATATTTTTATATGCAGATTCTGGAATTGCCCATGCAAATGTTGGTATGCAAATGTTTGCAAATTTTTTGCATACAGATTTCAGACTTTAAAAAAAAATTGCTCTCTTTAGAAAAATTTTCTTCATCACTGTGAGGTATTTTCTCCAGTTTTGGGGTGCTGGGCTTACATCTAGAAAACTAAGATTTCCCCCCCTTTAAAAAGTCTCTTTTTGGATTGCTCTCCTCATCGACTGCTTCCTCTTCTTTGCCTCAACCACCATGATAAAAGCTGCCAGTCTGATTCTCTTGCTTTTCTCTGCACTACAATTGCAAACCTATCTATGTGAATTGGCTCATTTACTGGATTAAACCCTTCATATTAGAAATGGCTGAGTTTTAGGGTTAAACCCTGAAAGCTCAGTCACGACCCTAATAGACCCCAAAGAGTCTGTGTCCGCCACCCCTGCAGGAAAACCCAATACTCAGAATACCCTCCATTCACCAAATTCTCAGTCAGCTCACTCCTTCACTCCATTTGTTGTTAACTTTTACTCCCTGGATGGTTTATTTTCATTTCCTTTAGCCTCATACGCTTCCCATCTTGGTTTCAGCTGCTATGAGTGTCTGCTCGTGCTTTTATCCTGCCTACTAATTTTAGCAGGTAGAGTTCAAACTGTCCATTCTGTTGAAGAGAGAATACCTTACATGTTATCAGTCATAGTGTTCAAAGCCTCTAAAATCTCTCTCTGGTGTGCTAGCTATGGCACGATGGTTAAGAAGAGGCATGAAAGATGGAGCTTGCTCTGTTCCGATCTTGCTGGTTGCATGAAGTCAAGTCATTTTTCTACACATATCTCTAGCTCTATATATCAAGTAATAAATATAAATGTATGCTTGTATGTGTTTGTATTTCACTCCCCTCTTCCTTTATTACAATGTTTCATTCCCCTATTCCTTCAAGCCTTACCAAATATAAGATTCTACTACTCTTACTCCATAAGTAGTTCCATTAATTTCAATTAATTGAATTGAATAAATAATAAATACAAGCAGATTAAGTTAATGCTACATATGATTACGGGTGTCAGACTCTGGTCCCAGATCCACGCTCCATTGTAACATCTACTCTTCTGAAGGTATTAGAGATAAAATGCTTGAATGGCTGCCGACATTCAGGAGCACTTTGCTCATGCAACCATTTCTGCAGCCATCAGGTTACAAATGCTCCCTCACCCTCTACATTTTTACTTTTAGAGTAATTAAAGTATCGTCTTAAGTGAAACTTTTCCAAGTTCTTAGATATGTCTATTACAAAATAACATTCTCAGTTACACTCATGTAACCCATTTCACTCCATAAATTCATATAATGCCTGAAAATGAGACATTTGTTTCCTGATGCCAGTGGTATTCACCAGCATACTCTATATTCACTCCAATGGCTGAGATTCCTCTTCTAACTTTTTTCTTTTTATAATTGTTCCACACTCCCTACCACTGGACAGATCAAATACTGCTGATTGGGTTGAGCCTACATAGTTTTCATAATCCTCAGTCAACATGATACCCTGTTCCAAATTCACAGAGTGATATGAGGAGTTCCTTTTGTTTAAAAAGTAGCATTGTTATGGTTTCTTGGCAAAGGAATTCAGGAAAAATATGGTTATTTTTGTTATTATAGTAATCAATAGCCTTCCAAATATTCTCTACTTTCATAAATTTAAGTAAACAAAACAGCAAAGCCCTGATCAGAACAGAAGCCTGTTACATGTACATAAATAGTCTCAGAAGTTGAGTAAAAGTCTGAGTTTCATTGTAGCTCTTAAACTCTTTTGTCGTGCCTCACTGGAGAAAGAAGCACTATCTTACTATAGTCTGCAGAGTTGTTTGTAACACTTACTACACACCTAACACCCCATCCACATTGTGGTACATTTTGTTTTCTAAGAAAACTCATTCTTAAAATTTAAAAAATAAAGCTCAAGAGCACAGAGATCTTGTTCCCAACCTTTCATTTTAACTTTACATGCAAAACAAGTCAATACCTTGTAGTCTGTTGCTACTTCGGTATGATCTTTGACCATCCAGTCACGCTCAACATATGTTCACTAAAAGATAGATGTCACAGCTGTTGGTCACACAGAATCCAACCAAGGAATAAGATTCATGAAAGCTTTAGAAACATTTGTGGTTACTGTCATTGTTTTGGTCCTGACTTCTACATGTTCATTAGAAATATTGGACGTAAACAATATGCCTCATGGCACTTCAGGAGTTAATTATTAACTAGCTCGAGTCTGATTTATAGTCTTTTACACTTTTTCATCACGCTTCTGTCTGTGAAAAGAATAAGCAAATACTGTAGCAGAAAGAGACAGCCAGGATTTGTTGGTTTGGTTTTTTTTTTACTGTAAAGCCCCAGAGACTGAACATGCCCTTTAATTAGTTTCAGCCTGTTCTATCCATCAAATTATCACCATTTGATACCAGAGGGAGCCAAATGGGAGTTAAATTCAAATTTAGGTGCAACACTGAGGAAATATAATCTCTGGCAGTTTTAGACCGATTTACTGGTAGAACCCATTTTACTCCCCTTTCCATTTATTAAAGAAAAAAAACAGCACAAAACAAAATAGATGTTAGTAAAAACAAAATACAGGGTCATAATAAGAGAAAACTACTGCATGATGCATTGGTACATAAAAGCAGGAATGTTCCATACCACTTGAGTACAAGGAAACTTAGACTGTAAGCTCTTTGGGGCAGGGACTGTCCTTTTGTTCTGTGCTGGTACAGCGGGGTCTTGGTCCATGACTGGGGCTCCTAAGTACTAATGCAATACATATAATAAAATAATAGAAATCAGCTTAGCTGTAGTTTTTAGAAAGATCTCAGAATGAAAAGGGGACATATCAACACAATATTCAGTGCCCCATCAAGCAGAACACTGCAGCTGCTGGGTCACAAGTTTGACAGCCACCCTAGCTACGCAGACATGAAAGCTGCCTCTTCTTCTAATGAGGTAACTCTTCTTTAGAATGCCAGTTTAGTACAAAATTCCCTCTGCCCAAGGGTGGAGTCACAGATTCCAAAAAGTCTGGTTGGAGTGAATGAGGGAAAGAAGAAGCATTTCACCACACACTCCACCAGCTGCTTCTTATTTAGTTTTTGTAACATTTCCCCCTATGCACGCACCCTTTCCCCCCATCCCCAGCTGACCAGAATCTATCCTTCTCCCCCTCTTGGGGCTACTCCTTTCCTCGAAACAGGCCTGCAAAACTCCCCTAGTCTGTGCAGTCCTCGCTGAGGAGGAAGAGGCTGAAGAGCTCACAGCTAGAGAAGCTCATTTAGAAGAGAGAGTTATGTTGTGGTGCAGTCCTCCAGCATATTGGGCAACCAGGGTGCTCAGGACAGTACGCTAACCATTCTCCTTGATTCATCCATTCTGCTCCATGGCTAGCGTGTGCAGCCTTCTAGGGGCCCACACATTCCCAATAAAGTGATATGAAATTGCACCTAAAATCAATGCATATTTACACACACACACACACACACACACACAAACACACACACACACACACAAAAAAAAAAGGAGAAATGGCCTGTAGGGGAGCTGTGTTGTATAGGGACCAGGCCCATGGACACTAAGCCAGACCCTGTTCCAGAGCAGCCCTCCATGACTACTACTGTGTCGGTGTGGATGCTGGCTTCTCTGCTGGCCTTGGAAGGGAAAGGCAAGGATAGTCAGCACAGGAGCATGTGGTCTGTTTCCCCCCTCTCCACACTACTTCATACAAGGGAGAAACCCTGAAATGTTGCAAAAACAACGAGTAGGGTGGCACCCTGAAACGCTGCTAGTCCTGGAATGAAATAAACTTTGTTATGCCCTTTTCCACCCCTTTGCACAACAGCACAGAGAGTAGCATTTAGTGCCCATTTGCTGGCGATTTTCTGACATTTCAAGTAAGGTTCAAACCTGTAAACTCAATGTTCAATGAAGAACAAACATTTGTCCTTGAATCCAGCATTCCCGCACAGTTACGTCATAGCAACATATTCACTTTTACTGTAATTAATTCTTCAAATGCAATAAAGAACACACATGCGTGCACAAAGGAATATAAGAAGGGGGGAAAGGAACCAAGAAAGAAATTGTTATTTGCTAACAACTACTGGCATGATTTTAAAATATACTTCAGTTATATTAAGGTTCAAACTGTGCTGAAGGGTTTCAGTAGCATACATTTTATTCCCTGTTGGATAACAAATGTGTTTCACTTGGCACCAACATTGCATCAATTGTCACAGTCTCCATCCACCACTAGTTAATTTTCAAAACCTGAAAGATTTTCTTTAAAATACAGCTGTAACTCATTTGCTCCTCTTTGCCAATCTTGTTGCAATGCTATTCTTAAGCTTTTCTCTTTTCTTCCTGATGAATGAGATCATCATTTTCATTTCTCAGTTTTGGGTGTACATTCAGCAAAATTAAGCTTCCACAGATCTGTTTTGTATGAGTCTGTCATCTTCCCTGTTGCTTCTGGATAACAAATAAAAATAATTAGGCTGCCTTCTACCATCCCAGTTGTCTATTGTATTTATTTGCATTATGCATGCCACAGCTGGAACAGGTGCCAATGCCTCCCTGGCTTTAATGCCTACCTAAACATCAAAATATTGGTGCAATGGGCTTTACGTTCCATTGATCTCTTCCTGAAGTAAACATTATGACTGATGAAATGTGTTTATTGTTAGAAGATTGTATGGCACTGTGAAATCTCCAGACGACTTCTTGCTCGGGAATGTGCTCAGCACCTTCTGCTACCATCTGCCAGGTGACAAAAGCTGAAGAATCAATTTACTGAATCTCTTCCAAATATGTAGGAAATAGTTTGGGACCAATGATTTTCCAAAACAGTGAAGACAGAGCTCTAACTGCAAACTCGTACTCAGTTGCCCATATTCTGTCCTCAGTTTATTCAGTATGCAGTAGGTGCAATCTAGCTTTTAGGATGAGTCATATGCATTCCTGTGACACCCCTAAATAATGATGTTTTCTCTCCATAATGCGGCTGACACTATGGCAGAAAAATGGCATTCTGGCAAACTCCAAAATGCTCTCTGAATGAGACAATGGGAGCTGGTGCCAAAAAAGACCACAAAACCTGACTGGGGTTGGTATCTACATAGAAGGATAATAGACCTTAAAATTCTTTTTTATTTTGGAAAAACTATTTTAGTCCTTTTTAATTGGAATCACTGGTAACTAAAGTACTGGGCATCACAGATGGGTACAAAAAATAGTCCAAGCACAATGTTTTATAGTGTCTAAAACATTCATAAAGTACTTTTCTGTAACACAGGGGGCATACACAAGATGATATAGTGTGGTATGAAGATTTTATCAGCACTCATTTGGAATGGCCTGCATAATTCACATGTGGCTTTCCCAATGTGCTGTGTACAATGAAAGGTCATCAAAGCCCTTAGTAACAAAACTTTAAAACAACACTACGCCACCATGTATTTTCTCTTCCTCTCTCATATACATATATTATATGCGCACAGACACACACACACACACACTTCATATATGGCCTGGCTTGTGTCAGCAGTTCAGATCAAAGGTAGCAGTACAAAAAGGAGAGCAGCCTACATGGGTCAGTTACATCCAAGCTCCCCAACACAAATGAGCAAGAGTGGACAGGGCTGGAAAGATGCAGGGCAGATCTTTGGCCCCAGTTACCAAATACAGCAGCTACATGGTACATCTTAAGATGTATGTGGTACCAGGTCTATACCCCATGCAGGGTATTTCTCCCTTGGAGTAGAAGGAAACCAGGCAGCAGATTGTGGATTTTGAGTCACAATCCAACTTCCAGACTGCTCCTGGGGGCAGTGCAAAAATGCATTTGCTTCTTGTTCAGGGTTTGTGGCAAAGCCACAAACAACCTTTTAAACAACAAGCTTTCTTAGAAACTCATTGCCATTTGCGGAATCCCTCTGCACTGAACGACCTGGGTCAAAAACACTGTCTAGCACACAAGAGTGATCCTCAAAATGGCATTAATAATCCTTAACATTTTGTGCAAAGCATGTAGAGAATTACAAACATCCAGTATTGAGAAAATACCACAACATAAAGAAGATTGATAAAAGAGTGCGTGTTTACGGGATAGCATTTTCACTTTTGTTAGTTCATGCATCAGAGACTGTAGTACCACATAACTCACTCTCAGAAACATTTCTCTTGAGTTATGGTTCCTTCTTTCATCTATGAAACTGTCATAAACAGATAAGTAAGAGTTAATAGAACAGAAGTGCTTCATATCTCTTTGCTTGGAAAGGGTTAACAAGAACAGTGAGCCTGGCGGTCACCTGACCAGAGGACCAATCAGAGGACAGGATACTTTCAAATCTTGAGGGAGGGAAGTTTTTGTGCTGTGCTGTTAGTTTTGGTAGTTGTTCACTCTGGGGGCTCAGAGGGACCAGAGCTGCAACCAGGTTTCTCTCCAATCTCCTTGATACAGGTTCTTATAGATTCCAAATAGTGAGTACTAGATAGATAAAGCGAGTTAGGCTTATGTTTGTTTTCTTTATTTACAAATGTGCATTTGGCTGGAAGGAGTTAAATGTGTATTTGGCTGAAAGGAGTTCAAATTTGTATTTTTCCTGAATGGATTTTAATTTGTACTTGAATACTTAGGCTGGGAGGGTGTTCCCAGTGCCTATAGCTAAAAGACCCTGTACCTATTCCATTTTAATTTACAAAGATAATTTTTACTGTTTTTCTCTCTTTAATTAAAAGTTTTTCTTGTTTAAGAACCTGATTGTTTTTTTTTTATTCTGGTGAGACCCCAGGGCACTGGGTCTGGATTCACCAGGGAATTGGTGGGGAGAAAGGAGGGAAGAGGGAGAGAGAGGCTGATTTCTCTCTGTGCCAGGATTACTTTCTCTCAGGAAGAGTCTGGGAGGGGGAAAGAGAAGGAGGGAGGAAGGTGAATTGTCCTCTCTGTTTTGTGATTCAAGGAGTTTGAATCGCACAGTGATCTTCCAGGGTAACCCAAAGAGGGGAAGCCTGGGAGAGGCAATGGTGGGGGAAAGGGTTTACTTTCCTTGTGTTAAGATCCAGAGGTTCTGGGTCTTGGGGGTCCCTCGGCAAGGTTTTGGGGGGACCAGAGTGTACCAGGCACTGAAATTCCTGGTTGGTGGCAGCGCTACAGGTTCTAAGCTGGTAATTGAGCTTAGAGGAATTCATGCTGGTACCCCATCTCTTGGACGCTAAGGTTCAGAGTGGGGAATTGTACCATGACAGAAACAATAAAGTTAAAAGTAATACAACACCACAACCATTTGCTTTACACTTTACACACAACAAACTCACTGTTTCCATTAAAATAGACCAACGGACACACTCTTGTGTTATCAGGAAAATGGATGCATATTAACAACACAAAAACAGTAGGCTAGGGAATGGCAGAATTGTTCCCTTACAGAATATTTTCTCCAGTGCTTGGTTCAGTCAATTAATTTTTCATTAAGCTAGTAATGGAGCTTCTCCCATTTCCCTTGAGAGATTATTCCATCGTCTGATATGTTTGATTGTTCGGAATTTTTTAAATAATATTTAGCCTAAATTTTCCATTGCTTAATTTCATTCCAAACCATTATTCTTACTTGAATGCTCTGTTGAGTATCTTAACCAATATTTGTAAGCAGTTATTGGTGTTAATAACCTTCAAATAAATGTCAATGATTATACAATCACTACTAGATGCTGGTTATCCAACATATAACTATTTTGTCCTTTTAATTTTCCTCATAATCCACTCCCTGAATATCTAAATTGTTTCTGTTGCTCTTCTGAAAATTTCCTATAATTTAGTATGACATTGAGAGGTGCCCAGTACTGCATTTATTTTCTATGTACAATCTCTCAAAGAGGTTTTTCCTCTTCTCTGGTTAATTACATGATCCCACAGTAGCCACAATTCAAAATCATATTGCTGTCTTTTTGAAATGTAACATATACCAAATTCATAACTAGGCTACTTCTCACTATCACCCCTAGGCATTTCCACATATCTCTTCTCACTGAATCACAGCGTCATGGGATTATTTTCCCAAGATGTATGAGCATGCATTCCCTTAGGCTCACCTTTTTATACATATATACCCAGCAGCTAACTTTTCAAGAGTCACAACAATAGGATCTTTGTTCCACAGTGTAAGATCAAGCCATTAATGTGTCGTTATTAATTCATCTCATGTATATTGATTTGCACTGAAAACACCATTAAAATATAAAGATTAGAACTATAAAATCAACTTGTGTAAGTCAACATCTAACCATTAGCTATATTTTCTACAATTCCATTCGCCGAATAGTAAAAGTAAAGAGACTTAACTACCTCATCTAAGACTAACAACATTTGTTTTATTCTGAAGAAAAATGTCTGTCATACAGCAAGGTCAGAAACAAGAAGAATATGTTGCATATGACTGACTGAGATAACACTTCATAATTTTCTAGAGGAGTAATGCAGGCAAGGAGGAAATTAAACATGTATTCTTATATATTTTTTCCTGATGTTATTTTCATCATGGAAAAGTGAAATTACATTTACTCCCTTGATAGCAAAATGAAACAGACTGATAAAATTTAGTTAGTGCATTTCAAAAAATGGATATTGAAATAGAAAACTCATTATTTTATATAGCAAAAATTATTTTGTGCCACCCATATCTCGAAACTGTTTATGCTTAATAGGAGTGCCTACAACCAAGTCAAAGGTGAGAAGAGCAATTTAAATTATGTACCCTCATTTCCAATGAAGGTTTAATTCTCTGTAATACTTGTATAATAATACTGACCCCCTTTGTAAAGCACTTGGAGATCTATTGTTAGAAAGAATTATGCAAGAGCTAGGTATTATTTGTTAATGATGATCATTACTACTCTGAATTTTATCCTGCGATACCATACAAACAGCATCTTTCTGAATAAGAACATCTAACAGGCAACGCTTGTCTTTACAAACACTTAGTTCGTGGCAAGCTGGGTGTAAATCTTTGAAAGAGAAGTAGATTGAGGTGCACTAGGGAAACTCTTCATGTGTAGCGGCATTGACCATATGAACACAATGCACAGCAGGCTAGCGCAGATTAGATTTACACCTCCACTTCCTGCAAAGTACATGATTCATAAACAAACCATAGTTATTCTATTCTATTAGTTACTCTAGCACGCTTCTCACTAAGAAAATCTGTGATGCTCCCAGTAATTGCATATGTAATAAGAGTGAACAATGGACTCAATCCAACTGTAAGCTTCCATTGATTCCACTTGGGGATGGGATCAGGTTCTATAAGCCCAAGACTTTTTGTAGACATTTACCTTCTTAAGTAAAGAGAGACCCGATATTGCATGCATGGCTACATTGCTCTTCAGTTATCAAATCTCTTTGTAAATGCCATAAGAGACCAAAGCTCTCACGTGTTGAAATACCTACTATAGAGCAAATGCATAAATTAGGCATTTCCCTTCATAACAGTTACATCCCATAAAAGTTATAATTTCTATAACATAATAATGTATAGATTTGGACCCATCCATTAGTAGCTTAAAGCTATAAGTTGTGACTTCATAAAAAACATAAAAAACTGCTACTTCCACCCTACTCATCTACAATCAAACAGTTGTTTTATGCGCTGTTACATTGACACTACCATTTGAGTGCCACCAACACTGTCACAGAAACAAGGATACCAAAATTATAAAAACCCCAAAAGCCTCAATATACTTTTTTTTTTTTTTAATTTGTTCTTTCTTCTGACAGTACTAATTTCACTCAAATGGCACTGCTGGCTTCCCTCAAATGGGTCAGCAGATGTTCCTCATTCCAGTTTCAAATTTAAGGTCATACAGAATGACACCAAAGATGTCCAAAAATGTAAGTAAAATAAAATAACTGTAGTACTAAATACACAAACAACTTGTAATGATGTTTACTATGTTTATCCTCACTGTTCATTCTTGAGGGTATGGGCACTATGCACCAGCTCGCTCTTCTGCAGATAAAATACTAACTATTGTTATAAGATGTAATGCCAGCATTTTCGACATCCAGCTCATGGCTAATAACTTCCAGAATGCCAAGAACTTGTGTCTTGGTCACTTCTAATCACAGTGCAGAATTGTAGATTTTCTACTTCAGATACAAGATTCAGATGTTTTGGTTTGCAAATTCTGCCTTCTCACAAGAACACATTTCAGTTTGGATTTGAAATTACTCCAAACTGTTGCATGGTTTTTGCTCACTTTTCAGGTCAGGAGCATTGCCATTTGAAAGTCAACATTTCACTAAGGGTTACCATGTAGTAATATCTGAGAAACAATAAATTTTCTCAAAAAGAACAGGAGTACCTGTGGCACCTTAGAGACTAACAAATTTATTTGTATATAAACTTTTGTATTCTATATTCTGAGTATAGTGGGGGGAAGAGGCACTGTATGGTCCTGGAGATCCTGTGGACTGTGAACTCTATGGGCGAAATCCCGACTCCACTGCAGTCAATGCCCCCTTCCCCACAGACTTCAGTGGAGCCAGAATTTAATCCTATGGATTTTGAGAAAGCCGGGATTCAACAATATAAGCAATGCCACACATTCCATCCCCCTGGCCAAGTTTCTCTAATTTTCATGTAAGTGAGTAGAAGAATTTGGCCGATAGACTTTGCTGTTGTTTCCACAACAAAAGGGAAAACACCACCAAAACTTACTTTAAAAACAAACCAAAAAACCTGTGACACAAATGTAATGCTTTCCAATAAAATGATCACAATTTCTCCAAGATAAATTGTAAAGCATTCTCTTTAATTGCAGAAAACCACTTTAAAGAAAAATCAGTCCTACAGAGTGCAGTTATGCTCCTGACTATTTTCTCTTCTCTGCATCACTGTATTCAGTCAGACGGGTGCCCACACAGCTATAGCATGTGCAGCTCTTCCTCAGCAGAGAAAAGAAGCCAGCTTCTCGGTTACCTCCACATTATTAAAATGAGCTACAAAACTTTCTTCCAAGAGGGTCCTCCTCTCCCTTCACCCTATCCCGTCCCTCTGTGCATATCTGAGCTCCTTCATGGCTAACGTAGTGGTTACCATCTGCTATCAATACCATCCACACGCTTCCCAGTCGAGATTTGTTTCAGGCCATGTTTATCTTGTGAGTTAACGGGACGTGACAAGCATGGCAGTTCATGAATTTTCCCTGCATGATTGATTCAGCCTGGCTGACCAGATCCATACTATTGAGGATGTGCCAGCACAAAACAAAAACATTTTTGAATAATTTAAAAATGTCAGAGCTTGATGTGCCAGATAATGTGATTCATTGTTTACTTACGGCACCAGCAGAATCTGCTTTTGTATGCATTTACAACAAACATTAGCGATTGTAAATTTGCTTGTTATCAAAATTGACTTTATAAATAATGCAAAGAAAAAAAGTTACAGAAGCAAAATGCCACAGAGACAACAAATACTTAGGCTGCATTGCCATTCACAGGTCTTTTAAACAAAGCTGAGAATTGATGGAATTATGTAAATATTCAAAATTTTTAAAAGTACATGAAACTCAGTTAAAATGCTTTAGTTGATGTCAGCTATTACAATCTTTGATGTAGTCTAAAATTAATTATTTTCAATTACCTCCAATTTTCCTAAGGCAGTTCATATTTTTAACTCCTCTTGCTCCTTTTTTAATTGGTTGCACTACTGTGACATTTGAATCATTTACTTGGGAAACTATGCAAGTACATCAGTTCCAGTGCTAATATACCGACTGGTCAGATGAGATGCTAGGGAGCAAAACATCCAGGATATTCCCTTAAGAGATAGCTCAGAACCATTCTGCAATATGACCAGCTTTGATCATCCCAAGGCTTTCGAACTTAAGTCTAAATAACTTTGTTGGACAGCAACACAGCCATCACTCCAATGGGCTGCTGTTGTCTTTACTATAGCATCCCAGTACTGGAATCTGAAAGTCTGGGAATTTATATATATGTAAGCAGAGTCAGGATAAGCTCTACACTGACATCTGGTGGAAAGAAGTTCAGAGAGTGTATTTGCATAGGCACGCCCACCCTATCCCAGACTCCCAAGCTGTGGGATTGCTTGGTGACAAATTGCTCACCCTCAGTTGGGTGGTACTGGCTAGACATGGGACATGGGTTCCAAAACCCAGAGAATTGAGAGAGGCTGGGGACAGGTATTTGTGCCTGGTGGTGCAGTCTCCTTGTGGAGCTAGAAGCACCAGTTGCACCTCCTCCTCTCTCCACTGTGGAATGTCAGAGTTGATTTTTTTATTCCCTCAAGAATTTAAATACAGGTTACTGAGCTGAACTCACTTTGGGCTAATGGTGCACTAGCACTGGGGCTCCCCTACTATGAGCTGGAATCACTAAGAGCTGAAAATCACTAAAAGCTAAAATCACTGAGCTGAGAGCACTGAGTATGGTGCTAACTAGTGGGGAGCCCAAAGCTATACTGCGGAACAGAGCTGCTGGCGGAGTGGAGCAGTTTGTGGGGACGGCTGGAGTGGATCACGGGACAGCTGGTGGCAGCAGAGTGGCTGACATAGCGAAGTAGCTGTGGGACAGGGGGAGCAGCCCACAGAGCGGAGCCGAGCAGTTTGCAGAGAGAACCAGAGCAGCTCATGGAGCAGAGCAGCTGGTGGAGCGGAGCAGTTTCTGAGGACGGCTGGAGGAGCAGCGTGCAGCGGCTGGTAAAGCGGAGCAGTTCGTGGAGAAGGCGGAAGCAGAACCCACGGAGAGGCAGGGCAGTTGGCCCAGGACCACGTAAGGTGCCCCTTTCTATCCAGGCTGGGGGGAGGGACCTCTACAGATGAACTCTCGAACTCTGGGGTGGCATTGACCAGAGACTTTTGGGTTGTTGGACTTTGGGGTGATTTGACTTAAAACCCTAAGGGGAAAAAGGACAGTGCCAAAAGTACTTGGAGGTGGGTTTTTGTTTATGGTTTGTGTTATAACCCTGTTTGTGGTGTTTCTCCAATGGGATGCCGCATTAATTCCTTCCTTTATTAAAAAGAATTTGCTACACTCAGACTCCGTACTTGCGAGAGGGGAAGTATTGCCTCCTAGAGGCGCCCAGGGGGGTGTGGTATGTGAGTGTCCCAGGTCACTGGGTGGGGGCTTGAGCCGGTTATGCATTGTGTTACTGAAACGGAACCCCTGGATACTGAACCCGGCCCTTGTTGCTGCCAACTCAGAGGGGCAGAAGGGTTACATATAGGAGGTCAATTTAATCTAAACAAATGTGAATTTGTGGTCTATGCCTTCAGAGATTGAGGAATGGACTAATTTATGGATCCATTAAGCACTGCTACTGGATTTGTCATGGACTGCTAGATATAGTAAGATACTGGTACTGGTAGTCAGCTGTACATCTTTAGATTCACCATAATTATATTTTAAATTTTTAAATGCTCAGTCCCTTCCTTCTGCTCATCTCCTTCACTAGTTTGAAGTCTAATATCTAGAATGTAAATTCCTTGGGGTTGGGCTTTTTGTGTGTTCTGTTAAGTACCTCACACTTTGAGGCACTATAAATAATAATTCTTAGAGGACTCTAGGCACCGTACAATAATAAGCACTAATTCTTAAGAGAAACCCTGGTCCTATGGTTAAATAAAGCACGTGAAGCTGCACAATGTACAGAATAAATTAACAACGCAGAGCCCAACAAAAATACATCGGAGTCCCCTCCCCTCCAACAGCCTAAAGTGGAGTTTAAAAAATGCTCAGCCTTACCTGGGAGGACCCCACTGTTAGGACTAGGTATATAGTGGGGAGAGAATACCAGACTTTGAGAGAAGGTCCTGCTTCCC